>NC_066621.1:59933198-60253544 GCF_025201925.1 Gopherus flavomarginatus
GGGTTGAGCTATTGGTCCCATCCACACCGGAGACCTTCGCCTCGGCACGGGACCTTATTGCCCTAACTGAATCTACTCAGCTGCCACCCCCGGTACCTCCGGTGCGGGTCGCATCTAGAGGCAAACCTATGATGACGGCACCGTCTCGGGACTCGCGCTCGCGATCCAGGTCCCGACGCCTCGGTCGCTCGAGATCCCGCCGCCGCTCGCAGTCCCGGCACCGCTCCCCTCGGCGGTACCGGTCGCACTCGCGGCACCGATCGACCTCCAGACAGTCGCGGTCTGACTCCAGCCATCGATACTGGCACCGTGACTCGAGGAGCCGGTCTCGCCGTCACTCGCCACGCCGGTCGACCTCCCGGCACCGAGCTGGTGGCAGGTCCTGGTCCCGGTCGACCTCCCGGCACCGCGTCGGTGGCAGGTCCCAGTCCCGATCCCGGCACCAAAGCAGCGGCCGGTACCGATCCAGATCCCGGCACCGAGACAGAACCCGGTCCCGATCCCGGCACCGCTATGACTCCCGGTACCGATCCCCGGCACCGAGAAGATCTTCGGTGCCGACCCGCGCAGACCTTTACCAGCCAGGGTCGGCCCCGCCATGGCCTTCTAGGCAGCCGTCGGTGTCTTCCCAAGCAGACAGCGTGTATGCGCTGGGCACTGACAGGCAGGCGGCATTATTTCAAGACCCTCCGCAACAGGACCAAGGTCCGCAGCAGTGGGGGTTTTGGACCCCCTGGGCATACCATCAAGCCCAGGGCCCCCAACAGCTTCCGGATAGGCCTGCAACGACGGAACACAGGGTGCCGGAGGCTTCGTTGTCTCGCCCCCCTCCCTCCCCGGATGGAGAAGAAGGATCCAAGCAGCAAGACCCCACTCTTGCTCCTGAGACAGAGGCGAGGGTTGAGGGAGACCCCCCACTGGACACTTTCTTGCCAGGGGTCTCCTCATCCTCCTCCCCTGATGAAGCGGTGGCTGGCACCTCCTCCAGTAGCCCTCCTCCGCTGGATCTCAGGGCGCACCAAGACCTCCTTAGGCGAGTAGCTCAGAATCTGAGCCTGCAAGCCGAGGAGGTCTCTGAGATCGAGGACCCTATCGTCACCATCCTCTCGTCTGATGCTCCCACCAGGGTCGCCCTACCCTTCATTAGGACGATCCAGGCCAACGCCAATACAATCTGGCAGTCACCGGCGTCCATCCCCCCTACGGCAAGGGGCGTCGAGAGGAAGTACATGGCCCCCTCCAAGGGCTATGAGTACCTCCACGTACACCCGACACCGTGTTCACTGGTGGTGCAGTTGGTGAACGAGAGGGAGCGTCATGGACAGGAAGCTCCAGCCCCCAAATCCAAGGAGGCCAGACATATGGACCTCCTTGGCCGCAAGGTCTACTCAGCTGGGGCCCTTCAGCTCAGGGTTTCAAACCAACAAGCCCTGCTCAGTAGATACGCCTTTAACTCGTGGGTGGCAGCGGACAAATTCAAAGAGCTGCTGCCACAGGAGGCCCGCCAAGAATTTGCGGCCATTCTGGACGAGGGCAAGAAGGTTGCACGAACCTCGTTGCAAGCTTCTTTGGACGCTGCAGACTCGGCTGCCCGCACCCTCGCCTCAGGGGTAACGATGCGCCGTATCTCCTGGCTTCAGGTCTCTGGCCTTCCACCGGAGCTCCAATATACCATCCAGGACCTCCCGTTCGAAGGCCAGGACCTGTTTTCGGAAAAGACAGACCCCAGACTTAAGAGTCTCAAAGACAATCGGGTCATTATGCGCTCCCTAGGGATGCACACGCCGGGAACGCAGCGCAGACCCTTCCGGCCACAGCAGCAACACCAGCGCAGGCCATACCCCCAGTTCCGCCAACGGCAGGACCTCAATAGGCGCCGTGGCAGGAATGGGAGGTGTAGGCATTCGGGGAACCAGGGGGGGCAGAATCAAAGCTCCTCCAAGCCCCCGCCTGGACCCAAGCCTTCATTTTGAAGGTGCGCCCGAGGGCGCAGTAACAGTTTCCACGGATCCTTCCCCCCCCGTTTTCCAACCGCCTTTCGTTTTTCCTCCCGGCGTGGACCTAAATAACATCGGACCGCTGGGTCTTGCGCACGGTGCAGACGGGCTACCGCCTGCAGTTTATATCGTTTCCTCCTTCCCGCTCCCCTTCCTCGTCCCTCTTCAGGGACCCCTCTCATGAGCAATTCCTTCGACAGGAGGTACAGACGCTCCTCAACAAAGGAGCTATAGAGGCGGTTCTGGAAAACGAGAAAGGCAAGGGGTTTTATTCCCGCTACTTTCTGATCCCCAAGGCCAAGGGAGGCCTCAGGCCTATCCTCGACCTGCGAGAGCTCAACAATTACCTAGTGAAGTTGGAGTTCCGCATGGTATCCCTGGGGACCATTATCCCATCCCTGGATCCAGGAGACTGGTACGCCGCCCTTGACATGCAGGACGCTTATTTTCACATTGCCATTTGGCCACACCACAGACGTTTCCTTCGATTCGTGGTGGGCCGCCTTCACTACCAATTTGCAGTCCTCCCATTTGGCCTCTCTACGGGCCCGAGGGTATTTACAAAATGCATGGCAGTCGTTGTGGCACATCTTTGGCGCAGTCGTATCCACGTGTTCCCTTACCTAGACGATTGGTTAATTCGGGGCACGTTGGAACTACAGGTTTGCAGCCACGTCCACAGGATCACCGGCCTATTTGCTACCTTGGGCCTCATGATCAACATAAATAAGTCCACCCTGCTCCCCACGCAGAGGGTGGAGTTCATTGGGGCCGTCCTGGACTCCATCGTGGCCAAGGCCCTTCTGCCGTTGCCAAGGTTCCAGGCGTTGTCGGCGATCGTTCAGCGATTGCGGGCAGCCCCCTTGACATCAATTCGGACATGTCTAACCCTGTTAGGCCACATGGCAGCATGCACATTTGTGACCGGTTACGCTCGACTCCGCATGAGGCCCCTCCAGCTGTGGCTCATCACACATTACCGGCCGGCCAGGCAACCGCTAGACATGCTGATCACAATCCCCCAAGGGGTGTTAGATTCTCTCGGCTGGTGGCTAGACCAGTCCGTAGTGTGTGCGGGGCTCCCTTTCCACCCACCTCAGCCTTCGGTGTCCCTAACAACGGACGCCTCAGATCTCGGCTGGGGGGCCCACCTGGGAGCCCTGAGAACACAGGGCCTGTGGTCCCCGCAGGAGGTGAAGCTGCACATCAACATGCGGGAGCTGAGAGCGGTCCGCCTTGCTTGTCAAACGTTCTGTCACCAGCTTCGAGGTCGTTGTGTCGCGGTGTTTACCGACAACACGACGACCATGTACTATATTAACAAGCAGGGCGGCACCAGATCCTCTCCCCTATGTCACGAGGCGATGCGACTGGGACTTTTGTGTAGCCCACTCCATTCACCTCACGGCTTCCTTCCTCCCCGGAGTACGGAACACGCTGACGGATCGCCTGAGCAGATCCTTCCTATCACACGAGTGGTCCCTTCGCCCGGACATCGCCCTCTCAATCTTCCAGAGGTGGGGTTATCCCCGTGTGGACCTCTTCGCGTCCGAGGGGAACAAGAAGTGTCAGGCGTTCTGCTCCTTTCAGGGCAGGGAGCCAGGGTCTATAGCGGATGCCTTCCTTATTCCGTGGACGACCCACTTGTACTACACGTTTCCCCCGTTCCCACTGGTCCACAGGGTCCTTCTGAAGGTGCGCAGGGACAGGGCTCGCGTGATCATGGTAGCCCCGGCGTGGCCCAGGCAACATTGGTACCCCATGCTGCTGGATCTGGCCAAAGCCGACCCAATTCCCCTGCCTCTTCACCCGGACCTGATTACCCAGGAACACGGGACTCTCTGTCACCCGGACCTGCAGTCGCTGCACCTAGCGGCGTGGTTCCTGCGTGGCTGACCGGTTCTGAACTGCGCTGCTCCACCCCGGTACGGGAGGTACTTTTGGGCAGCAGGAAGCCTTCCACTAGAGCGACATGCTCGGCCAAGTGGAAGCGTTTCTCCTGTTGGTGCGTGGAGAAAGGTCTCCGCCCTATGGAAGTTTCGGTGGCCAATATCTTAGACTATGTTTGGTCCCTCAAACAACAGGGCCTGGCATTATCGTCTTTGCGGGTCCACCTGGCAGCTATCTCCACCTTTCACCCGGGTGGGGATGGCCGCTCCGTTTTTTCTCACCCGACGGTGACTAGATTCCTAAAAGGGCTGGAACGTTTGTACCCTAATGTCCGACTCCCTGCTCCAACCTGGGATCTTAACCTGGTGTTGTCTCGGCTCATGGGGCCCCCCTTTGAGCCGTTAGCTACTTGCTCCCTACTCTATCTCTCTTGGAAGACTGCCTTTCTAGTAGCTATCACCTCAGCTAGGCGGGTGTCGGAACTCCGGGCTCTCGTGGTAGACCCCCCGTATACAGTCTTCCACAAAGATAAGGTGCAGCTGAGGCCACACCCGGCCTTTCTCCCCAAGGTGGTCTCGACCTTCCACATCAACCAAGAGATATTCCTCCCGGTTTTTTTCCCGAAGCCTCACTCTTCAGGCAGGGAGCAACAGCTCCACTCGCTTGATGTCCGTAGGGCCCTCGCGTTCTATGTAGAGAGGACCAAACCGTTCCGCAAATCCCCCCAGCTCTTCGTGGCAGTAGCGGACCGCATGAAGGGGCTTCCTATCTCCTCGCAGAGATTATCCTCATGGGTAACGTCCTGTATCAGGACCTGCTATGAGCTGGCCCACGTTCCTACGGGCCGTGTGACTGCGCATTCTGCCAGGGCGCAGGCGTCGTCGCTGGCTTTCCTTGCCCGTGTGCCCATCCAGGAAATCTGTCGGGCAGCGACCTGGTCATCAGTCCACACCTTCGCGTCCCACTACGCCCTGGTCCAGCAGTCAAGAGAGGATGCGGCCTTCGGATCTGCAGTGCTCCATGCCGCGACTTCTCACTCCGACCCCACCGCCTAGGTATGGCTTGGGATTCACCTAACTGGAATGGATGTGAGCAATCACTCGAAGAAGAAAAGACGGTTACTCACCTTTGTAACTGTTGTTCTTCGAGATGTGTTGCTCACATCCATTCCACACCCGCCCTCCTTCCCCACTGTCGGAGTAGCCGGCAAGAAGGAACTGAGGAGCGGGTGGGCCGGCAGGGGTATATATCGAGCGCCATGGCGGCGCCACTCCAGGGGGCGACCTGCCGGCCCACTGGAGTTGCTAGGGTAAAAAGTTTCCGACGAACGTGCACGCACGGCGCGCACACCTAACTGGAATGGATGTGAGCAACACATCTCAAAGAACAACAGTTACAAAGGTGAGTAACCGTCTTTTGTTGGTCTCAGACAACCCACTGGTGTCTGCAGCACCTGCCTACAACTCTTGGGATATATGGTGGCCGCCACTTTTGTTGTAAAACATGCCAGATTACACATGCACTGCCTTCAAGGATGGCTAAGATCGGTATATATTCCACCAAAGAACAGCCTAAACAAAAGACTCGCACTGACCCCAGACATTCTATGTTCACTACAATGGTGGAGAAAACCCAATAAACACTTGCTCAAGCATCCCATTTCAACCGGATCCACCACCCAAACAAATCACAACAAATGCCTTACTGATCAGATGGGGTGCTCACCTAAACCAACATACAGTCCAAGGCAAGTGGATGCCCCCATGGAAACACATTTACACATCAACCTGCTCAAATTATGCACGTCTGCAACACTCTTTCCTCCCTATTATACAGGGCAAAACGATAAAGGTCCTGATGGACAACAGTGCAAGTATGTTCTATATAAACTGACAAGGAGGAACACGTTCCCACTCCTTATGCACAGAGGCCTTAAATCTATGGAACTGGTGCATAAAACACTATCACCATTCCAGCAGCATATCTCCCAGGTAGACTGAACATAATGGACACGTTAAGCAGACAGTTTTCCCAAAATCATGAATGGGAAATGAACGACGAAATAATACAGCAAAGAATCCTGTGGCACCTTATAGACTAACAGACGTTTTGGAGCATGAGCTTTCGTGGCTGAATACCCACTTCCTCAGATGCATGTAATGGAAATATCCAGGGGCAGGTATATATATGTGTGCTAGCAAGCAAGCTAGAGATAACGAGGTCAGTTCAATCAGGGAGGATGAGGCCCTGTTCTAGCAGTTGAGGTGTGAAAACCAAGAGAGGAGAAACTGGTTCTGTAATTGGCAAGCCATTCACAGTCTTTGTTCAATCCTGAGCTGATGGTGTCAAATAATACAAACATTTCACATGTAGGGATCCCCTCACATAGACCTATTTGCTGCATTTAATAAACAAAAAATGTCCAAAGTTTTGCTCACGAGCGGGACTGAGAACACAATCCCTAGGGACCACTTTTCTCCTCATCTTCCTCTTCTATATGCATTCCTACCGGTACCTCTAATTTGCAGAGTAATGCACAAAATACGAACTGACAGCCAAAATGATATATAGTACTGACAGACTTGGTTCCCTTACTTGACAGGCATGGCAATCTGCACACCATTCACTCTCCCTCGCCTACGTAATCTTCTCTTTTTAGGATGACAGTCAAGTCCTCCATCTGGAGCTGGAGCAATTTTACCTGAAGACGTGGCTCCTTCATGGCTCCACTATGACAAACTAACCTGCTCGGAATAAGTAAAATAAGTCTTGTTAAACAGCAGGAAACAAAATACCCATACTATTTACCTCTAAAAATGGAAAAGATTCTTCCTGCGGTGCCAGAACAAACAAATATCTGCAAGCCAGGCACTGTTTCCTCTAATCCTAGAATATGGAGAGTTCATCTCGCTGCCATCCTGGCCTTCCATCCACAGGTAGATGGGACCTCAATGTTTGCTCACATGATTACTAAGTGATTTCTAACTGGCATACAGAATATGTACCTCAAGAACCCATATCAGTATAGGACTTAAATCTCATGCTCAAGAGTCTATCCAAAGCCCCATTTGAACCCTTAGCCACATGCACATCACTTTCACTATGAAAGTGACATTTCTGGTTGCCATTACATCAGCACAAAGAGTCAGCAAGATAGGGGCTGTTAGGGCTAACCCCCCGTACACAATCTTCAAAGATAAAGTGACGCTTAGAACACATCCTTAATTTACACCCAAATTGTCTTCATTCCACCTCAACTAATCGATTCATTTACCTACATTTCATCCAAAACAACACACTAACACTCTAGAGGCAGTTCTACACACATTGGATGTGTACTGTGCCTTAGCATTTTATCTGGACAGAAGGAAGCCCTTCTGAAAATCACCTTAACTTTTTGTGTCAACAACAGAATGATTGAAGGGCTCTGCCACATTTACACAAAGAGTACCTAAATGGACATCCAGCTGTATCCATATATGCTATTCACTACACAACATTGAAGCCCCTCCGGGCATCAGAACCCACTCGACAAGAGCTTTATCTACCTCCATAGCATTCCTACACAATGTGCCCATCCTAGACATCTGCAGGGTGGTCACGTGGGCCTGTGAACACACACTCACAAACCACTATGCAATTACTCTCAATTCAAGCTCAGACACTAGACTAGGCCTCACTGTACTAGACTCAGTAGCAAACTCCACTCCGAAGTCCCTTCCATCCTTATGAAGGCACTGCTCTAAATTCACCTGAAGTGGCACAACCACAGGGACAGCTCTCGAGAAGGTTACTCACCTTGTGTAGTAACTGAGGTTCTTCGAGAGGTTTGTTCCTGTGGGTGCTCCACTACTCACCCTGCTCTCCTCTCCTTGGGAGTACAAGCTGAACACTCCATGGTAGAGAAGGAACTGAAGAGGTCAGGGTTTACACGTGCTAGATGAGGCACCCCGAGCTTGCTATTGTGCGCCCTGACCAGACACTGCTACAGAAAATATCTCAGCACCAGGACACACTGACACCTGAAGTGGAGTACCCACAGGCACACCCCCTCAAAGAGCCTCAATTACTGCACAAGGTGAGTAACCTTCTCTTTTGTAGTTAGGTGCTGAAGATTGTTTGTCGTTGTGGCATGCTGTCAAGGCTGCTAAGCTGTACAGCTGCTCAGTGCTTCAGTCCTTGGAGCTTCAGTGTTATCAGCACTAGCAAAGAGTACACTAGCATTCGGACAGGTGTATTGCCCTCAAGCCACAGTTCTAATGACTTGCACAAGTACATTAACTCCACTATCCCTTGGCAAGGAGCAGCTCAGTCAGCAGTGGGACTCTCTACTGTTCCCTTGGCCGCACAAAGGATTATGGTGAGGTACCCTGACATTTATAGGCCGAGATAAACAACTTATTTTCTGCCTTGTGTGTTTCATGACATCTATTTGTTACCTCCCCTTATTCCTGATATCTCAGACAAAACATCCCTATTCACTATTCTGTCATCATCTTTTCTTGTATCTGTACTAGCTTTCTGAAATGTATTTATGTAAATAAGTTTAGTGCCTAGAACTTCTTAGCAGCGTGTAGCAGCAACTTTGCCAAGTTTATGTTCCAGACCGTGAACGTGTAAGCATCTGTTTTAATACATGGCCTGACTTTGGTTCAGGCCTCAGGTCTTGCACCAGGTCCGGAGCTCCAGGCATGTATGCTCACACTCTCTCTCTCTCTCTCTCTCTCTCTCTCTCTCTCCCCACATGTCTACACTGATTTCCAGAAATTCTCCTATTATTGGTCTAGCTCTAGAGCTGCAGTAATGCTAGCGCAACAGTGGAAAGATTACTGAAAATCCTTTGTATAGACAAGAGTTACTATGCAGTTAGTTTAAGGCAGAAGAGGAAGTGTATAGTCTAGTCTGGCCTGTGTAACACCAGTTTTGGAATGTCAGTGATTCCTGTATCATGCCCATAATTTCTGGGTGAGTTAGAGGATTTTTTAGAAATCTCTCAAATCTTAGACTGTAAGTGGCAGAGAATCCACCACATCCCTTGGTAAATTCTTCAAATTCTTAATATCATCACTGTTAAAAATGTGTACAGTACCTAATTTCTTATCCTGAACTGGTCTAGCTTCTGTTTCCAGCCATTGCATCTTGTTTAGTCTAAGATGACAGATCTCTGATCTGGCAGGCAATTGGATATCTTCCCCATATAGGTAACTTGTAGCCATTATTTAATCTTTTTCTTAGACAAACTAAATAGATTTTGTTTAGTCTTTCACTGTAAGGCAGGTTTTCTACACCTCAAATCATTCTTGTTGTTCTATTCCAGTTTATCTATTTCCTTTTTAAAGCTCTGGACACCAGAGTTGGACACAATACACCTCTACCCCAATATGACGTGACCCGATATAACAGTCCATTCGGATGTAACGCGGTAAAGCAGCGCTCCTGCGGGGTGGGGCAGCGTACTCCAGCAGATCAAAGCAAGTTTGTTATAATGCGGTTTCACCTATAATGCGGTAAGATTTTTTTTGGCTCCCAAGAACAGCGTTATATCAGGTAGAGGTGTATACGTTAATGGTTTCACTAACCTTATACATTGGTAATAAACCACCTCACTATTCAGTGTTTTCCTGCTTTTACACCCAAGGATAGTATTTGCTCTTTGCCTTCGCTTTACACTAGAAGCTCATGTTCAGCTGGTTATCAAGCATGCCTAAATCGTTGTAAGCATTACTGCTTCCAAAATAGAGTACCCCATCCTGTTAGTGTGACCTACATTTTTGGTTCCTAGATACATGACCCCGCATTTGACTATATTAAAATTCATGTTATTGAAATGAGCCTAGCTTAACAAGTGATGCAGGTCACTCTATAGAAACTGTCCTTATCATTATTCACCCTTCTGCAATTTTTTTTGTCATCTGCAAACTTTACCAGCAATCATACCTATTTTCTTTTAGTTTGTTGTTAAAGATATTTAATAGCCTTGCGCCAAGAACATATCCCTACAGGATATCACTAGAAACACCCCATTTGGTGATTCCTCATTTACCAGTTAAGTTTTGAGATCTATCACCAAATTTTTAAACCATTTAACATATGCTGCATTGATTTTTGCATAGTATTAATTTTTAATATTGAGGTACTAAATTTAAATGTCTTACAGAAATCAAAGTCCCTTTATATTTAGCTACCTTTATCAGCCAAACATGTAATTTCATTTTTAAACAAGAGAAATTTGTGTGAGACCTATTTTCCATGACACTGTGCTCAATGGTATTAATTATTCTGCCATCCTCATTTTGCCAAGGATCAATATCACACTCTTCAGCCTTTAGTTATATGGGCCATCCCATTTACCTTTTAAAATATTGGTATATTTTTTTTTCGAGTCCTCTCGAAGTTCCCTGTTATCCTCTGATTTGTTAACTATTAACATCAGTGTTTCAGATTGTTCCTCAGCCAGCTTTTTAAAAAAAACTTATGGTTACTGTTCTGTTCCTGCATATTTTAAAATGTTTAAATGTAATAGTCACTGTTAAACATTGTGCCTACTTCCGGTTGGAATATAAAGCATTTCATTATCACTATAAAATGTGAATACATCATCCAGGTTTTTCCCAAATGCAAGATAGAAATATTTATTGAACACGTCCCCCTTTTCTGCATTATTACTGACAACTTTATCATCCCTATCTTTGAATGGATCTATGTCATTGTCTGGATTTATTTTGTTCCTGATATATAGATGGAATTTTTTTAATATAATCCTTACTCTATTGACCATACGTTTTTTTGCTACCTTTAATTTCCCTTATGGATTCTCTGCAATTCAAAGTTATTGCTACCAACTTTCCCCTTTTTTTTCTATTTGTTATGCATAAAAAATAATTATTTCAGATTTCATATCCATTCTTAACCCACTTTCTTTTTTATACTGAAGAAACCTTGTTTTGTGATTGCAGAATTGCAGTTTTTGGGGGGACATCTAGTAAAGAGTTTTGGAACAATTCTCTATTACCATTCACACTGTCTTGTAAAACTGATTCTGAGAACATTAATTCTCAGAATATTTTCATTTTTGTGAAACTGGTCCTCTGTGTGTGTGTGTGTGTGTCTGTATTTATACTTACAAAGTTATACTTAGAAAATGAAAACCAGCAGGATCTTATTCAGGAGATAAGGCAATACGCTGTGTTTATTGTAAATGCAGAAAGAATTAATCAGTTATAGCTGTAACATTACACAGAGAGAGAGAGAGTGTTCTCATGCCAAGTCTCTGGCCTGGACACGAGGAGGGAGCCAAGTCTTGTCAGATGCGCATCCAGTGCTCCTGGAGGGTGGTTGCAGAACCAGACTCAAAGTTCTCAGTTTTTAGAGTCTGTCTTTATAGGAATTCATCCTCATTCAAATCTATAGGGTTTGCTTCGTCATGCTGTTTCCACATTTGAAGTGATAATCGGTCACTGTTCTCACATTTAAAATGATAGTCCATCATGCAGATGGCACAGCAGTGATGCCTTGTTATCATCTTGTTCTTCGGTTCTTTGGCCCCTCTGTCCTTGGGGTAGTTGTGGGTGGATTCCGGTTTGCCCTGTGGGGTCATCCATTCTTGCCCTGTGGGGTCATCCATTGCCCTGTGGGGTCATCCATTATCTCCATTCTGTGCATTCTTTGGCCGAATGTTCCCGGGTAGTTATTTATTTATTAGGCTGACACTTCAACCTTTTATTACTCATTCAAACATACATTTTCAATCACACCCTATTTCATTTAACATAACTATTCTCAAATCATTGGGTCAAGACAGACTCCAATGAATCTATCCATACCACTTGTCACACATGAACAGAAAATAAGCAAGGTAGGAATGTAAGAGTGGAGGAACAACAAACCTTGTTCTTGAATTCAGAAAAAAACTTTTGTAACATGTTATCTTATCACTTTTTGGACAAACCCTTTGTCTCTGAATGTTTTTCTACAGTTAGCACAGACCTTGCAAACTAACAGGCCTGCTTCACTTGGCACAAACTCAACAGGCTGAGAGACATATTTCTTTCCAATAATATAAGCCAAATCTGGGGTCTGTACTGGATCACATTTTCCTGAAAATAATTAATGTATTAATTATTACTTTTAATCCAACACACACACACACAGAGAGACAGAGACAGACAGAGATTAGGTAGCCTGCAGCAACACCTGCTGGTCAAAAGACTGGAGAGCATTTGGGCTGAACTATAATAAGTTTTTCTTTTTCTCTCTAAAGGAAACACTAAACAGAACTAATGGGCTTGAAACAGGAGACTTTTTCTATAGCATGTTGAAATGGTTTTGTCCTGTTTACAGTAGCAGTTAAACTTTTTTCAGAACCAGGTTTGGGGACTCAATGACAAGGGGGTCAATTTCTAAGGTGAATACGGGGTAATGGGTAATATAAGATTACACCATTTATGTGGACTTGCATACAAACTAAATGTTTTATGGATTTTTTTTCTCCCCAGAAATATTCCTATAACTACCCTTGATCTACAGCCACTGCTCAAAAGGAGAGTGAGGTCTGACTGGCAGGACTAAATCGAAGTCGACTGGCATGAGAGAAGTCCAGGTTAGAATACAGAACCCTCATTCTTGGCTCCAGCTGGGGTCTGGGGAGAGACAATCTTAAAATACCTTTCTACTTCCCTGATCTGGGGGCTAATTCAGTCTCAGGTGTAACTTAGGTCTGGTCTACACTTAAAATTTAGGTTGACATAGCTACGCACCCATGATTGTAAAAAATCCACCCCTTGATGGCAGAACTATGACAACCTAACCCACTGTGTAGATGCAGCTAGGTCAACAGAAGAATGCTTTCATCAACCTAGCTACCATCATTCAAGGAGGTGGAATTACTGCATCAATGGACAAACCCCTTTTGTTGCTGTAGTGTAGTCTGTCTCTACACTATAGAGGTTATGCTGGCACGCCATTATAGTCCCCATAGTGTCGACATGGTCTTAGAAACAGTCTAGGGTCCAGAGCAGTGGTTTTCAATCTGTGGTCTGCAGACCCCTGTGGTTCTGCAGACTATGCCTAAGGGGTCTGTGAAAGGTTGTCATTACCATAGAACAGTGGTGGTTCTTCGAGTACTTGTTCATGTCAATTCCAATCAGGTGTGCGCGTGCTGCGTGCATGACAGCAAGAAGATTTTTCCCCTAGCAGTATCTGTAGGGTTGGTGTATGTGCCCCCTGGAGTTGTGCCTACATGGCATCCAATATAAGGCCCAGCTGACCCTACCCCCCCTCAGTTCCTTCTTACCGCCAGTGATGGCTAGCTGGAACTTCCCTTGCTGTTGTTTCAGCAAGCTCCTTTAGCAGTGTCCCATCATGATTTGTATATAGTTAATTAGTTTTAGTTAGTAGTAATGTTAGTAGTCCTTTCTAATAAGTTTCTATGATGGGGCACCCCCCCTTTCTTCCTTGATACCAGGGCATGCCCCAGTCTCGGGTTCAAATTTTGTGAGGACTGCAGCAATCTTATGCCTAGAGTGACCGACACACTTCTTGCTTGAAGTGCTAGTCAAAAAGACAAGTACCTCATTTGTAAAGGGTTTCGGCCAAGAACCCTTAAGGATCATGAGCAGAGACTCAGAATTATCCTCATGGAGGCAGCCCTCTGCCTGCATTCCAACTCCGGGCACCAAGAAAGGAGGCCAAGGGCTCCCAGCACTGACACATTGCCGAACATAAGACTTCTGGCAGGCACCCATCTTTATCCCTGGTACCACAGAAGGAAGGGAGGCAGGAGAGAAGGCACTCTTTCCACCCCCCTCCAAGCCTAAGGAGCCAGTGGCAGGGAGACCTCAGCCCACCCAGCCTGCTTTGGGCCCGGTAGCTCCCAGGGGCTCGTTGACTCCTGCCCAGCAAGGGGTCCAATCGAGTCCTGCCCACTACCGTTCTCTGGACCATCATGGCCGGGACATTCAACTCCCCTCCACTCTGGAGACCTTTGAGGCGGCACAAGACCTTATTCGCCTGATGGCATCGCCTTCTCCAAGGAGGGACGAAGTACTGGTGATAACCCAACTACCTATGCTATTTGGGGCAAGTGCCAGCCGCCCACGAGAGGGAACCGCACCATTCCCCAGAGGCTTGGCACCACTCATTGGCATCAAACAGTACTGCTCTTGTATGGTCATCTTTTTTGGAGTCCGAGACCAAGTCCTATTGCTCAGATAGCTCCAGCAGCATGATTTCTAGATCTAGGTGATACTGCCAGCCCCCTCTGGCGCCACAGCCACCTCAGTGGCAACCACCAGTTCAGTGGCCCATTTGGACTCCTTGGCCTTACCATCAGGTCCAGGATCAGAGCCAGGCATCAAGAATCAGGTTTCGGCATCCTTTGCCCCTGCACAGCAGCTGGCTCCAGGACTATCTTCGGTGATGACACAGGGGCCTCCACCTACCGCTCTGATCTCGGCACTGGCGATCTTAGCAGTGGCTACTTTGGCACCATAGGCACGCCGGCCCCACAAACAACCTGACCCTCTCGGCACTGAGGGCAGTGACCAAGGCCTTGTTCCAATGCTCTCATCCTTGTCCTCCCCAGATGAGGCCGTTGCAGGCACTTCAATGGCCCTGGCCTTGGAGGATAGCAGGGTTCTGCAACAGTTGTTGTGCAGGGTGACCCAGAATCTGGGGATCCAGGCAGAGGAAATGGTAGAAGATGCTGATCCATGGTGGACATCCTCGCCCCCTTGGGCCCTCACATATTGCACTGCCACTCGTTAAAACTATAAATGAGATAACCACAAACTTTGGCAGACTCTGGCCTCTTTGCCCCCTATAGTGAAGAGATATGGGAGATGCTATTTCATTCCCTCAGAGGGGTATGAGAATTCCTTGGTGATGGATGCAGCAAACCAAAGAGAGAGCCACGGGCTTCAGGGACCCTCCCCTAAAAGCCAGGAGGCGAGAAAGGAAGACGAGTTCAGCCGAAAAGTTTACTCCACCAATGGTTTGCGGCTCTGCACTGCACACCAACAGGCCATCATTCGTAGATACTCCTTTAACACCGGGGGAGAGATGGACAAGTTTGCCGAGCTGCTACTACCAGACTCTCGCACTGAATTTACTGCCTTGTTGGAGGACCTAGCAAGGCAAACTTGCAAGGGCCTCCTTGCAGGTGGCTCTTGATGGTGTGGCCGCCCAAATCATAGCTACAGGAGTGTCCATGAGAGAGAACTTTTTAGCTCCAGGTCTCTCGACTACCTCACAAAGTCCAACAGACCATTCAAGACCAACTCTTTGAAGGTCCGGCCCTGTTCTATGAAAAGACGGACAGGAGACTGTACAGTTTAAAAGACTTGAGTCCCTCAAGTCCCTGGGCACAAACACCCCCCGCACACAGCATAGGCATTTCAGGCCGCAACCTCCTCTGCAGTTTTACCAGCAAAACCGACAGGATGGTTCCCGGAGGAGGAATAGGAGTGGCAGGAAGAGGCCGCACCCATCCTCAGGCCAGGGCTCTGGTCAGAGCAAGCCTTCCTCAGGGCAGAAACAAGCCTTTTTGAAGGTGCACACGAGGATGGTTCACCAACTCAGGAACTGGATCCACCCCATCTTATCTTCTCATCATGACTATCCCCTTTCTACCCTGCCTTGGCCCGTATTACTTGAACCGTTGGATGTATGCATTGTAGAAAGGAGATACTCCTTCCAATTCTCGGCCCTCCCGCCTTTTTACCTCCCTTTCCTGTCTCTCTTCAGGGACCCTTCTCCTGAGACACTCCTCATAAAGGGAGGTACACTTGCTCCTATTGCTGGGAGCAGAGGAAGAGTCTCCTCAGAAGCTGAAGGGCAAGGGCTTCTATTCCTGGTATTTTCTAATATCAAAAACCAAAGGCAGGCTTAGGCCCATCCTAGACCTGCAAGAGCTCAACGAGTTCATGAACAAACTCAAGTTCTGCATGGTCTCTTTGGCCTCCATCATCCCTTCCTTGAATCCAGAGGACTGGTATGCTGCCCTCGATTTGAAGGATGCGTACTTTCATAAAGCAATAACTCCATCCCACAGAAAATACCTCACTGCCCCCAGGTGGAAGGCTGAAATGGCAGCCAGGTGTACCTTGAACGATGATATTGCCAACCCCTGCTGCTTGAGGTACAGTAAGTAGTCCAAAACAAGGAGAATTGATGCTTGCTGAGACCAGATGGAAAACCGCTTCCACTTTGCCTGGTATGTGGCATGAGTGGAGGGTTTCCTATTTCCCACCAGAACTTCCCTAACTGAGTCCGAACACTGAAGCTCAAGCGGGTTCCACAATGGAGATTCCATGCTGTGAGATGGAGGGACTCCAGGTTGGGGTGCTGTAGATAGCTGTGGTCCTGTGTGATGAGGGTTGGGCACACGGGAACGGCTACTGGTCTGTCCACTGAGAGGTTCAACATCATGGTGAACCACTGCTGGTGGGACCACACTGGCACTATGAGCATAAAGGAAGCCCTCTCCTGGTGAGCATCGAGGAGGACTTTGTGCATGAGAGGGAAGGGCGGGAATGTGTATAGCAGGTGACTCGTCCAGGAAAGGTGAAAAGTGTTCACAATGGAGCCTGGGCTGTGGTTCAGAAATGAGCAGAATCACTGGCACTTCCTGTTGCTCCGCGTCATGAACAGGTCTATGTGGGGAAAATTGAGAGTGCGATGTCCACTGAGTGACCATTCGTGACTGATAAACGAGCAGCTGAGGCGATTGGCTAGCTTATTTTGTGCTCCTGGAAGGTATGATGCCTCTAGATGTATCAAGTGGGCGATGTAAAAGTCCCACAGCCTGAGGGCTTCCTGGCACAGGGGAGAGGAATGAGTACCACCCTGTTTGTTTATATAGAACATTCCTGTGGTGTTGTCTGTCAGCACTGACACACATGCACCCTGAAGGCAGTCCTGGAACACTTGGCATGCCAGACGAATTTGGGCATGTTCAATATGAGGCCCAGCCTGAGGAAGGTGGCCTGAGCCAGAGATACATGCTCTGCAGCCTGTGCTTACAACTTAGCCTTGATGAGCCAGTTGTCCAGGTACAGGAAAACTTGCACCTGACGTTTGCTTGGGAGTCACCTATTGGAATGCACATGAGCAATCACTCGAAGAAGAAAAAATGGTTACCTACCTCTCGTAACTGTTCTTCGAGATGTGTTGCCCATGTCCATTCCAAATCCCACCCGCTTCCCGTCTGTCAGAGTATTCCAGCAAGAAGGAACTGGGCAGGCAGCAGGTCGGCAGGGACCAATATACATTGCCATAAAGGCGCCACTCCAGGAGTCTCCACAGCCTACCCAATGAGTACTGCTAGGGAAAAACCTTCCAATGATTGTGCATGCAGCACGTGTGCACACCTATTGGAATGGACATGAGCAGCACATCCTGAAGAACAACAGTTACAAGAGGTAGGTAACTGTTTTTTCTCTTGATTTTTTCCACCTATATTCTGTTTGCCTTTCAAAGTGAGATGAAAGATCAAAAGCAACATGTATATTTTGATTATGATGATTGGAAGGGTTTTCTGGAACCTCAAATTAATAACAAACTATTGATGTAGTACCTTTGAAGATGGTTCAATATTGATCTACTGATTCTTTGAGATTTTGGAGGGAGCCAGCTATAACTTAATGTCCGTTTAATGCCATTTTTTTTCTACCTAGAGTACAAGCCTCATCTTACAAGATCACATGCTTAACTTTACACACTAGATTAACCTCATTGATGTGAGTGGGACTACTTGTGTATAGGGCCTAGGCTACACACTGATTTTGTACTGATTTGGCTTTTTTAGTTAAGGGACTAATTTTTTTTACTGAAATAATTAAATCAGTACAGCGCCTAGTATGGATGCAGTTATATCTGTACAAAGTAGGGCTGGCAAGTGATTGAAAAAATTGATTGCGATTAATTGCACTGTTGAACAATAATATAATACTATTTATTCAAATATTTTTGGATGTTTTCTACATTTTCAAATATATTGATTTCAATTACAACATAGAACACAAAGTTTACAGTGCTCACTTTATATTTTCGATTACAAATATTTGCACTGTAAAAACCAAAAGAAATAGTATTTTTCAGTTCACCTAATACAAGTGCTGTAGTGGAATCTCTTTCTACATTTGTAAGTTCAACTTTCATGATAATTATGTACAAAAAAATTAACTGCATTCAAAAATAAAACAATGCAAAACTTTAGAGTTTACAAGTCCACTCAGTCCTACTTTAGCCAGTCACTCAGACAAATAAGTTTGTTTACAATTTGCAGGAGATAATGCTGCCCGCTTCTTGTTTACAATGTCACCTGAAAGTGAGAACAGGTGTTTGCATGGCACTGTTGTAGCCGGCATAGCAAGATATTTACGTGCCCGATGCGCTAAAGATTCATGTGTCTTTTCATGCTTCAACCACCATTCCAGAGAACATGCATCCATGCTGATAACAGGTTTTGCTCGATAATGATCCAAAACAGAGTGGACCGACGCATGTTCATTTTCATCATCTGAGTCAGATGCCACCAGGAGAAGGCTGATTTTCCTTTTTGGTGGTTTGGGTTCTGTAATTTCCGCCTCAGAGTGTTACTCTTTTAAGATTTCTGAAAGCATGCTACACACCTCATCCCTCTCAGATTTTGGACAGCACTTCAGATTCTTAAACTTTGTAGTACTGTAGCTATTTTTAGAAATCTCATTGTTACAAACTTTGTGTTTTGTCAAATCTGCAATGAAAGTGTTCTTACAATGTACCTGTGCTGGGTCATCATCCGAGACTGCTATAACAGGAAATATATGGCAGAATGCGGGTAAAACAGAACAGGAGACATACAATTCTCCCCCAAGGAGTTCAGTCACAAATTTAATTAACGTATTATTTTTTTAACAAGCTTCATCTGCATGGAAGCGTCCTCTCTGGAATGGTGGCCGAAGCATGAAGGGGTATATGAATGTTTAGAATATTTGGCACCCTGCAATGCCTGCTACAAAAGTGTCATGCCAACACCTGTTCCCCTTTTCAGGTGACATTGTAAATAAGAAGGAGGGAGCATTCTCTTCCGTAAATGTAAACAAACTAGTTTGTATTAGCGATTGGCTCAACAAGGAGGACTGAGTGGACTTGTGGTTTTACATTGTTTTGGTTTTAAGTGCAGTTATGTAACAAAAAGAAAAATCTGCATTTGTAAGTTACACGTTCATGATAGAGACTGCACGACAGTACTTGTATGAGGTGAATTGAAAAATACTCTATCATTTTTACAGTGCAAATATTTGTAATAAAAATAATATAAAGTGAGCACTGTACACTTTGTATTTTGTGTTGTAATAGAAATCAATATATTTGAAAATGTAGAAAAACATCCAAAAATACTTAATGAATTTCAATTGGTATTCTATTATTTAACAGTGTGATTAATCATAATTAATTTTTTTAGTTAATCGTGTGAGTTAACTGTGATTAAATGACAGCCCTAGTATAAAGGTGTCTTGTACCCAGTGAAGCTTATTCCCCTAAATTTACTGGGGAAAATTTACCTCTTCTAATGAATGTAATGTCCTATTTCTCTGATACTGTACATATTAAACGCACAAATTGTTTCCTGATTCAAATGAAAGCTACCGCACCTAATCTTCAAGTCTTGTATGTTTCATTTTATTTCTGTTGTGGAGAGAGGAGGAAGCAGAGCTGAGGCAGTTAGGAGTTTGAGAAGGTTGTGTATGGGTGATATCCGTCTGGGACTCTGAGTTGTTGGAGTGTCTGAATTCTTTCCTTGATGGCAATCTAACCAGCCAATGCCAATAAAGGGAGCTGCCTCACAAATATTTATTATTTGGTTAAACAAAGAGTAATTAAGCTTCTAAAACAAAGTAATTGTGACCTCCTATGGCTGAGCTCAGCAGGGTCTAGTCAGAGCTTCCTCCTGAAAGTCTGATTCACTGTAAGAGACAATGAGCCAGTTTTCCCTCCCTGTGCCCCTCTCCCCGTCCCATTTTTAACCACCATGAGCAATCTTGTTCAGAATAAACACAATTTTTTAAAAACTCCTCAGAAACTGTCACAGAGCTTACTACATACATAACATTATAACAGCAGAGTAGTTTGTGGGCCAAAATTATTATTTTTAATTGTTTGCATGTGGAACTTTACAGACATTGCCAAATGGGCTTCAATCTTACCTCTAAAATTTTCACATCTAGATTTTTGGGTGCACCAAACAGATTAGTGAACTCAAACTGAATTTGCATGAGCCAAACCTAAGTAAGGGTATGTGTACACTACAGGATAATTCTGATTTTACATAAACCAGTTTTATAAAACAGATTGTATAAAGTCAAGTGCACGCGGCCACACTAAGCACATTAATTCGGTGGTGTGCTTCCATGGTCCGAGGCTAGCGTCGATTTCCGGAGCGTTGCACCGTGGGTAGCTATTCCGTAGTTATCCCATAGTTCCCGCAGTCTCTCCCGCCCCTTAGAATTCTGGGTTGAGAGCCCAGTGGCTGATGAGGCAAAAATCATTGTCGCGGGTGGCTCTGGGTAAATGTCGTCAGTCATTCCTTCCTCCGGAAAAGCAACGGCAGACAATCATTTCGCGCCCTTTTTCCCATAGCACGGCAACCATGGAGCCAGTTCAGCTTTTTTTTTTTTTTTTTTTTTTTTTACAGTCACCGTATGTGTATTGGATGCCATGGACAGAGGCGATACTCCAGCGCTACACAGCAGCATTCATTTGCTTTTGCATGATAGCAGAGACAGTTACCAGTCGTTCTGTACCGTCTGCTGCCAGTGTAATTTGGCAATGAGATGACGGTTATCTGTCCTTCTGTACTGTCTGCTGCTATCATGGGTGCCCCTGGCTGAGATCGGCCGCGGGGGCAAAAGCAAAACTGGGAATGACTCCCCGAGTCAATCCCTCCTTTATGGTTTCTAAAAATAGTCAGTCCTGCCTAGAATATGGGGCAAGTGTACTAGAGAAGCAGTGTATCAGAGAGCACAGCTGCTCCGTGTCAGATCCTGCAGAAATGATGAGCTACATGCCATTCACGGGGGGATGCCCCTGCAACAACCCCACCCATTGCTTCCCTTCTCCCCCAACCTTCCTGGGCTACAGTGGCAGTGTCCCCCACATTTGTGTCATGAAGTTATAAAGAATGCAGGAATAAGAAACAGTGACTTGTTAGTGAGATAAAATGAGGGGGAGGCAGCCTCCCCGTGCTATGACAGTCCAGGCAGGACAGAATCTTTCCTTTACACAGGAAAGGGAGGGGGCTGATGGAGCTCAGACCCCAGTGGCTATGATGAAGACAGTTACCAGCCGTTCTGTACCATCTACTGGGAATGACCGAGAATCATTCCTCACCTGAAGCCAGCCAGAGCACTCACGGGTTGATAAGGACGACGGTTACCAGTCCTACTGCACTGTCTGCCACCGGGCAGGGGAGAGGAGCGGATACTGTTCTTCACTGCTGCAGCATCGCGTCTACCAGCAGCATTCAGTAGACATAGGGTGACATTGAAAGAAGTAAAGAAACGATTTCTTTCCCTTTTCTTTCACGTGGTGGGGGGGAGTAAATTGACGAGCTATTCCCTGAACCACGCCAGACAATGTGTTTGAACCTACAGGCATTGGGAGCTCAGCCAAGAATGCAAATACTTTTCGGAGACTGCTAGGGACTGTGAGATAGCTGGAGTCCTCAGTACCCCCTCCCTCCTTCCATGAGCGTCCATTTGAGTCTCTGGCTTCCCGTTACGCTTGTCACGCAGCACTGTGTAGCCTGTAGATTTTTTTTCAAACGCTTTGGCATTTTGTCTTCTGTAACGGAGCTTTGATAGAAGAGATTTGTTTCCCCATACAGCGATCAGATTCAGTATCTCCTGTATGGTCCATGCTGGAGCTCTTTTGGGATTTGGGACTGCATTCCACCCGTGCTGATCAGAGCTCCACGCTGGGCAAACAGGAAATGAAAATCAAAATTTCGCAGGGCTTTTCCTGTTTACCTGGCCACTGCATCCGAGTTGAGATTGCTGTCCAGAACAGTCACAGTGGTGCACTGTGGGATACCGCCCGGAGGCCAATACCGTCGATTTGCAGTCACACTAACCCTAATCCGATATGGTAATACTGATTTTAGCGCTACTCCTCTCGTCGGGGAGGAGTACAGAAACCAATTTAAAGAGCCCTTTATATCGATATAAAGGGCCTCATAGTGTGGATGGGTATAGCGTTAAATCGGTTTAACGCTGCTAAAATTGGTTTAAACGCGTAGTGTAGACCAGGCCTAATCTGTTTGCTCACAAATTGGGGTTTTAGCGTGACAAATATTTAAATGCAAAAAGGGCCCTTGCAATTTTAGAGGCCTCTTTTGAAAATGTCTAAAGACTTTCTCTACTACAGACCTACACTGTTTTAGCTAAATTTATTTTATTAAACTAGTGCAAGATTGGGTCAAGACATACTAATTTAATTTTAAGAGTGTCTTAGTTCAATCCTATAAAAAAGTGATCAACATAATTGAAGTAAACCATTCAACCTGAAAGTAGTGCATCCAGATGCAATCTTGTACCAGTTTTAATAAATAGATTTAAAAATACACCTTTAGTTAAACCAGTGCAAGTTTGTGCAGACAAAACCTTAAGTATGCTATGGCCCAATTCAGCAAAGCACTTAAACATGGGCTTAAATGTAATCATATGAGAAGTCCCATTCAATGGGGTTATTTATGTTCTCAATGCTAAAGATTTACTCAAATACTTTGCTGGATCAGGGCCTCTTTAGGTTATAGTTAAGGACAAAGAAGCCAATACAAAATTTTGGCACAGGCTGCAAAGATTTTCTCTAAACTGACTTTCTCTGGGGATTTTATTATTATTTCATTTTTTATTATATTGTTTGTTTTACATATACTATGCCAAAAATTACCTCACCTTTGTGCAAAACATGAAAAAAGATAAAGTTCATGCCATGAGGTGATTCCAGTCTAATTTAGACAAGGCAACCCACATTTCAAATGAAACATATAGCACAATACTATAAATTCAGATTAGATGAAGGGGAAATGCAATGGGCATAAGATCCTGGTGAGGAAATTCGGAAACACAAGAGCAGAGCTATGTTCACAATAACTTACAGCCATGTTTATATTTTAATACCAGGTGTGACAGTAATACTGAAGTAGAGTAATTCAGTAGATGTATTTGTTAGATTATTCATTGACCTGGCTTGGCTGCTCCTCATGGGTCATCTTTGACAAAACCTCATAAAATCCACACTGTGGGAGTCTAACCTATTTTAGCTGATGGCACTGTAAACCTCATATTTACCTATGTGCATTATCAGCAATCCAGTTAAGATTACTTCGGTAGACAATCTGCATATACAAAATTTGCAGCTTGATTCCTGTTTAAATAAGTAGAACAGCTGTGCTCAGCTACACTGGAGAAATACATTAACTACAATCTAGTTACTAGAGGCTTCTGGTATCAGCAATTAACAGTGTTGGTATTGAAATTGTCATAATTAAATTAACCATTACTGTTAACACCTATTGAGATTCATAAAGAAAATCACACTAGTGATCCATCCATCCTGGGGGCAGAGCCTAATCACCAGAATTTGTGGATTCCAAGACCTTGGATAAAATAAGCAAAAAAAGGTATTGCAAACAAACAAACAAACAAAAAATGTTTTATATTGCTTTTTGAAGGTATTAACCCCTGGATCATTTACCATGTTATAAAGAGAGAGACCATTGCATCTCCTATTTAGTTTAAAAACAAAAAACAAAACCCCCCCAGCAAAACATTAAACTGTACCTTGCTTTTAAACTGCAAAGCTATTGAAGGACAAAATTCTCTTTTCAAATCCACATGGTGTATTTAGACGAGGGGAGGGCAAACTGCGGCCCATGGGATGGATCTGGCCCATCAGGGCTTTCAATCCCACCCACAGGATTGCCAGCCCTGTAGCTCAGCAGGGCTAAGGCAAGCTCCATGCCTGCCTTAGCCCTGCGCTGCTCCTGGAAGCGGCCAGGACCAAGTCCCTGCGGCCCCTGTGGGAGGGGAGCCAGAGGCCTCTGTGCACTGCCCTCACCTGCAGGCACTGCCCCCTGCAGCTCCCACTGGCCAGGAACGGTGAACCATGGCCAATGGGAGCTTTGGGGATGGTACCTGCAAGCGAGGGCAGCTCGTGACAGAGCCACCTGCCCCACCTCACCCTCAGGAGCCACTGCTGGACATTCTGGCCACTTCCAGGAGGGGCGTGGGGCCAGGGCAGGCAGGGAGCCTGCCTTAGCCCTGCTGAGTGCTGCTGCCACCCTGGAGCCGCTCGAGGTAAGCGGTACTGGGCCAGACCCGCACCCAAACCCCTCCTGCTCCCGTACCCTAATCCCCTGCCCTGAGACTCCTGCCCCCTTACCTTGAGCGCCCTGCTACACTCCCTCCTGCACCCCAACTCCCTGCCCAAAGCCCCCTCCTACACCCTAACCCCTTCCCTGAGCCCCATCCTGCACACCAACCCCCCTCCCGCACCCCAACCCGCTGCCCCAGCCCTACATTCATGGCCCTGCATACAATTTGTCCATTGCTGATCTGGACTCTGACAGTTTGCTCTCCATTGTGATTAGAGTTAGCACATGCAAGTCTTACCATGCTGGGAATTACACCTCCCAGCTGCAGTGTCACCTCCCATAAGAAATTTGCCACTGTTGAGAATATTCAAGGTCATGCTTCCTTTAGTTTGAATGAGCATTTTTATGAGAGATCCTCAATCTGAAGACAAGCTCTGTATGGCTTAAAAGCTTGTCTCTCTCATCAACAGAAGTTGGTCCAATAAAATATATTCCCTCACCCACCTTGTCTCTCTAATCCTCAGTTACTGGAATAGGTGCAGGAATTCAACACAATAGTGGTATGCGTACAAATAAACCAAGGTCACTTTTAAATTCAAGTGAGTATTTATGACAATTTGTGTCCAATATTCATCCAGATTTGATGTGATATTCCTCCTTTCATTTTGTTCTACTGTTGGTATCACGAGCCAGCCAAAAATTATTTGTTGGCTTTGATAACAGACTAAACTGCCCAGTAGGAAAATATACCCTATGGCTGATATTTCTTTTACCTTGCTGAATATAGCATTCATAGACTTTAAGGTCAGAAGGGACCTTATAACTCTTGCCTTCTAAAAAGTATACAGATTAATTATGCAGATCTTGGTATCGTTAGTGACATTGCTTTCATCTGTACTAATGATGCACATAGCTTTTGTTCTTTCACTGGAAAATTCTTTTTGTATAAACTGAATCTGGGAACATTACTTTGAGCTTTGTGAAATGATCAGTAAAACAAGTACGAATATCATGTTTTGCCTAATGATGGCAACATGAAACTTCAGCGGCAGTCTCTTTTTGGTTTACATATTGTTTAATGCTTTTTTAAAATCAGTTTAAGAAAGAAAAACCTGCTCCTGCTCCATGAAAGTCAATAGGAGTTTTGCCATTAACTTCAATTACATTAGGATTGGTCCCTCAGATTACACTGGAAAAATAATGGTACCGCACGTCGTGCAAGTTTTGTCATCTCCAATTGTTTTTTATGTGGGTGTCGACAGGATTATCGACATAAATATCTTGCTATCAGATTGGACAGAAACCATATTCTTCTACAGCTTTGTTCTTTTATTGCATGTACATTTCACAACAGTTCATCTTACTTTTTGTCAAAAATCAAGTACATTTTCAATTTGAAATGATACGTCTCATGTCTTTGCCACACTTGCGCAGGAAGGGGTGGGCACACAGATGTCATACATCTTTTCTATCTTCGAATTCAATTATACTTTATTGGCATGAAAAAAGAGACAGGCTTTCTCAAGTATCTGTCAGAAGTAAATTAGAACTGGTAGTGTTAGGGCTACTTGCTTGAGGTTTGATACCCTGTGTCAATTTGTCAGCAGGGTCCATTCTGGATGTGTTGGCAGATTGCTACACACAGCAATGCCACCCCTGCCAGCACCCTGTGATCCGCACATACCTTGTTTTATAAGACATGGAGTCAATTTCTTTGGTACAATGAGCTTTTTTACAAGAACAAAACTGCCCCCATTGTAGATCTTTCCCCTGACTTTGTGGGAGAAGATTCAGTGTCTGTTTTGCCCCAGAAGTAGCTGCATTTTAGCTGTGGGAAAAGCAATAGCATGAGCCCTATTTACAGTTTGTGTTTCAATTTATTAGGTGGTTTTAGACCCTTTGGAGTGAAATACACTATCTCTGTAAGTTGTTTATTTATTTCTGTGAGAATGTTCTCAGCTGCGTACATTAATTTCCAGCAAAGAAAGTGGTTCATTGTGTAAATATTTGGCAGAGGCCAAGTGCTATTAGAGAGGCTTCCTTAAATATACTCATGCATAGCCACAATGTAACAAATGGATAAACATAATAAATGAGTTCACAGAAATTATATAATAATGCTTTCCCCTATTCCTTTGAAGAAAATAAACAGAACCTCTGCCTTCTTCTTTGACTCACACTTTCTCAGCTGTCTATACCTTGGCATTATTCCAGACTCTCAGCATGCCTCATCCTTCTTTGTTTGCAGTTCTGCCTATTATCCCCTCAAACAACACTGCATTGTTGCCACAGAGCTTCATCTCCATCCATGCCTTCATTTCCTCCTGCCAGGATTATTGCAACCCCCTTCTCTTTAGCCTCTGCAAATCCAGTCTCTCCAGATGCCGGCAAGTGCAGAATGCTGCTACCTCTCCCTTCTCAGACATTTAAAAAAAAAAAAAACAAAAAACGTAAACATGAAACAATGCTATTGGCTTCTTGTTTATTTCAGGATCCATGTAAAAAATGTCCTTATTTTAAAACCACCAACGGATTTATTTCAGCCTCCCTCACTGACTTTGTCTCTTCCTACTGTCCCCTCCTTATACTCCATTTACCACTGGCTTCCTCAGACAATATCACTATTGTCAATCCAAAAGCTTGTTTTGCTAAAGCTGCCTGGAACTGCCACCATATTTCTCATTGATTTGCAATCTCATTTCAAATGCCACTCAAGCCCATCTTCAATGACCACTCATGAGACTAGCAAAAATTGCATGCCCTATACAGATAGTCCGTATGTAAAGGTCAGACAAAGACATGTGGAATCATCAGGGCTGTTTTAAAATAGTAACTCAGGAGAGGGAGTTGCCTGTTGGAGACGCACTGAAATCTGTATAAGGCCAATTTGAGACAGAGCATTAGGTGCTCATCAGTTTTGTTAGAGGGACACCGGTGCTAACATTATCATGATTTATTTTTAAATTCCATTGGAAACACTTAAAAAAATATAAAAATTCCTGAGAGTCAGGCCCCAAAATTATTATATTTCCCCTTATTAGCTTGAAGGCCTTACTCCTAAAAACACTTCCACATATGCTTAAATTTACTCTTTTAAAAAATCCTACCCCCCTACTAACAGTTACACATATTGGATCAGGTGCTTTGTTGGAGCAAGTGGACTAGGTGAGTAAGGATAATGAGTTCCTTTACTCCCTTCTCTGGAGAAGGGACTCCTTACCTTAAGTGACCAACTGAGGATCTCTGAGGCAACGGCCAGGGGCAGGGTTGCCTTGTGCAATTTTAAATTCTTAACCTCAAAATGTGCTGTCTTCTGTAAGCTAGAAAGAACATTTTAAAATACAGGTATATGCATGCAGACAGGATCCATGCTTGTATGTGCTGAAGAGGGCATGAATGGAGGACACTGGAACACCTCCCTAAGGCCTGGTCTACACTATGTGTTTAAACCGATTTTAGTAGCGTTAAACCGATTTAACCCTGCACCCGTCCACACAACGAGGCCCTTTATATCGATATAAAGGGCTCTTAAAACCGGTTTCTGTACTCTTCCCCGACAAGAGGAGTAGCGCTGAAATCGGTGTTGCCATGTCAGATTAGGGTTAGTGTGGCTGCAAATCGACGGTATTGGCCTCTGGGCGGTATCCCCCAGTGCACCACTGTGACCGCTCTGGAAAGCGATCTGAACTCGGATGCACTGGCCAGGTAGAGAGGAAAAGCCCCGCAAGCTTTTGAATTACATTTCCTGTTTTCCCAGCGTGGAGCTCTGATCAGCACGGGTGGCGATGCAGTCCCAAATCCAAAAAGAGCTCCAGCATGGACTGTACGGGAGATACTGGATCTGATCGCTGTATGGGGAGACAAATCTGTTCTATCAGAGCTCCGTTACAGAAGACGAAATGCCAAAGCATTTGAAAAAATCTCCAGGCTATGATACAGAGTGCACAGCACAGTGCTGTCTGACAAGCATAACGCAAAGCCAAAGAATCCAATGGATGCTCATGGAAGAAGGGAGGGGGGACTGAGGACTCCAGCTATCCCACAGTCCCCAAAAAATATTTACATTCTTTTCTGAGCTCCCAATGCCTGTAGGGTCAAACACATTGTCCGGGGTGGTTCAGGGTATATCTCGTCAATTTACACCCGACCCCCCCCCCCCCGTGAAAGAAAAGGGAAAAAAAATAGTTTCTTGACTTTTTTCAATGTCACCCTATGTCTACTGCATGCTGCTGGTAGACGGGGTGCTGCAGCGCTGAACACCAGTATCCCCTTCCTGATGGCAGACGGTACAATATGACTGATATCCGTCTTCATCACCATCCCGTGAGCGCTCGTGGCTGGCCTCAGGTGAGGTCGGCCGGGGGCGCCTGGGTAAAAATAGGAATGACTCCCAGTCATTCCTGGCAGATGGTACAGAACGGCTGGTAACCGTCCTCATCACAGCAACTGGGGGCTGAGCTCCATCAGCACCCCCCTTTTCATGTCTAAAGAAAAGATTCTGTACTGCCTGAACTATTACAGCAGTGGGATGCTGGGCTCCTCTTCCCCCCCACCGTTTAATGTCCTGCCTGGAGGCTGCCTCCCCCACATTTTAGCTCACTAAAAAGTCAGTGTTTCTTATTCCTGCATTCTTTATTACTTCATCACACAAATGGGGGGACCCTGCAACGGTAGCCCAGGAGGGTTGGGGGAGGAGTGAAGCAACGGGTGGGGTTGTTGCAGGGGCACCCCCTAGAGTGGCATACAGCTCATCATTTCTGCAGGATCTGACAGGGAGCAGCTGTGCTCTCTGGTACACTGGTTCTCTAGTACACTTGCCCCATATTCTAGGCAGGACTGACTCTATTTTTAGATACAACATAAAGGAGGGAATGACCCGGGGAGCCATTCCCATTTTTATTTTTGCACCGCCAGCCAACCTCAGCAAAGGTTAGCCAGGAGCACCTATGACAGCAGTAACAGACAGTACAGAACGACTGATAACTGTCATCTCATCACCAATTTACAATGGCACGGCAGACAGTACAGAACTGATCACCGTCTCTGCTATCTTGCAAAGGCAAATGAATGCTGCTGTGTAGCACTACAGTACCACCTCTGTCAGCGGCATCCGGTACACATATGGTGACAGTGACAAAAGCCAAAACGGGCTCCATGGTTGCCATGCTATGGCATCTGCCAGGGCAATCCAAGGAAAAAGGGCGCGAAATGATTGTCTGCCGTTGCTTTCACGGAGGAAGGAATGAGTGACAACATTTACCCAGAATCACCCACGACACTGTTTTTGCACCATCATGCATTGGGATCTCAACCCAGAATTTCAATGGGCAGGGGAGACTGTGGGAACTATGGGATAGCTACAGGATAGCTACCCACAGTGCAACGCTCCAGAAATCGACGCGAGTCTCGGTACATGGACGCACACCACCGAATTAATGTGCTTTGTGTGGCCGCGTGCACTCGACTTTATACAATCTGTTTTACAAAACCGGTTTATGTAAAATTGGAATAATCCTGTAGTGTAGACATACCCTAAGGCACCTACTACCAGTCCCAGGGGACAAGGCAGAGTACTTGCAACGCAGGTACTTGTGCCCGAGGAGGGGTCAGTGTTAGACCCTGTAAAGCAGTTGGGGGCTACATGCTTCGTTTTAAAGACATTACAGAAAACAAGGCCCTAAGCCTGCAGCCACTTTCTGCCCCGGGACAGCGTCACTCCCCGCACAGTTCACCTGCGCTCAGCCCCGGCTGGGAGCGTTGCCAGGACCGGGGCCTCACGTTTCACTGTGATACTTACTGTGGGGCTGAGCCTGCCAGTGCGGCCCTGCGGGGAAGCTCGGGATCGGAGGGCAGGTGAGCAGGGCTAGGCGGGATTTCGCCTTTTGGGGGCCGGTTCCAGCCCGCTGCCGGGGGCGGGGCGCTGGCAGCAGGGGCTGGCCCAACTCGGGGCTACTTTACGCGAGGGGTCAGTGAGAGGTGGAGCGGGGCGCGCACGATCCTCAGCCCGCGGCTGCCCAGGGCTCGGTCACTTCCTACTGCCCCGCGCCTGGTTGGCTGCCGGCGGCGGAGAGGGGTGGGGTGATGCGAGCTGCAGCAGGGGACAAGGCGGCTGGAGCGCAGCGGTGCTGGAGCTAGCGGAGCGTGCGGCTGGGGCGCAGCAGCCTGGGGGCAGGCTGGCCATGGTGGGGCTGAAAGAGGAGCTGCTCAAGACCATCTGGCACGCGTTCACCGCCCTGGACCTGGACCGGAGCGGCAAGGTCTCCAAATCGCAGCTCAAGGCAAGTGCGGGAGGGAGCCTGAGGGCATCAGCCGGGCTGGGGCCTGGGAGGCAAGTGTCCTCCGCCCCACCCCGGGCGCAGGGCTGCTGCTGGCGAGAGGCCCCGGGCCCGGGGCAGACACGGGCTTTGCAGGCTCTTGCCCTGGGGCCTCCTGGCAGTGATCCCTTCCTTCTCTCTCCCCCCGCCGAGAGAGAGCAAGAGGAAGGAAGCACCTTGTGACCATCCCAGGGTTACCGCCGCTGGGGAAGCAAAATCAGCAGCCTCAGTCTTTTGTTCCTGCTCTTCACAGGGATTGCGGTGGAGAGCAGGAGCCTGTGAGCCTCCCACAAAGCCCTGGGACAGTTGTCTCTGGGAGGCTTGGTGCTTTGGCTCCATTGTGGCACTGCAGGATACTCCAGTTAGGACAGCGGACACTCTCTTGGGAGGGCTCCAAAATGGTGGGGCTGACTTTTGAACACAGGGAGGGTCTTGAAACCTTCTGTCCAGACACACACTTGGTCTATCCTGGCGATAGCACTTTGGTGTCCATCTTTGCCGCCATATAACTTTGTAAAGTCACTGGGGACCCTGGGAATAAAGCTATTGGTGCAGAATATTACCCCTCATGTCACCATCTTCTCTGTGAACCATCAGTTCCCATCATATTCACTGGGCAAAACAAGGGTAGAGTAGAGCCCTTTCCAGATTGTTTGAAGTGCTGTGTAATCCACAGTGCTGTTCCCTAGTCTGATATGCAGTGCCCTGGGTCTTGAGTTGTTACACATGTGTGCATGTGGGTCCTGAAGTTAAAGCAGTTCTCTTGTCATGGGGAAGGGTGCTGAAGCTTATTTGATTTCTGGCCTGTAGGTGCACTAACACAAACCCATCCCTCCAGTCATTTGCCTTGAGTACCCTTTTCTACATGGCTCTCTTGTAGACTAGATGCAAGGTCCCAGACAAAGGAATTGACCCCATTCAAGTGGAATTTAGAGTCTGCTAAAGGGAGAATGAGGTTTTACAGCGCTCTCTTACTTGAGTGTAAACAGGAGAAATAGTCAAGAGGCTCCAACTGTGTGATTCTTTTCCAGCTTATGCTCTGAAGTGATGTGTGTTCTTAATAGAACTCACACAGCTTGTGGAATCTGATTCCATTCTGGCCATGTTTCATAGGACTATCTTGGGCTGGGAATAATGGAAAGAATCTGCCTAAATATACATTTCAAATAGGACTCTTCACCTGTTGGCATTTCAGACAGTAAATCATTGTATTGATCACCAGGTCAACTTTAACCTCTGTAGTCACTGGAGAAAACTTGAGGACTGTCTCTCTTCTGAAGGACAGACTGTCTGTCCTTAGTACAGTGGGAAACCCACAGTCAGCTTGAGTAGGTTGGGGATACAAACGTTCTAATTTATCAAGGCTCTCATTTAAAAAAAAAAATCTTGTTTGTTTTCCTGCCACCCTACCACTCCCTGCTATGTTATTTCTTGATTTGCGGGCCCTGTGCAGTCTCTATTTCGTTAGGTTTTGCAGTAATTATTCCCCATTACTGTAATTACTCTGCCTTGAGGGTATGAGGAAAGGTTGATGCTTAAGAGGTTTATGAAAGAAATGGTTGGTGGTCAGCTTTGACAGTTCCCTTTAGTGTCCATGTGTTTGCTGTGGCTTAAGTTAACTTTAATTCTCTGCTGTGTTACCCCTCAACCACACAAAAGATTTTCCTAAACCTTTTTGGTATTTGTAATACTTCTGGAATAATTTTTTTTTAATTATAATTTTAGTAGTTCTCTAGATCACTGTTTCCCAAACTTGGGATGCCGCTTGTGTAGGGAAAGCCCCTAGCAGGCTGGGCTGGTTTGTTTACCTGCCGCGTCCGCAGGTCTGGTCAATCGCGGCTCCCGCTGCCTGCAGTTCACTGTTCCAGGCCAATGGGAGCTGCTGGAAGCGCGGCTCCCACTGGCTGCAGTTCGCTGTTCCAGGCCAATGGGAGCTGTTGGAAGCGGCATAGCCCGAGGGACATGCTGACCGCCGCTTCCAGCAGCTCCCATTGGCCTGGAGCAGCAAACCGCGGCCGGACCTGGGGACGGGCCAGGTAAACCAGCCTGGCCCACCTGGGGCTTTCCCTACACAAATGGTGTCCCAAGTTTGGGAAACAGTGATCTAGATGATAGGAGCATAGCACTGATCTGCTGTTTTGATTGCAAGTGGATTACACCACCATTTCTGAAGAACTCAAGTTCTAATTTCTTTTCCCAGCTGGTCTGTTTGCTCCACAAAAGTGACATCTTTTTATTTTTTTCAAGGCAGTACAAACCTAAAAATAAACAAGCATAAGAATGAATGTGGCCCAATTCCAAAGGGATTTACTTTCTGCGCTGGTCTTAATTTAGCGGAAATAGAAAGTGATAGAGACAGGTACGTGGGTCCTTTCTTTCCCCTGTGCATCATTTTGGAGAGGAGTCAAGCCCCTGGGAAAAGCTGGGACCCATCAGGACAGAGGCAGTTGTGTGAGATATCCCTTATCCCTTTTGTCTTAATTACTTAATTCCTTTGTATGATATCTGTACAGCCAACAGGTAAAGACCCTAAGAGTGAGTGGGGATGATATGAGGAATAGCCACACTATATGGGTGCTACTGACTAATTTAAGCAAAATCAGCCCTCTTTTGTATTTTAAAGTATTGTGCATTGATTTATTTGACCAATATTTTCTAGTATTTCTGCAGTTATATTGATTAACCCATTCTTTTACACACATCAGCCAAAATTGTAAACATTTATGATGCTTGTTTGTTCATAAATTACACGTTAAGCATGAACATTGCTCTTGTTTTTTTTATATATTGCACCACACTCTTTCAAATGCCACTATAGCAAAATTACAGTATAATTTTTGTGGAAGCAATTACAGCTTTATTTTACTACTGTGTTTTTAGTATGAGCTCTATGCAAGCATATGTTGCACTATTTTTAAATCTTCCTGTTGGTTTCACTTTTTTGTACTCTTCAGTTTCTAAATTTTTTTTATTTAAATGGTGTGTCTTGATGGTGTGAATAGTAAAGATACTTTCCAAAAGTTTATTGTAGCCTTTGGACAAATATTGCAAATGCTTACTATTGGATTTGTAGAAGACTGCTTACAGCGGTAAGCATTAAATGTGGTAGTATGTTTGAGAGATTGGAATCTTAGAGATTGTGCAGGCCAAACCCATTTTTACACAATATATGAAAACTTTTTTGTGTTTCTTCCTAATTTTCTCTGTTTGGTGGTGGACTTATTTAACTGTTGACTATTCACAGTTTTGCTGTTCTTCTTTGTTTGCTCCTTGCGGCCTACATTTTCAGAAGTGGTTTGGGCATCTCAATTCTTGTGTCCTCGACTTGACTCCTTAATAGGGCCTGATTTTCAGAAGGTGGGGTGACCGACACTCTTGGAAAATCTTGCTTTTTTTCAGGTGTGTCAAAGTGTGTGACCAAAAAGTGAGGCCACCAAAGTCTCTAGTCACTTTTGAAAACTTTGGCCAGTGTGCTGATCTGCAGGGTGATACAGGGTTAGGATAACAGGGCAGAAACGAGAGAGGGAGATGTAAATTATAGAACTTTAGTTTAATATCCAAGTAGAGAAGATAAAGGTGGCTCATCTAGAAAAAGTGAGCAGTATGTAGTCAGTCATTATAATGAGAAATTGTTACTTTATTATATTAACTGGAATGAATTACATTATTTATTTTGGTCTCCCTTGGCACTGGAAACATCACTGTAGCCATACCTCTACCAGTACAGAATACCCTTCTAAACTCAAGTCTCCAAACTGTCAGCATTATACTCTATATTGAAACATTTTTTTATAATATATTGTTTGCATTAATATAGTACCTAAGAGCCCTAGACCTGGACCAAGACACCATTGTGTGCTGTACAAAACCAGAACAAGGAAGATAGACCCTGCCTCAAAGAGTTTGTTAGATTGTAATCTAAGAGACAACAGATGGAGACACAGACTGATGCCAAAATACAAGAAAACCATGAGACGTTTTTGGTCAATATGATAGGCAGTGACCTTACTGTTGTCAGTTGTTTTGTAGGCATCACAGAGTGCTTAGAAGGAAGATAATGAGTTAGTTTTGTCAATGTTTATGGAGCGCTTCTCCCAAGGATGAGATGCATCCTGGGAGAAAGCACAAAAGTGCTTGAAAATTTAACAAGTGGGTAGTGGAGGCTGTCTCATCATGGCCGATTGAAGGTGAGAGTTGACATTTTGATAGTAAATGATAGATGATAGGTAAGGTGGTCATAGGCTGTGAAAAGCTTTGAATATGAAGACAAATAGATTATGTTTGATAGAGAAGGGGGAGCCAACTTAGGGGTTAAAAGAGAGGGGGGAGTGGTCAAAGTGGAGAAAGTCATGGTTGCAGCAGCATTCTGAATGGATATGAGCAGGGCAAGATTGCATTTGTCAAGGCCAAAGAAAAGTATGTTTCAGTAACTGAGACTTAAGATGATGTTCAAACTCTCAACAGTTGTAGCTGTATGGACAGGAAAGGCCGTATCTTAGAGATGTTATGCAGAAAGAATCTGAAGGGAGGACCTAGAGGGAGAACTGCATTGAAGATGATGCCCAGGTTATGGGCCTGAGTGATGTCCAGGATGCTGGCATTGTCAGTGATTAAGAAAGGAGACCGAGGGTGGGAGCATGTTGAGCTGGAGCTGATGGCAAGATGTCCATTAGGAGATGTCAGAGAAGCAGTCCAAGAATATCTCGAAGTGACTCTGTACAAGGCTAGTAAATGGAATTGTACAGTTCCATAACTGTTTTAAACTCTTAAAGAAAAAACCCAATCCCACCCTCTCCTAAAAGATGAAACTAGTACTGAAGAAATTATCAATATCCTGTGCAGTGCAAGGTTGTTACTCTTAATGGTCCCATTATTATTTTGGCTGAAATATTCTTTTATACGGGGCAGTTAGTATCTGTTGAGTAAGTTGCTGGAGTGTTCCTTCCCTTTCTGGGGAACCGGGCACTCTTATGCTTGCAGTTCAGCACGTATAAGGGTTTGTGGGATCAGGGGCTAAGTAATTCTAGGAGTTGGAGCAATAGCACAGACAGAGCTGTGTTAGAGACATAAATGCCAAGTAAAGCAACTTTAAAAATAAAAATATGATTCAGAAGCATCTAGCAAAGTCTCATGAAGCTTTCAGAACCTTAGTGATCCAGCCTGTGGCTTGTGTCAGTTACTGCAGGGGTTTGCAGCTTGCTCCACAGCATAGCAGAAAGATGAGTTTCTGGCACAGAGCAAGAGACTGGTTCTGGCATGCAGGTGGATTGTTAATTGTGGCAACAAGAGCATAATAAATGCTGAAAGAAAAAGTTGCTTAGCAACCATATGGGCACTAAAAGAATGACCCTTACTGGTGGAAATTTTCTTCATGGTTTAACTGAGATTCTGCAGTACAAGGGGCTTTTTAGTACCTTAAGCTTGTGCTCAGCAATTTTTTTACTACTGAGCATCAAAGTGATGCTTTAGTGGATAGGCATTTTTTTTTAAAAAAAGGAAGAACTCATTGCTGAGTTTTCCAAATTTACTCTAGATACCAAGAAAGGCAGTTGGCTCTCTGCCACTTCAAAGAATGGAAGATTTTGGAAGGCAGCAAGGAATTTCTTGAACTATGAAAAGAAGGAACTGAGCATAACAGAGTCTCAGATAAGGCAGATTTTCAAAAATGGTTGAAAGTAGAATTCTTTCCTGGTATCTGGTTCCAAGTTGTTGAAACCATCCAGGGTTTCCTTCAGCCTTTGGGCATCAGTAAGCCCTCAAGGGGGAGAGCAGGAGTGCTAGACAGATGATAACAAAGTGCTGCTTTTATTGAATATTCTTTAGTTGTTCTTAATAGTAACCTTGTAAATGAGCAAATTTTTTTGGAGTGTTCTGGTTAAGTGCCTTCTACTTGAAAAATTCTGATCAATTTATTCCTTTCCCTTAACTGTCATAAATACATAAGTAACAGGAGGGAAGCCTTGATCAGGGGATGAAGGAGCGCTCGTCTCTTTCACCGCATTAGCGGATGGGGGCTTTAGTGTTTGGAATAATTTGTTTGGTGAAGGTAATTTTAAATTGGAGGAGAACAAATGTGTCTCAGGTTTGTTTTTGTTTTGTTTTTTACATCATCATCCCAATTCATAGGGTGTGGTGAAAAGGGTAGAGTGAAAGGAAATGTTTTTGTTTTAAAACTTCTCATTACTGGAATGGGTGGGTATTTTAAGAAACTCCAGAGGGCCATAGCATCTTCCTCGCAGCATACTGTACTTCAGTACAGTATAGCCAGTGTGAGGCATTATGCTTAGAATAAAATTTTCAATAGGATCTCAACCTTTCAACTAAAACTATATCTCCAATATTTATTCATCAGCGTTCTTGTACATAGTCTGAGACCTGGCTTTGCATGTGTATTTGCAATTTTTGCATGAATAGCTGAAAAATGGTACAAATCACAGTCTGAACACAAAACGTTGTATGTACAGTTTTATTACCTGCTTTGGAAAACTTGGCAGTTAATTAAAATGGCAGGCAATAGAGAGCAATACTTATTTCTGTTCTCCTTAGATGTCTTTGTTACCTGACTAGGTCAGATTAAATTATTTTGTTTAATTTTAATGAACATGTGTGAATATTTTGTTTTCTTGGAAAAGTGTGCATGTGTGCTTTTGTTAATTAAAAAGTGGTCTTGGTAGGATTTCATGATAATGCTGATACTTTGCTTTGTTTTTTATCATAAGAGCAATGGAGCGAATTTTAATGTCATCAGATAGGAAAGAAAACAGAATAACTGACTCTCCATAGAATCTGCAACTTAGATACATTCTTCTCAGTTGTCAAGTCTGAAGATTTCAAACCTATTTTCACTTATTCTAGTTTTGCAGCTACCCCATTTTCAACTGCTCTGTGCTAACACGGATATATTTAGCTGTCTATAAATAGCTGTACATAAATTTGCAGACTTTCTCCCTGTCTCGCTTTGTTCTGTTTTTTAGATGTTGTACTTGCCCAGTGAACAAAGAGGACCATTACATACATACATACATCTCTCTCTCTCTCTCTCTCTATGTATGTATGTATTGTGTGTGTGAGAGACATCAGGTAATTTCAGTTGCTATCTTTTCTCACAACTGGATGGTTAGCTTTCTTTTATGTAGGCAAGATGCATTTTTTTTTTAAATGCAAGCTTTTTTTTTCTGTTTAATTCCTTTTCTTTCCTCTTGTCTTTATATTGTTTCTCCTAGAGCACACTGGGAAAAGAAATTTACAGTTGCAATCCCTTCATAGATAAATAAGATTAAATGCTTAACCCAGTTTCTGTAGCTGTATGGGGTACATAATCCTTAAGTGCTTGATGCTGTACTATATAAATCAATGGGAGTTTTCTCTTTTCACTTTAATGGGTGCAGGATCAAGCCCTAATAAGCCATGTTCAGGCATGTCTCCCCTAGCAACTTTAAAGTGCTGACATGGCAGTACTGACTCATCAGCACTTTAATATGGCCGTGTAGTTGTGGCACCAGTGCTGGGAGAGAGGTCTCCCAGTGCTATTAAAAAAACCCACCTCCATCAAACGAATAGCTACCAGCGCTGGTGCACCGTCTACACTGGCACTTTACAGCTCTGAAACTTGCTGCACTCCGGGGGGTGGGTATTTTTCAACACCCACAAGTGAAAAAGTTGCAGTGCTGTAAAGTGCCAGTGTAGACAAGCCCTTAGATTGGCTGAGCAGCATGCTGTCTGGTGCTTGGGAAGGTATGTGAGAGAGAAGAGAAGGAAGAAACCACACTCTTTGTGGCTGGGAGATGCGTCACCTTTCACCAGGACTCTTGGGATATGTCTACAATATGAGCTAGAGATGTGATTGCCTACATACGCTACTGCAAGTGTAAATAGCATCATAGCTGCGGTAGCAGAGGCAGCGGTGGCATGGCTGAACTGTGCTGCGTACAACCCCCTGGATCCCCATATGTACTTGACATGGCTAAGCCAATTGCCATTGCCCATGCTACCATGGCTACACTCATGCTAGCAGGTGTACACAAGCTGAGAATCACACCCTTAATTTGTAGTGTAGAAGTAGCCTTAATGCTACTAGTTTCATGGCATACAAGTAAAAATGATCTAGGTTCTTTGCTCCATAGTTGGTTACCAGGCATATGTTTTGCTTGTAAAATGCTGCATACAGTGGAGAGTTTTAGATGTATTTATTGCCACTTAGTTTTCATGAACTCTGTACTTCCTTAAAACTAATGAAGCATGTAGCCTCTCACTGAAGGTCATTTCTCTAGATAGATTATGCGGGGGCTGAAACCGATGAAGTAATACATGCAAATGTGTTGTTTTAAAATAAAATAAAATAAAATAAAATGTTAAGAATTGCTTCTGAACTCTTCCCTTCCCTTCCCTTCCCTTCCCTTCTCCCAGGGCCCTCTTGTAACATTACTGGCCTCTTACCAGTTGAAACCTATGGTAAATATAGAAAAGTAACGAAAAAACAAGCAGATGAGAGAAATTCGAAATCCATACCTTTATTTGACAGTTAGCATTTCCTATAAACTCAAGATGTATATTGAAATACGTTTCATGAGTCATGTTAGTCACATTGCTGAATTTTTATAACAGGAGCTGGTTATTGCTTATCATTTCCTCCCATTAACTAATTTCCTTACAGAAACATGAGTTTCTTGTTTCCACGGACCTTCCCTTACTTTCAAATACATGAGTTGAATTCTTTGTGTAGCTGTTTTTGTATTTGTTTGGTAACCACCACACTGTAACCATTTTGTCTTTGTAATAGTGTTACCATTTGAAGGGTCTGAATCCCTGTAACTCAACTACTAGAACTGTATTTTCCTCCAACAAAAATCCCCAGTTTACAACTCACCCTGACATGAATATGTCACATTCTGTGCAGACTTGAGTGAATCACAGCGCTGTCATTAAGGAAACTGACCTCTGATCTCATTGATTTGTTTTCCGTTTTTAGGTCCTTTCTCACAATTTGTGCACAGTGCTAAATGTTCCACATGACCCAGTGGCCTTGGAAGAGCATTTTCGGGATGATGATGAAGGACCAGTTTCCAATCAGGGTTACATGCCTTATTTAAACAAATTCATCTTGGAAAAGGTAGGTTTTTAGTTCTTGTGTTCTCCCTTCAAGTAAGCAGTTTTAGGATTAGATAATAAACTTAAATGTTCTACTGCAATGATAAATTCCTACACCGAGGAAAAGGAGAGGAGGGAGAGAGAGAAAGGGACAGGGAGGAAGGGAAATGAAGAAATATTGATCCTGATTCTGTACATTGGGACATAATAGAGAAATGCTCTGCGCAGAGTTGTATGCCTTAAAATTGCAAGATGCAGTATTATGTTTTGTTTTGTTTGTTTTCCTTTTTACCCCACTGCCTGGGCCATACTTTGTGCAAAGATATGTTCGTGTACATAGTGAATCGTGGTTAAAATTATTTTAAAACATTTGGAACTGTATATTGACCTGTATTCTATTATAGTATAATAGTGATATGTATACTCAGTTACAAACAGGAAGGGCAGAAATCCCTTATATTGAAAGAGGGTATTTTAATTTGAAAATCCACAAAAATAGTAGTCTAGTGGGAGTCAGTAGGTGGTACTGTTAGTTTTAAAAGTTCTTTCTCTTAGTGCACAAGTATTGTGTAGTCTTTGAAGAAATGCATTGTTAGTTTTGGGATGTATTTTCTTTTTTTGAGGAACTGTGGCAAGCAGCAGGGTTTACTCTCTACCTCAGTATACCTAACCAGTGGCGATTCTTGAGGCAGAGTTGCCTTCTGGGAACTGGGCATTAGTGTTTTGTCTGGAATTCCTAAAGAGGGAGTAGTCTGTGCCATTCGTGACCACCTCTGTTCAAGGCATGGTGTATGAAAGTGTAAAGTAAACGGCAGTAAGACTATTCCCAGTTTCCTCATCACTGATTTCTCCTTCAATGAGAAACTGATCTGCAAAGCCCCAAAATCTGCTAGTACTCTGCAGAGGAGTGACAATAGCTATGCAGATAGTGGCTCCTCTTTTATAGTATTAATGAGTTCCTTCTGATGGAGTCCTGTACCAAGAAATAGCTGAAAAGCTTTGTGCAGTATCATGTGTCACACTTTGTTTAAATTATTTAATGAACCAATTTGTCTTTAATGATAAACTTAAAAATAGCATATGCATTTAATACTGGTGAGTGTTACAGAGCTTTGAGGTGCATAACACCTGGCAGGTCTGGTTGAGGTATCATACCAGCAGTGAAGTTAAGCCTCATCAGGAATGCTGGAAGCTCCCTAAAAGTAAGGGGGCCACTGGTGCCCAAAGTGTGGCCCCGCTCTCTGTCCCTACCCTGGCCCTGTGCCCGCTGCACCTGTTTGCCGCCCCACCCCCAGCCACTCGCTCCTCGTTGCCTGCTCCCCCTTAAGGCAGATAAAAAATGGGGAGGGTTTACTTTTAAAAGTGAGGGGCCATGGCCCTCTAACCCCCCCGTTCTGGCACCACTGAGCCTCATCCCTTCCTTTAGTTTTAACCAGTCAGCCCCATCTATCTCTCCGGACTTTGGTTCTCCCACAGATTTCACACTCTTCCCTCCTTTTGTGTGTGCGGCGGGTACGGGTGGGTTTTTGGTGTGTAGCCATTAAAGCACATCAGGGTACATCATGATACTGATGTACCCGCTACTCCGTTGGCCATTCTGTGGTGAAGCATTCTGCTGTGTTAACTTATAAATGTGAAGGCATTTTAGTTTAAATTAAAGAGACTGTTTGTTTGTTTATTCTGAAATACAAAAAATCCATCAATTTTTTCCTACCAAATCTTCCAAAGAGAGAAAGGGCCTTGTTTTTCCCAAAATGAAGAGTTGTAGGTGGAGAACCTGAACTGTAGTGTCAACTTTTTACAAATGCCTTTCAAAGGCAGTGGGCTTGGCTACACTCGAAACTCCAAAGCGCTGCTGCGGGAGCGCTTCCGCGGCAGCACTTTGAAGTGCGAGTGTGGTCGCGGCGCCAGCGCTAGGAGAGAGCTCTCCCAGCACTGCAGGTACTCCAACTCCCGGTGAGGATTAGCTTGCAGTGCTGGGAGCCGCGCTCCCAGCGCTGGAGCACTGTTTACACTGGTGCTTTACAGCGCTGTATCTTGCAGCGCTCAGGGTCTTTTTTTTCACACCCCTGAGCGAGAAAGTTGCAGCGCTGTAAAGCGCCAGTGTAGCCAAGGCCAGTATGAAGTCATTAAGCCAGTTGTCATCTGCACAGAGAGAATAGAAAAAGGGAAATGGAAAGCCTCCTAAGTGCTTAAATGAAATATGCTTTCATTTTAAAAAGTGTGCATAAGAGGAGTGGGCAATTTGGGGGAGGAGGAGGAGGGAAGGAGTAGCTGCACTATTACCATTTAATAGCACTTTAATTTACAAAACCTTTTCATCTTAAAAGGAAAAAGTTGAGAAACCCGGGTTCAATTGCCCAGAATCTCTTGTTTGTAATGCTAATTAAATGTCAGATATTTGAAAATGTTTGTATCTTAGATACAAATTAAAAAGGGTTTTTTTGTGCTGCTCGAGAAACTTTTTTTTATTCCTTTTTTAAGATCTGAATTGTGCATTGCTGCATATACAAAGCTGTCTTTGTGGATAGTAAAAATCTTCATTGTAGTCTGTTTTCTTTGGCAGTTTAGGAGGTATGAACAAGTGTCAGAAGAGAAGAGAGATGCACTGGGTGAAGGCACAGATGCATGCTATTTCTCCATTGGAAAAATCTTTGCTTTTCCTCATTTCAGTAATTTGTGCCTTAGTCTGGATGATTTTAAAACAAGTGAACAAATACCTCTCCAGGATTCCCCCCCCCCCCCCCCCCCCCCCCCCCCCCCGCAATCTGTATTCCTAAACAAAAAGTCACATATTAAAGACTGCACGGTCAAGTCCTTAGCACTCTATTATTCCTTATGGTACTCCCACTTATTCCAAAGGACACTCGATTTCCAGACATGCAGTTTCCTATGAATTCCTCTGGTGCGGTGATGGTAAAACTGTCCCTCCTGTTGTCTTCAATGAGAGCAAAAGCAGCCTGTTTTGAGGGAGTTCTTAAACTCACAGGGTATTTTGCTTTTTGAAAATTACCCAAACTTTCTCCCTTTATTTAAAATAATAAATCCTTGCATTTGAATTTTAATAAGATTCAACATTTCTTAGAGAGTAAACATTGGTGTTAGTATATGGCATAGACACTCTTTATGTTTTAGACGGCCTTCAGACTAAAATTAATTATCAGCTTATTTTTACTGGAAATTAGAAGCTTTTGCATTAGTTTTATAGTGCAGTGTATTGTTTCTCAGTGTTCTCAAACTATCCAGATCATTTTATCATCAGCAAACATGCCAATCTGTATAGAGAAATCACTTTGAGGTGCCAAAGCAACAACTCATATTATCCTGCCTCACTTCTAGAGTAAATCTCATTTTAAAAGCTTGAACAGTTTTCTCAATCTTTCGTCTTGTACTCCTGAATGTAAATGAATTATTCATCTAAAGTACTAGGGAATGAGTTGCCCTGCAACAAAGCCTCCATTGTTGAACCAGGGAAGCATGGAGAAATGCACAAATTGGCAATCTGATGAAGGAAGCGAGTAGCAACAAACTTTCTTTATTGGTATATGGAATTAGTATTACCAATACCACCACTTATATTTTCATTATACCATCTTTATAATTTCCTGGCAGCTGTCTTGATGCTTTTGCATTTCAGACGCCTTCAGTTCAACATTCTTCCTCTTTAATTACACTTATTTCTGTTGCCCGAAAAATAAATAGAGAGAGAGAGAGAGAAAAATATGTATCTTGCTAGTCTGATTTTTTTCATACTGTGTTTTTATCTGCACTTATTATTGAGTTGTCAGTAATATCTCACATGGAAATCAGCCAAAATTATAATAGAAGAGTTACATAAAATTGTACCAAATCTCACTTCCTTTCACTTATGCTGGTGGTAGCATTTTACCCGCTTTTCGTATGTCTAAAGAACTATACAAGATGCAAACCAGTGAAGAATCAGACCCATAAACTTGGGGACTGTCTTTGTGTATTTGAATTTCTGTACTTAGTTGCACGTAAGGTTGTTTTGTTTGGTTGAATGGTGCTAGTGGGATATTATGGTGGCAGTGTTTTTGTTTTGTATACCAAGAAAACAAACAAACAATCCTACTGGATTCAGAGACTTAAATCTTTTGTAGTTAACAGTGTAAAATTTCTTTTGGAGGAGATGGAGGTGTTCTGTATTTTTGTTTTTTTTTTATTATACTTCATTGTTTTAAGTAAGAGAAAGTGCTTTTTCAACTTCTCTGTTAGTACATCTGGTATCTTCCTTTGCACAAAAGCACAATTAATAATCTGATAGTTTCTTTATGGTTAATAGCATAGAATACTACAGAAGTTTCTAAGCAAAATGGTGACTTTTGAAGTAGATTGCACACATTCCACAGAGAGTAGAGTAAAAAGCATATACTGGTGTATGGCATCATTTTGTTATTAAAACTAATGTTAATCTTTAAGTATCAGAGGGGTAGCCATGTTGGTCTGGATCTGTAAAAGCAGCAAAGAGTCCTGTGGCACCTTATAGACTAACAGATGTATTGGAGCATGAGCTTTCGTGGGTGACATGCATCCGACGAAGTGAGTATTCACCCACGAAAGCTTATGCTCCAAATCATCCGTTAGTCTATAAGGTGCCACGGGACTCTTTTTTAATCTTTAAGAACATTATTCAGATAGGTCACAAGCTGGATGAGACTCCTATAAAATGTACGAATAAAATTCAAGATCAGACTCTGTCTGGGTTTAAAAATTCTTACAATATTTTGGAGTTCAATCAAGTCAGTATCTCTTAGTATTTTTAAAGCTAATTTTGCATCTTCTTTTAAATTAAAAATCCAAGATGGCTTCTGCTCCTATCTTATTTTATAAATGGTTATTTGTTTGTCACAACAAGAAGCTTGTGTGTGTGTTTTACTGACTTTCTGTCCATTTGCCAGCAGTTATTCCTATCCAGAAAGGTAGTTTTGAAAATTTTACAAATGCCTCTTAATCATTTTAAGCTCATCTTGTGTAAATATCTATAATTGTAACTTGAGATCCCATTCAACTGTCTTGAAGTGTAAACATTATTCAGAGGGCTAAAATATGATAATGGTAATAGCTTGTTTATTACTTAACCACCTGGAGTGAAGCTTTGTTAACTGTGCATCCCAAATTAAAGCAGCCAAGATTTCCATGGTGTGGATTTAGCTCTAGAAAAATTAGCTGATGATTTGGGGACTTGGATTTTTTCCTTTGCAGTTTTATTTGAAGAACGTCCATATAAGAAAGGATTATGACATCAGCTATACGAAACTTGCAAGAAGCCTATTGGGCATTTGCTTTTTTGGTAAAAATGATCTGTTTAGTTTCTCTTTCCCTTGGATTTCGACATCGTGTTTGGTGTAATATGTGGACATTACATACCCTTTTAAGCTCTTCATCCCTTTCTAACAATAGGCATAAGGGTTAAAAAATGTGACTCAAGATGACTTGCCTTTGGAAAGGGTTTGCGGAGGAGGGGAGAGCGGGGCGGGGCTGTCCACTCACCGCAGAATTATATACTAGCTGCTACATAGAGTTAGCAAAAGAGGACCTATTTTAGGGCCAAGTCAGAGTCCTGCAATACACTCTGTATGGAGCTCATTACAGGATCAGGGCTTTAGTAACTATTTTTAATTGCAAATAAATAGAGCTTAGAATAATTAGCAAAGTGATAAGACTGAGAAATTTTCTAAACTGTTTTGTACGTCGCCATTTCCCCAGTAAAAATGTTAAGTTTCCTACACTTATTTGATTTGGATTTTATAAAATAAAATAAACAAAACCTGCTGTTTGAAAACAGGAGAAGGAAAATAACACCTGGATCTACAGCTGCTATGAAAGTAAAGCTTTTTAAAAAGTGCTGTAGTATGTTGGTGAGCAAATGAGAAGTACTTTCCTGATCCAGCAACTTCAACATCCCAACTGTTTGAAGGATCTGGCTGAAAAAGGAAGCCTTGTCCAGGACAAAGTAATGGAAAACACCATCGATCTATGCTAAATCAGCTGTTTGAGAATCATTAACTAAATACCTGTATTATAATGGCAGTGTTACCTGCACCCTATGGTGTTGCTTATACATTTATATAGTTAAATAGTGTCCTAAAGGGTGCTTAGCACTTTACACAACAGATTTAGGCAAGTCCCTGCCACAAAGCGCTGTTTAGTCAAGGAAGACAAAAAACAGAGGAGGAATGGAGGACAGTAGCAAATGTACAAGCAAAGGGATTACAGTCATGTTTAGCATATGTCTTATTAGGGCCATGATTTGTGTAGACTTTGTTTTAGGTATTTATTTTCTAAATGTTCTTTAACCTGTCTTTTGACCCCCTCCACCCTCTCATCTCTATTTGCATGATAGAGGTACTGTAACAGACTTGACAGGCTGTGGCCCTCTTTAATGATCCCCTCCTCCCCCAAACTTTAGTCCAGAATTTACTTTTTAGTATGTTGGGTTTTTTGTTTTTGCTTAATCCCTGTGTGACCAGGGTCCTAGCGGGGAGCCAGTTGTGGTCACTCAAGTAGGGTGAACTGCAAAAAATGGGGCAGACAATCCCCCAAAAGCTCAGAAGTCCAAACACAGTTCCCTTAAAGTGATCCAGCCTCAGGCCTCTATCCAGGTACCCACGTCAAATATGATGAAAATTTCTGTAAAGCTTATTTCATCATATAAAAGAAAAGGTTCTGCCAATCCCAAAGGATTGGACACATTAGCTCCCAGGTTAATGACTGTTTCCCAAATATACGCTACAGCCAATTCTTATTAACTAAACTTTATTAAAAAGCAAAAGACAAAGAGTATGGTTAAAAGATCAATATACATACAAACTTCCCCAATGAAGCCTAAGTAGATTTGAGATGACAGAATCAGGACCCAAGGATCTTTTATACAATTTCATGTCTTTTGACAGGGTGGCATTCAAAAGGTAATTAGGATGACTTTGAAGAAGGTACTTAGCTATAGAATTAACATAAGGCCATTTTCTTGTTCCTCCACCATTCACAGTACATTTCAAAGTGAGATGAATACTGAGATATCGTGTGTTTACAATTCATTTAAATGCCAGGATCTTCTTTTGACCTCAGAATACAGCATAGACCGGGACTGTTGATTACATTGCCAGACCCTACTCATACATATGTAAATACACAGAAACACAAACATTATCTCCCCAGATGTCTTTTGAGGGTTATTTATTTTGCAGGATGCTTAACTGTTTCTAGCCATGTGTCACACCCTGATTCTCCATCCTAGTCAACTCACTCACTTTCTTGTTTTAGCCCTTAGCTTGCCGCTGTTTATAGTCATTTACTCCGGAGGGAACTTTGTACAAAACAATAAATAAATAATTCTGTGCACAATATTTTAAAATTCTTCAAATTTTATTTGTCAATAAATGTGGAGGCTCCAGCATGGCAGTGGGGAGCACAGGCCACGGGCTGCATGGAGGTGGGAGATCACCCTGTATCCCCCACCCCTCCCAGGACAGGGAGTGTGCAAGGGCCAAGCCTTCCCCAGAAACAGATTGGGGGGTGGTGGTGGTGAGAGGGTTCTGTGTGGGGTAATCTGGGTGCGGGCAGCTCTGGAAATCTGGATGCACACAGGCTCTTTTGGGGATTTCTGGGTGCAGGGTTAATGGGACTCTGCAGGCATATCCAGATGAAAGTGGTTGGGGCTCAGTGGGAGGTGTATGTCTGTATATGGGAGGATGGGCTCGATGAGGGGCTCCCCACATCCATGTTCTGTACATATTACAAAAAAGCAAGTGAAATCCTGTTACAATGCAAAATGTGTCTTTAACTTCTGTGTAGGCAAAGAAACAGCATTACAAAGCCGTAGAGTTATGAGCGATGAAGTAGGTTTTAAATCGAACATGAGTGAGTGCATAAAATTATTATGGTATGGGAAGAATCTTTGACATCTGGAAATCATTCACAAATTATATACACAGATAATAAAGATGGTACAGGACAATGAAGACGAAACTGGAAATTTTCAAAGTTATTTCAAAATAAGGAAAATGTATGAGTTTAGGAGGGAATTACAGGGGTATGTGAAGGTTGTGTGTTCAAAAATAAGTGATTGCATGTATTTATGAATGATTGTGATTTTGACTTTATTACAACAGCAGCACATGTAACATAATAAAGTAGTAAAATATATTACCACAAACCTTTGACAGTTATCTTCTGTCTATCACTTTTAGGGTTTTCTTATATGATGATGTCTGGATTCACTCCATCTGAGTAACTCAGTGTAACATAAGGATCTTTGTCATTAAGAAGGTGATAGTTATAGAAGTTTAGCAGTGTGTTTACACTAGACCACCGGAATAAATGTGAAATGTGGTGAATTCTCATTCACTGAAGCTTTTAAATCAAGATTTGGTGTCTTTCTAAAAAATGTGCTTTAATTCAATCAGAAAGTGTGGGCTTGAAGCTGGTTGTACTGGATGAGAGTCCATGACCAGTGTTATGCAGGAGATCAGACTAGATGACCATACTGGTTCCTTTGGGCCTTAAAGTTTCTGAATTTATTAATTAGAATTTCCTTGGTGCTTTAGTGTCATTTGATCAATACATTCTCACTTATGTTTATCTATACAATAGCCTGTGCTGTTTCATGTAGATTAATTTTTTTTTCCGTTTCTTTTTAGGTTCAAGGGAACTTTGACAAAGTTGAGTTCAATAGGATGTGCTGGACTCTCTGCTTCAAAAAGAACCTCACTAAAAGTCCTTTGTTCATTAGCGATGAAGATGCCTTTAAAGTTTGGGTTATTTTCAATTTTTTATCTGAGGACAAATACCCATTGGTCATTGTACCTGAGGAGGTAAGAAACAGTGATTTTTAAAATGCTTAACACGCTTTCCTTCAGTGTCTAAATTGACCTCTGTTGCTGGTACAGTAGAACCTCAGAGATACAAACACCTTGGGAACGGAGGTTATTCGTAACTCTGAATAAAATGTTTTGGTTGTTCTTTCAACAGTTTACAACTGAACATTGACTTACTAACTCTGAAACCTTATTATGCAGAAGAAAAATACTGCTTTCCCTTTATTATTATTATTTATTATTTTTAGTTTGTTTAATATAGAACTGGACTGTATTTTCTTTTTATTTATTTATTTATTTATTTTGGTCTCTGCCGCTGCCTGGTTGCATACTTCCAGTTCTAAATGAGGTGTGTAGTTGACTGATCAGTTTGTAATTCTGGTGTTCATAACTCTGAGGTTCTGCTGTATTTGGTGCTCTTTTGAAATGGTTAAGGAAAGTCTCTAGGACCTGTGGAAGAGAAAAATATCTTTTGACATGAATACAATTGTTTCCTTTTTTTAATGACTGAGGTTTTTTTCTGAAACAAACTGCAGAGTCTGTCTTTAAAAGAGCATTTGTTGTGAGGAACTATGGTATGGCAGGAGTGCTGGCTGGTTCCTGGTAAACTGCTGAGGGACAGGCTATAAGAATGACTCCCTGACTCTGGACAGAGAGGAAAAGTTGCTTTTGAAGAGGGGGGCTCCACACCCAGGGCTCATGGTACTGGACTGAGCCCCTAGGTGTGAAGTTTATTTATTCTGCTTCTGTTAACTTTTTTCTTCTTGCAAATACACACTCTAGCCCTCATAACATTTAAATCTTGAGGATCAGACCTTGTTTGTTTTGTGTGTGTGGTGTTTAACCACTGCACCTGTTCACATGTGGTTAAGTTGAATTCCTCAGAACCACCCACACAGTCTCACTCTAAAGAAACTTCTCCTCTTATTTCTATCCCAGTGTTGTAATGTTTTAGAAGATTCCAATCTTTTCTTTCCCATGCCAGAGAGCAGAAGTTTGAAGATTTTCACTAACCACCTTGTTTTAGTAAAAAAAGAGAGGAAAAAAAAAAGAAAAAAAATCTGCTTGAAACAGTGGCTGGTTGCTGTAGAAGCGAAGAGTTGTGCTGTGAATGAAGCACCAGAGATGAACTGTCTGTAATTTAAGAACTTGAATAACTATAGGCAGGCGTCTCACTTAAACTAGAACAGAATTTTTAAAAGGTAAAAAGTAAGAGCTTATCGTATGGCGAAGAGGAAAGCCATAATGTGCCAGCTCCTGTATGATACTATATAAAATCCAGTTGAATGGACGGCAGTCAGTATGACTCTTCAGCACTTTTGGGGCTTTGCCAATAAGTGTTTAGAGTCAAAGATCAAAACAGGGTGATTCAAATTCCACAATATCACGAATAAAAATGAATGTAAATTGTTTATTATGCTAAGTGGATTGCATGTTTAAACAGTGCGATGAATGCTCCTTATTGGCTGACACATTTACTTCACACATGTATCAATCAAAGACCATTTTATTCATAAAAATAATGGGCTTGATTGATTTTTCTCAGTTTTATCCTGAGGAGTGTGTTGGGTGTTTTTTGTTTTTGTTTTTTTTTCACACTGGTGCAAACTTCAGTGATTCCAGTGGGAGGGTATTCCTGATTCTCACTGGTGTGAGATTAGAAGCCCCCTTTTCTTTACATCACTCTGAATACAGCAATGTCACTTGGTGTAGTATGGGGGAGAGTCTTTGTGACTATTGTCGCTGGAGAAACATCTCCTCCATCAACATAAAATGAACCTCTGTGTTTTGCCAGGGCAGTTTATTTAGCCGCAGGGCACTTTCACCCTCTAACAGTGTTTTAACAGTGCTGGGATTGGTGGTGTCTGGGCCAGAACTAACGGGGTTCTTTCTCCATTTTTTTCTCTATGTTTGGAGTACCTGACAGTGACTCTTCTGTAAGTCAAGAAGTGAGTCAGTATTGGCTAGGATCGCTCAAGAGCAAAGTATGATTCTCTCCCTCCCCAGAAGGTGCTCTGAGCCCCTAATGAAGTGTAGAACTTGGGACAGAGATTCAGATCCCTTATCTAGTGGTTGATTGGGCTGGCTGCTAGATAGCCTGGCTGGCCTGAGAGTAAATATTTGGTATTTTCGTTAGGTGTAGACTTTTTTCTCCTCTGAAATCTCATGCTGCTACAAACATCTATTGCTGGGTGCATAATCACAATATTCCTGAGACTGCCAGACAGGCTGCATCATCAGCTCCAAAGCTAATGTGCACACTACATACTCCAGATTTTGGGTCTCTTTCATAGACAGTCTTTGTTCATTTCCTCTCCCCACAGACATACATTTCATTCAGGAAAAAGTGCGGCATGTCAGTTAGTATCTCTCATTTTCACTCTTGATTTGATTTATCATCCTTTAGAGCAGACACCATCTGCATCTTCTTTGTTATTGCAAAGTGTTTAAGTTTCATATGGTCTAAAGAAAGTCTGTAAAGTTCTTTGCAATGTTGTTGTAGCTATATTGGTCCCAGGATATTAGAGAGACAAGGTGGGTAAGATAAGCTTGAAAGTTTCTCCCTTTCACCAATAGAAGTTGGTCCAGTAAAAGACATTACCTCACTCACCTTGTCTTTATTAAGTCATTTGGACTACTCAGTTCTTATCATGCACAATGCATGTATTCTGTCTTTAACTCTTCACTTTGGGTCAATACAAGTCATGTAATTTACCACAACCAGAGCAATAGAAGATAGAAGTGTTGTCTCCTATTTGACACTATATTTTGTGTTTGCTCTGGATCTATCAGTGTGGAGGTCTCTGTCTTCCTGAAAGACTTGTTTTAAAACCAGATGTATTCTGAACCAAGAAATAAAATTAAACAACTTTCAACTTATGTTAGAGTTTTTGTTTTGTTTTAGCTTTATGGACTTTTGATATTTTTACCTTTTAAATACTTATTGTCTAACTTTTTAATATCACATCAAAAATCCTGATGAGTTCTCCTAAGCATTCTTTAATACAAACTTGTTGATATCTCTTTGGGAAGGGAGGCTTTTTTGGGGGGGTGGTGGTGAAGGAGGGGAGTTGGAAACCTAGCTATTTTAAGTAGCTTCTTTTAGTTCCATAGTAATATTTAACATAACAGCTAATCAAGCTGTTTGTCTGTTTTTTTTTGAAACCTATACTACCTCACTTTGCTTTAGGTTCCATTTTATAATGGAGAAGAATGATTAATCCATCAAGTACGGTCTTTCCCCTATTTTTTGCTATTGAGTATAAGAAGAGGTTTGCTTGTCAGGCGTAGTGTGATACATAAAGTGCTTATTTGTAAGATACAGTGCAGTTTTGCAATCAAATGGATAGACTGTTGTGAACCTTCACTGCATTTCACTACGGCCTACCAGTGATTTACTTGTAAGAAGGGTGATTTACCACTGTAATCATTCACTATAACTTCCCAGCGAGGGAATGATGTTTTTCCCCACCTCTCTGTTTCTATGGCTTGCATTATCATTTAAGTATAGTACAACACACTATCTACCACAGTCTCCAGCTCTGAGTCCTTTGTGTGACCTCCAGCTCTCTCTCCACACTCCAACTCCCACAGGAATTTCATAAATTGGTGGGGAAATTTAGCCTAGTGCCTATAGATAAGAATGCCCGTCACTTCAAAATTCCTGCTGTTCATCACACATTTTAGATCTTTCTACATTGTTGACGATCAGAAGATCGGACTGTTACAAAGGAATGGAAAGGAGCTTCTTGGATCTTTAATGACTGCAGTGGACTAGTTTTTGTCCAAAACCTGGGTGAACATGTAGAAAATATTTGCAGAGTCCTAGGTTCCATGTGAGCTAGCTGAATGTTGATGTTCCCATTCTCTGGTTTGTATGGATGCCCTCTCAGCTAATCTATTCTCTGCTGTTGCCCACTCTTCAGAAGTGGCACATTAGAATAAAGAAGGACTGAAGTGCTCCAGAAGTAGTCCAGGGGATGAGTGACAGGTCTGTCTAATATGTTTCCCCTTCCTGGGTCAGGAGGAGAATATTGGGTAGTGGGATGGAGCTGTTCAGCATGGCATACTCCCCTCCACAACCAGTAGATTTCTGTGTAGTAGTGCTGGAAAAAAAAGTCATTCGTAGGCTCTTCTGCAGCTTTTAAACCCCCTCAGAGAGAGTGGATGAGTTAGCATACATCCATAGGACAGCTAGAAAGCAGCAGCATGTCTGCTTGGAGGGGAGATGCGTAAGGGGGGGTGCTCTTGTGGATGGCCCAGAATTCACAGGGATGGAGCATATTTTGGCACTGAACTCTGAGCATAGTGCAGTTAAAGGGTTCTGCCCTCTGCCACTTCCACAAACTCCTCCTCCTGGCGAGGAGAATGGGTTTGGGTTTTGTGCAGCTTGAAAGCCACTGGCACTCCAGGGTACATTTCCCCTTCTTTTTGTGATGGTCTGTCCTAGGCCTAGGACTTGAGTTTGAAATTTTCTCACAGGGTGATTGAGCCTGTTTATGCACTCAATAATTTTGCACCTATGTAATTCCATTGATTTAAATGGAGTTGCACCTCAGTTGCAACAATCTGGATGAAGAATCAGGACCACTAACTTCCTGGCTTGTTAATGTTTTGTACATTTATACTTATGCTGCTGTGTTGATCTATGATAATGGAAAGTGAATATGGCTTTAATGGACTTCTACTGGAGGATGGGAGAGGACATGGTCCTATGAAAGGATCTTTTACAAAGGGATTAGCAGAATAAATCTATTGAAGAACCACTTCCTTAATGTATTGTCTTGGAGACTGGGGAGGTTAGAAGCAGATACTAATTCTGGGAAAGCAGACATTCTCTCATTTGACAGTAAGAATCTTTGTGGTACACAAAACAAAATGATCCTGTTACTGACATGCAAGCTTTTCCTGGAAGGGAAAGGATAAATCTGAGCAGAGTGGTTGTGCCAAACTTTGTCTTGCTGTTGTTGTCTCTGCCTGTTTTAAAGAGAGCTAGATTGGAAAGCGCAGCTCTCTGGATTAGTGAAATAATTAGTCAGAAATAGCCTTGTCTTCTCTTATGGCAGGAAAACTTTGACAAGTAGGTAGGTATTGCAGGGTGCTCTGAAAATGGTCTAGCTATGTTGTATGGCATATTATGTCCTCCACTACCTCATTCCTGTTAGGCACCCAACAGCATTCTCTCCAGCTGTCACCAGGAGTGGTTCTGCTTTTTGCCGCCCCAAGCACAGCACTCAGACGGTCACGCAGATTCGATGGCATTTCTGCGGGTGATCTGCCAGTCCCGTGTCTTCTGTGTACCTGCTGCCGAAGCTGTGGGACTGGCAGACCTCCCACGGGCATGCCGTCCTCACGGCAACCAGCACGCCGCCCCCCACAGCAAGCCGCCCCAGGCACACACTTGCTGCGCTGGTGCCTGGAGCGCCCCTGGCTCTCACAGATGTCTTCCTCGCTTTTATTAGGTGCCTAGTCAGATGGGGGAGGGATAACTGAAATAGAAAGTGGTGGAGAGAATTGTAATCATAAGCAAAACATTTCCCGCTGCATCTCCAATTTTTAATATTGCTTTCACTGCCCTTCTTATCTGTTAGACTTGGTGTATGTCTCAACGTTCTTTAACTGAAACGTGTCTTATCTTTAAAAAAGATTTCCAAATGTTTCCCCCTTCCTCTGTTTCAGCACATGTGGCTGTTACCTTGGAAATGCTTTATCATCTAAATCTATGGTGTGTGGTTAGTAAACAACCATATTCTTGGGCCAGCCTTAATAATGAAATGTGCAGAGCTATGTAATGCGAATCACTATATAATGTATTGTGTTATGTTCAATAAACATTTGAAAATTTTAAAAATAAGCAAATATACATTGTCTTTTTATTTATTTAAATGTTCCCAGACCCTGTTTGAGGCCAAATTGTGTAAGTAATTACATTTTTTAAGATAATTTTTTTTTCTAAATCTGCTTTGCTTCAGACCAAAAGTGTGGTGGTGATGCATGCAGTATGGCGAGTAGTACAATGAAGCACTATGCTCTGCTCTATCTCATATCAATACAAGTTGCAATGAAAAAGTCTGTTCTATAGCAACCAGGGGCGGCTTTAGCTTTTTTGCCGCCCCAAGCACGGCAGTCAGGCAGCCTTCGGCAGCTTGCCTGCGGGAGGTACCCGGTCCCGTGGATTCGGTGGCTTGCCTGCGGGAGATCCACCGGTCCTGTGGCTTCTGAGTATCTGCCGCCTATTTGCCGCCAATTCCGCGGGACCAGTGGACCTCCTGCAGGCAAGCCACCGAAGGCTGCCTGACTGCCGCCCTCGCAGGGACTAGCAGAGTGTCCCCCCACAGTTTGCTGCCCCAGGCATGCGCTTGGAGCGCTGGTGCCTGGAGCCACCGCTGACGGCAACTCTTCTTTGACAAGCTATTTCGGTAAACAGCAAAACAGAAATGGCTTCTTCTTTGTGTGTCCATGCCTCATTTTTCATGTAAAAATGATATATTTTCATGACTGAACAAGGCGTGTGAATGGAGTTGCAAGTTTGTGATTCTGAAAAATTGCTCGGAGAAAGCATTTTTGACTACCTGACTTACACTAACTGTTAATGTAATGGCTGCTGTCTTGCCAGACATGCCAGGGGTTGAACCAGGGATCTCCAGAGCCAAAATCTTTGGATTCTACAGCTTGAGCTAAAGAGACAAGGCTCTTTAGTGGGGGCTGTAACAGACTGTCATGCCCTGTGTGTTGGGAACAGAGTGGAACTTGTATCAGTAGTAGGTTACATTAATTCTTCCATTTAGAAACCACAGATTTCTTGCTTCTTGAAAAGAACAAGGGTAAGGTTCAGAGTAGCAGATTTCTCATCTGGTTCTCCATATATGTATAGGTCCTATCTTGACGTGCATCTTCACAATTTATATCAAATTATTAATTAAATTAGATTAATTTTGAAGAGAGTAGATAATGGTTTGCATTGTATGATAACCACAGTTTTTGTACTCTGTTTACCCAAATAGCTGTATGAGCTAGAGTAACATAAATTTTTGTGTGGGGATTATTTTGTGGGTAGGAAGGAAGAATATTTGACTATAAGGGGACTTAATTGCTTAGGAGATTTGTAGTGGAATATAGAGCTTTTCACCTGTTGGCTGACCGTTCAAACTCTGCCCAGGTATGTACCAGACTGGCAGTTTCATTTCAGGGCTCTTTGGTGGCATTTGTGAAATGAGTCCAATGATCAGATTCCACAAAAACCACCACTACAAGTGAAACCCTTGTTATCCGTCTCAGCAGAGAGGCCAAGGGTCTAATGGAAATGAAGCATGAGCTATCCACCTAAACCCTGGGGAACCCTCTGTGGCAGGGTTGAGTCACTCTGAGCACTGGGGAAATGATGAGGTGATAGCACCATTGTCATAGGTCATAGCTGCTCTTGGGTACCTTACCAGTTGGCCTAGATATTGCATCTACTTCATATAAAATGATGGCACTGCAAGTCCTCTACATATCTACTGGTGGCCCACTGCAACCACTGTTTTGATGGAGTGGACTTGGCAGAATAGCCTTGAATGTCTGAGGTGTGAGAGGCACCATCTGGTGGGCATTATGGCTATCTTGATGTTTTTGTTAATTTTTTTTCATCCTTTACACACATGGGTTCATCCAGTTGTGACTGGCAAAAGGTCATGTAAAACTGATATCAGTACTTTCATATGGAATGTGATAATATCCAAAAGGTTGAAACCAATACAGGAAAAACTGCTGATGAAATAAAATAGCATCAGAAAGGGAATAGGGAACTATTCCACTGAAAGAAGATGCTAAAGGCACTTTGCGTCTAGTATTAAAACAAAAAACTCTAATACCCATAAGTTCTTAAAAGTGACTCTTGGTGAAATCCTGGCCCCACCGAAGTCAATGGGAGTTATTCCACTGAGTTCAGTGGGTCACAATTTCACCTTCTTAGTAGAGCATTGATCATTGTTTAAAACAAGACAAACAATCCTTTAAAAGAAAATCTTACAACTTTATCACAGAGAATAATTGCACTCAAAGTAGAGCAAACATTGAGTCATAGTTATTTCTTAACTCTTTCAACTTATTAACCACAGGTATAGACTGTTTAAACCAGATTTAATTAGTCATTTATTTTGATGTGTTAACGTGTGGAGGGGAGGGGGAGGGGGAGAGTAGGGAAGTACTCTGTTCTCAGAAGTATCAAAAGTTCCTCATTTGAACATGCAAATGAAGTGTTTACGTCCATATTTGACCAGATGGAACTATTGCATTACGTTGATCACTCATTGTTTTATGCTAATTTCCCCGTCTCCACAGCTGTAATGCAGCTATTGTAGAAAATATTTGTATATGCCTGCCAGAGTAAGAAGAGTAAAGCCTGTAAAATTCTATTGTTTAAAAGTTTAACTAATACATAAGCCACTTTCCTTGTAAGAAAATATCTAAATATTGCTATTGATACACTTGAATGGACTTTTAGAGAGTGATAAGTGTAACTCATGGAGATTAGTGTACTTATGGGCTTGTCGTCTTGAGATTAAGTATTCATATATTTTAATCACACACACACAGTAATACTTAGTTTATATAGAACTAATGAAAGTAGATCCCCTCGTTTAGTGTCTCTTTTAGTAAAACATCATTAACAGTTTTGATGTATTCCCTTCTCAGCCCATTAGTTTGATTTAAATTCATGATTGCATGCTGTGGGCAACAGTTAAAATCTGTTCAAATACGATTTCTAGTCCCTCTCTGTCTGAGCCCAATCTTGTAAAATGATTAGCAAAAGGGATTTGAAGGTGCTTCACACCTTTCTTTAAATAAATAAAAAGCCTAAAGTTAAATGCCAATAAGAATTCTTAATTCTTTTACTATCTTGTACTTTGGTAGGCTGAGATGACACATGACAAACAAAATGAAGTGAATGGTATGGCTTACATTAAGTGCAGAATATTGCAAAAGGGTAGCATTCTGCCCTGCTTATTTTAACTTCCCATCCTGCTAAGGGAAATACAGTGAGCTCTGTTCAGAGGAATTGAATTGATGGGCATAGTGCATTTTAAACCTGAAATGAGAGACTTACTCTTATCTTTTATTAAAGAAAGGATAGCCTGTCTTTAAAAGCCAGTGTTTGTTTATTTCAGGTCATTAAGGTGAGGCCTTCTCGAAATTTGTTTCTAAATTGGGGTCATCTAACATTGCAGTTCATGTACACTGAAGTAGCATTCTTTGTTGTTGGCGGTGAGACTTGCCTGCAAGTGGGAAGTAAGCTGCTTCCTGAATCTTACTGAATGCTGAGGATTTATGGTATCTGTTGTTGGAAAGCCCTGGCTGCACATGTTGTGTATAAGAGTTTGAAAAGTGGAAATAACAAACTTAGTTTTTGTGAATTATTTATATAAATTAAAATATTTTAATTATTTATTCAACATGAAATGTAAGTGATTATAGCTTTAAGAAGTGCTAGGAGCTGATGCTTCTTACCATCAGATTGCTTTAACCTGAATGACCTTAAAGTGAGTAATTCAGAGCCATGCACTGAACTTCTAAAATGCAAAGTCTAGGGGTGCATTCCTGCAAAAGCCTACTATTGGCCATACTGCTTACTCTTGTGAGTAGTCCTATTGAAATCACTGCACTAAAATCAGCAGGGCTACTCACAGGAGTAAGCACTATGGCTGGTAGTAAATGCTGGCAAAACTAGGGCCTTCAACTTAGCATTCAGAAGTACAATCATTGTACTGAGATCAATAGGAGTACTCTCAGAAATAGTCATGATATCCAGTTTGAAACGGCATCTACTTAAACATTTTCTTCCCTAAAATTGGTTGGCTGTTAGTGCCATTTATGTATGAATACATCCCAACTAAATTCAATGTCAGTTACGTGTAGGGAAACAGAGGTAAAAAATACTTTACTGGTTTTTTTTGCCCCCCTAAACCCATCTGCCCTGCAAGGCTAAATACATCTTTGCTTACAATAATCTTTAAGAGGACAATAAGTCTTTTTACAAAAGGCAAACATCACAGGAATGTAGAATTATCTCAGAAGCATATGAATTGGGTACTTTTTCTTACGTGTGTGTTTTTCTTTTTGAGACAATAAAGTGATTATAGTTTACTTCCTCATTTTTCCTTTAGCATTAATTCCCATTTAGTATTACTGAAAAGGAGACTATTTAGTAACTAATCTCAGTGTTCCAGAAATAGCAGTAAAAATCCCATTTCTCTAAGGTTCAGCTCAGGTTCAGTAATTAACTGCTTTGTCAGACTTGTTATAGTCTGTCACAGATTTGCACGTATTTCATATTTATTTGCCACACACTTGGATGCTTGCTCACATCAAGAAGAAGCCACAGAAGCCATATTAGCCAGAGTATTAACATACATACTGTGGCTAACATCAGATACTTGAGACCTGGTAGTCCTTGTAGGATGAATGTATGGAAGAACACTTCCTCATCCCCCTTTTCTCAAACCTCCGATGAGAGACGGGGATGGGCCACTCAAGAGCCTGCCAATTCAATCCCTTATATACACCAATCAAAAAGTGGCCCAGTACTCATGCTAAAAGGTTAGACTGGTCTGTAGTGAAGCCTCATTTGGCCCACACTGACTTTTCTGTAATCCATGGAAGAAATTACCTACTTCCTGGTTTCTCAGAAGCACTAGGGTAATGGAGATTGCACAGCATCAATGACATGGAGGGGGGAGATTTTCACAAGTGCTCAAATAAATGACTTTCATTTGAGGCAGTGAGGACCCTGTTGCTTTTGATCATGAGACGTTCTAAGTCACTTAGGTGCTTTTTGAAAATTGTACCTACAATTGGTCTACTTTACAGAATTGTTCCAACCCTCCATCAGGACTGTCTACCGGGGAGACCAGGCCTAAAAAATAGCTAATCCTGCATGTACTGAAAAGGGGATCTGAAAGGTACCTTGTAAGACTCAGTCTGATGGTGTCCACCCCTAAGCCATTGTTGTAGCTTATGACCATCACGTGCCCTTTCAGAAACATCAGCTCTGCACACAAAGAAATTCAGTGATTAAGAGGAACTGCATCTAAGAGCCCTTGGCTTGAGAGAGTTGATGCAACATCTGCCATAGGATGAAGGCCAGAGGCAGGATTCATATGCCTGCTTTTATAGTCACCAGAAAGATGGTGATTTTTATTGTATAGACGTGATTGTGGAAGTAGGAATTCACAAACTGGCATTGGTTAAAGATTTGTAGGGTTTTTTTATTATTATTACTGGATGGATTCAGTTTGAAATAAATCTAGTATTAAATAAGTGCAATTAGTGATGTAAGACAGATAGTCAAGACTTAAGTCTTGACTAATCTCAGTAGAAGTTATAGTTCTAGTTGTCTGACACATGATCTGGAAGGTATTAGTAAAAGGAGAATTTGTTTTAGGAATGAATTACGTTTTCATCTTCACTTTCATTTCTTTTATGCCCATCCTGATATCATAATATCAGATTTGAGGGGGAGGTGTCAGGTGTCAGGAGTCAGACATGTGACTAGCATGTGACTGTTGCTAATGTCTTTCCTTATAAACACTATTTCCTTTACTCTTTCTGCTATATTGTATTGCTTTACTTTTATAACATTGTAATGCTTTTGAAGCTTTCCTCTTTCTCATATTTCATTCTGCATAATCTATTAAAGAACAACTTCCATGTGTATCGTTCGTGGGCGGAAATCCCAAAACTGAGTGTCTGAAGTTAGAAGCCTAAATCCATATTTAGGCTTCTGAATCTGAGTAGTCAGATTTTCTAGGGATGATGAGCACACACAAACCCTGTTGTAGCAAATAAGAACAGTTGGAGCTTGGAATCTTTGAAATTGAAGCCATTTATCTTTAGGTGCCTAAATGTGAATTTAAGAGCCTAACTTTAGGCATGCAAATTTTGGCCTTGAGCTTTTAAGCATTTGAATAAATTCTTTGTTAAAAGTGATGTACTTTTTGCTTCTATTTCTGTACAGATTGAGTACTTGCTTAAAAAACTCACTGAAGCAATGGGGGCAGGCTCGCATCAAGAACAGTTTGAACATAATAAGAACAGTCTCGGTGCCAATCAAGGTCTTTCTGCATGGGAATTGATTGAGCTTATTGGAAGTGGACAGTTTAGCAAAGGGATGGACCGACAGACTATATCAATGGCAGTTAACGAGGTCTTTAATGAGCTCATATTAGATGTACTGAAACAGGTAAGAATTGCATGGAATGAATGTTTGAAAATAGTAGGCTGTATGAGTTATTGGATAATGAGATCATTTGCCCATGAATTCTGCTGCCATGAATAACAGTTTCTTTAGCTGATGGCAGTGAACAAACTCGAGGGGTCTCCTTAGTGCTCTGACAGTTGGTTTCTGTTAAGAGTTTGTGAATGTGGTTTATTTTTAAAAGAATATATTTTGTAAAAGGGAAGCTGTGTTATGTAAAAAGATCTATTTAACCTTTCTAGAGCTGAAAAGGAGATACTTGTCCTTGGTGAGTTGTACTTAGGAACTGAAAGAAAAGTGGCCCTTGTGTTTCTGACTTAAAATAGGCCCTCTCTTTATACCAGTAATTCATTAGCTAATAGAATAGCTGCAAAATTTTATTTATTAATTCCTGAATTTGTGGTAAGTCTTTAATATGTTAATATATTAACATTTGCAGTTGGCTTACAGAAAAAAAAACTCTGATAGGTATATATCAGTCTAACTGTGCCCACACAAGGGCAATGCACCGATTTAACTGTATCTGTTTCTAAATTGATACAGTTAAAACAGCATAAAAATTGTGTAGAAAATGCTATTTAACTCTGCATAACAGACTATGGAGCACTAGTGATTTACTAAAATGAAGTCAAAGCTAAAAAGTAATGGTTTTATCTTAAAATTCATAGAATATTTGTCAACCTTCTTCTCATTTGGAGTTCCCGTAGAGGGCATGATTACCGTTTGGTCAGGGGACTCCTCAGTTACTCTAGATGTTTCAGAAAGTCCCAGAATGGCTTTAAAGGACTGTATATTTAAAATAGGAAAAATAAATCCATAAAACCCCAGTGAAGTGTTTTTATTCAGACAAACTGCACTTACCTAGGATTTTAATTCACACTCATATGTACTTTATGGGGGACTGTAAGTGGTTTTTAATTGTTTCTCCTTACGAAGAAAGCAAGCAAAGGCTTTTTTGGCTGCCCTTCCAAATCCATTCAGAAGTTATCAGAAAATCTTGGCACAGGAAGTTCTTTCAAAATAGCCAAAGAACAATGCAAAACATCAGTTTTTGTTAACTCATTGGCAGGATGAAGAGTTGAGGACAAAATTTAAGCCATTCTGCTAATACCATTGAACATCATAACTGGTGTCAGCTCAGTCCATCCACTTGATGTTTGAAAGGAAATCTCTGATTTCTTTAGATGTTTCAAATGCTTTCTATCTGATGCTGTGTTGCCTCTCATAAAAGGATTGCTGCAGTGTCTTGACTGTCTCTTCTTTAGTGACTGTGACTTTGTTCGGGGATGTCTCCCTGCTTCTAAAAAGACATTTTAAAAAGTTTTCAACCTGGCCTCCTCCTTCTTCTGGACAGTCACCTGTCTGTTGGAAAATAGAGTTCACACTTTAATTCAGATATAACTAGTATTGATGGAATTATTTTTTTTTTTTGCAAATTTGAAAATATTGATTTTTATTTTTAATTTTGTGTGTGCAAATATTAACTTTTTATTTTTACAGTTGTGGGAAAGTAAGGGTGGGGTAGGGCTGGGGTTAGGGTTGGGGCACCGAGGACAGCATGACTGCAGGGTGCTCCAAGCAGCCCAAGAGACTTGGGTGGAAAGCAGTGGTCCTGGCGCAATAGAGCACAGACCCCCAGCCAGGGCTGCAAGGAGGAAGACAAATCCCCAACTGAGGGGGAGACCATCCTGCTGCTGAACAATTACTGCCCGCACACTCCTGGCTGGTGAGTGTGTGAGAGCCCCCAGCCATGGAGGAAGACACCCTACTGCTGAATGGCTGCTGCTTGACAGGATGGCAACAGGACCAAACAAAAAACAAACCCAAACCACCAAACAAACCCAAAGCACATAAGAGTTGGGGAAAATGAGATTACAGAAATTAGCAGAGGAAACGGTAACTGTTTAAACTAATTTTTTTTTAATTGACTAGCCAGTAAATTCAAATGTCTGATAGAACATTCAATCATTTCCATCTTTCAACATGCATCCTCTTTTTCTGTGAAGCATCCTTTTGACTAGCTCTAACCACACTGGATAAAACACTGTAGGTGGGTGCTTCTGTTAAAATTATTGTTTAATGCAGTAGTTAATATATCTAATTATGTTTTCATCATTAGATTTCAGTGTTAACAGCTAATTGAGATGAATGGGGGCACACGACTTCGCTTGAAGTCAAATTCTCCTCCCTTGTGCAGGAGTAAATAGGGTTTATATGGAGGACTAATAGAAAACAGAGGGATGGAATTCTCCCCATAACCTGGAAAGAATGCACCATGTAGCTGTGTAGCTATCTCATGGCGGCTGCTGCTGCCTCATGTTTATGGTGTTCTTGGGCAATAGGGAGCTTAAATTGGTCTTTCCCATTTGCTAACAGCAGTATTTATTAAAAATAATGTGTTTGGTACTATAAGTGTACCTGGTGTGTTGTTTATGCATTATTGAAGTTTAGGGGAAGGCTGCACTATATTCTTCACTCACCCTATACTTGGGTACATTTGGAACTGATGAGAGAGGGACATGATAGTCCAGAATAAGGCTTGGGTAAAAGCAACTATGGTTAGTCCTTTCTGTGTGGATGTGAAATGTAGATGCTTAAGATCCTGGGGCCAATCTACTGGACTCCACCACCAAAGACATGTAGCTAGAACAATTGTAGTTTTATATCTTTGACATTTTAATATTTCCTCTGTGTGAAATACAAGTTCTGTTTTGGACTGGGTACTTCTAGACCTCCTTCCCCCACAGAAAAGAAAAGGGAAGTGATCCTGATCTCATTCGGCTTCAAAGCAAAGAGAAATGTGGTATTTCTTTAATTCTATCAATTTTATTTATTTTCCACATAAACTGAACACAGTTTAAGCAAAGAACTATCTCCACATCCCCTGGCTCCTCCTCCTCTTCACCAAGAGACAAAGGATAGAAATACATTTCAAAGAAAGTTCACTAGCTATCTAAAAGGGGAAAAATATGTAAGAAATTCTGATTTATATCACAAATGAACTTTCTTACTGCTGGCCTACATGGTGTTAGGTCTGCAGTAAATATAAATGATTAGATCTAAGATCCCACTAATAGTTCCACTTCCAGTTCAGCTGAGGACAAATTGATCAGACTAGTTATTCTTCTTCTGTGTGCGGATTGTAAAAAGCATGGATTGGAAAAGGAAGGAGAAGGGAGTTTGAAATCTTTCTGATGATAATTAAGGTGTGGTATTAGGGCATGTCTGTATAGCTATTAGTGCACAGCAAACTGCTGTGCAAATCTAGCCTGCCCACTCACTGGCCATGCGGAACTGCTTACAGGAGCTACAAGTGTCATAATGGGCTTTGATCTATGTGGTGGCACACTACTATAGATCAAAGCACACTACAGCACTTTTTAGTGTAGTAGCAGCGTCCTCGCAGCCAGTTAGTGCCTGGCAGGCTAGAGCAGGATAGATTTACACTCAGCTTGCTGTGAGATAACTGTTTGTAGAAACAAGCCCTTGGAGACGCAATGTTTTACTTTTATTTAAAGCAGATTAAGTAAATGTAAGGAAAACTAAAATACTATGGATGAAATCTTGGCCCCACTGAAATCAGTGGAAAAACAGCTGTTGACTTCAGTGGGGTCAGGATTTTGCCCTAAGCTCCCCAAATAGAGTATACTAGCCAGAAGTATAGTTTTCATTCTCCCTTTCTCAGTCCCGCTAACTGAAGAACCGCTTCCAGGAGGTGGAAGTTTTATCCCCAGGGTTACGTGTACAGTAGGGGATGGAATATCTAGCTAGAATATCTGTTTAGCTCTAGGCCCTGCATATACCGCTGGGGTACTTTGTTGTATGAGGTATTTTGTTGTTGACATTTCACAATGTGATTAAATTAATAAAATCTCTGTCATTACACACCATGGATGACATGTCCAGCAGAGTAGTATGGTAGCACTAATATTAATAATAAATAATAAAAAAAGGAAGAGTGGTAGTAAAATATTGTCAAATAGAATCTGGAGAGATTGCAGTATTATTTCTGTTTGTCATAAAGATGGTTTTATCATTTGCAAATCGGGAAAAAGGAATCACCAATTACTTTCATGAACTAAGTAACAGCTGATGGAATTGCAAGTTACGATGAACGGAGAAATGTGTAAGAATCAGCATTTAGAGCCTGGTCTATTAATCAGTCTTGGATCATAACCTTAGGGTACACAAGTAAAAGGCAGAGCAGTACAATCGAGGGGACGCAATTCAATGGGTCATCCTTTTTTTACAGGGGTACATGTTGAAAAAAGGTCACAGAAGGAAAAATTGGACAGAACGTTGGTTTGTGCTAAAACCAAATATTATTTCATATTACGCGAGTGAAGACTTAAAAGACAAAAAAGGAGACATCATCTTGGATGAAAACTGTTTTGTAGAGGTAAAAATAAATTCAACTCTCTAAATTATAGAAATTTTAATATCATCTTTTGTGGTGGACTCCCAGTGTCTATTCAGTGATGGTGAGATATTTGTTCTATTTTTTTCCTTTTTGCATCAGTGGGTCACTCTGTTGGGCTGTGTCTCTAGGTTTTATTTTCACGAAGATCATTTAATGAAAATATTGGATTTTGTACAAATACGTTAATGAGTGGAAAGCAGTAACAGTAAAAACTTAACTATTTTATAATGTTTCAGTTTTCCGTAAACAGCAGTTTTGCACCTCTATGTAAAATGGCATTTATATCCCAAACTATAAAATATGAAAATGAAATATTATACAGTTGTATGTCTTCACAGCCTGTACATGTGACTGATTAGTGCATAGGTGGGATGCGATATGATGTGCTGTTCAGATGTGGTATTTAGGTTCACTGGAAACTAATATTTTGTTTTCCATTCCAGTCCTTGCCTGACAAAGATGGAAAGAAATGCCTTTTTCTGATCAAATGCTTAGATAAAAGCTTTGAGATTAGTGCCTCTGATAAAAAGAAGAAGCAGGAGTGGATTCAAGGTAAGGTGTCTTAAATCTTAGTGATGATGTGCAAGTTAAGTGCTTTGCAAAAGCGGAGCCTTAAGCATGTGCTTAAGAACAAGATTTTCACAGTGACTAGTGATTTTGGGGTGGTTCCCCTTCGAGTTCCAAAATTGAGACATCTCAAAGGGGCCTGATTTTCAGAAAGAGATAAGCAACAAAATGCTGAAAAATGGGCTTCTTCAACGTGTCAAATTGAGGCACCCAAAATCACTAGTCACTTTTGAAAATCTGTGCTGATGAGCTTTCATAAATTTTATCTTGTAGGAAGAGCTCATATGGAACTCTGCCTACCAGCAGTTCACTTTCAGTAACCGATTTGCTGCATGTTGTGGGATGGCTAACACAAAATGAAAGATGATTTTTATTTGTTTACTTTTTGTTATTTCTTTCTTTACAAACTTGATCTGTGATACAGCCACATTTTTTAGGAAGAAAATAAAATTGTTCAGTAGGTTTGATTTGTTTGTGTTTTTTTTTTTTTTTTTGTTGGAGGTGGGGCAAGCTTGTTCATCTTAAAACTGGTTTTTATTTTTGAGATAATATTGTTAAGTGGATACAGCAGAGGGCTGGAGACCAGGACCTCTTGTTCTCTAAATCTGGATCTTCCACGGCAATGCTGTGTAGTGCGGAAAAGCCAATTAACATCTGTACAGCACTTTGAAAATGCAAAGTGCTAAGTATTGTTGTTCATACTTTCCTCCTAATTTACAGTATCTACTTAATTAGGCTGCACAAGGGGCATGTGCTTAGCAATTACACAATGCTAAAGCTAGACATTTCACTCTTCTAAATAGCTTATTTCCTCTTTTGATAATATTTCTAGCACTTCACTGCTTTCCTTTCTGAGTGCTTCAGTCACTCTAAATATATCCACTTTCTTGCTGAAAGAATTTACCTTTCTTTTACTAGTAAGATGTACAGCCCAGATAGAATGCTGGTCCTAGGAAATAAAATGTGAGGGTACTATTTTTGAAGTTCTATCTGTCAACATGTCCCTGAGAAACAGAGTGGTTATTATCTGGATTAGAAACACTGAGAAAATTGTCTAAGGATGTGGAGAGAAATTTGCAATTGATTGTCGTTTCCTTAGGCTTTATCTCTTTCAATAATTTATATTCACACCATCTTAATCTTGCCAATGCACCACTAGAAATTGACGCTGGGTATGGAATAATCGCTCAGGGTATTAGAAGTACCGGACATTCCTCTCTTTGGGATACAGATGATATTGCAATGTGTAGAAATTCAGCACACTTACTTTTTTCATCTTATTAGTTAACGTAGTAAGAGAGAGTGGGGATGAAGAGAGACAGTTGTGTGCGATAACAGAATAGCTGTTTCTCACCCACCCAGGCTATCAAGACAGTCTAGCATTTCTCCTAACTGAAGTTCTCTTTTATTGTTGCTTTTCCTTTCCATCACATGGACTCCTTTACAGCCATTCAGACCACCGTAAGCCTGCTGAGGGTTGGCAGCCCTCCACCTCACAAAGAAGCGCGCCAGAAACGGAAAGAATTACGCCAGAAACAGCAAGCTGAGCAAGAGGAATTGGAGCGGCAGATGAAAGAACTCCAAATAGCCAATGAGAACAAGCAGGAGGAATTGGAGACAGTGAGAAAGGTGGGGACAGGTTGTTAGTCTTCAAGCTTTTACATTGCACTGATCAGACCAGAATTTTGCCTAGAGAAGTTTCAGTTTTGTTGAGATTGAGTTTCTTGAAATATTGATCAGTTTTACACGTGTGTGCTTTTTGTGCAGGGTCAGGACACACTGAGTCAGGCTGAGCTGTGCTTAGTGCAGGATCCTGGGTGAGCAGAGAGGATGGGAAAAGAGGCAGGCATGCAGCTGTTCCAACCAGGAGTTACTGGCAAGTGAGCTAGCCCCTAGTTAAGTTAGCGCTGTCTGCAACAGCTCTCCAGAGGCCGTTCTGCTGGAGGAACAGAAAGTGCTCTGGGTGTGCCTCCTGTGCCAGAGGGGGAGAGAGGTGTAGCGCAAGGGAAATCACCAGCTGTCCACACAGGTTAGCTTTACAGCACTTTGTGCCATGGATGCTTCTCAGAGGGGCTGCACCATGGCCTGGGGATCTAGCCCCTTTAATTAATTATTAAAGGAGCAGGCTGGCATTTAATAGAGTTTCCATTAGGGTTTTCTTAGTTTTAATGGATTACTAAAGTTACATAGGTCACAGGGACTGAGAAAGAGGAAAAAATCCTGCCCTAGCACACTTCCAACAGTATGCGTAAAGTTCAGTTTCCAGAGACACATTGAAATATGCTGCAGAATCCTTGTGTGTGTTTGTAATCTAATGGGAGCAGTTTTGGGCAGATTCACAAAGGTATTGACCACATGTACTTTGCTCAAACACATGTTTTCTCATAAAATTTGCATCGATTTTGCAGAGCAACAGATTCAGACAGCTCGAGTGTGACTGTTGGAAGAAAAGCTTTAGAAATCAATTTATCTGAAAAGCTCTAAAGGTGTTTAAAACTTGGATTAAGGAAGCTTGGCAGAAGGTTTTATGAACAGCACTGAGGAGCATTGCTGTTAACTTGCTGATCACTGCAGATATTAGAGTTGCCTACATCTGTGTGATTGCTCCCCTGTGAGGCTTGGTGAAAGTTAAAAGATCCATTCTACCTAATTTAAGATTTATGTATCAAAAGCTCTAGCTGTTTTCATTGTAGAAAATGTTTTGTAATTTAAATGTTCTTGGACAAAACGTACAAACCTAGTGAACTTTTCCCTTAAATATCATGGGTTATTCTTGGATTTCAACCCCACCACTTGCCATACCATGTCTCAGCTGCAACCTAAAGTGCTTCCTGTCAGCAGCCGGCATCGCTTCCTTACCTCCTGACCCCCATGCTGTAAAATGGAGACAGCTGCCTTTTCTGTTTAAAAAAATAAAATAGGCCAGAGAAATATGTTCTTCATTTCCTCAGAAAAGAAGGAATTTCTGTCTCAAAACTACACTGGCCATTTCAGGACTAGTGATAGGCTTACACTGTGATTCTCTCATGATCCATCAGTGCTGAAAGGGTCTTATGCCGATAGAAAGGGGAGCATCCCATCTCCTTAATGGGACACCGTACTTTTCTGTAGTCCTGGTCAGTTCAGAGACAACAGAAGACCTTAAATTCATGATGATACCATGTATGTAAACTTCACTTTAGGTCATTTTCAGAGGTTTCAAAAACATGTTAACCATAACCTTATCTCCCTCTGAGAGCTGGCTTTCACAGGCAGAGATTAAAAAATAGTACCAATATAAAAAATATGTCTAAAGTAGTTTTCTAGATGATGTGTAGCATGTAGGGGAATGTGGGGTGTTGTATAATAGTTTTATTGGCATTCCTTTGGGAAGACCTGTATATATCAAATGAACTCACTTGTGGATAGGCAACTCATGAGTAATTAAGCCATTCAGAACTCTCTTGGCTCTCCATCATCTGTTCTGTCCTTTCCTCCCTCCCTCCCTCTACGTTGTTCCTCCGTTTTCCACTTCATGCTCCTATTAACTCCTCCCCTCCCCTTGCTCATACCATCTCCAACTACATATATTTATTTGTTAGTAATTTGTGTACTGTCAGTATATTCCATGCCATACAACGTGTGGAAGGAGACTTGGTCCTTGCCTCACTGTGGTTGCAAGCTATTAAAATGACATTGTTTAGCTAAGTAACATGAAAAGCAGAACTGATCTGCTCGTAACCTTGTCCTAAATTTCAGTTGGGTTTGTGTTTCCCGTTAGAGCACACTTGCCTCACTGCTCATGCACCTTCATAAATAGAAAATATCTGATTTGTTACCTATTTAGCTCTTAGAGCAAGATTAGATCCAATTATAAAGTAAACTAGAGTGACTAGACGTGGACTGCAGAGAGTCACCCTGATTTTGAATCCATTACATGTATGCAGTCTGAGGCCCTGATCCTGCAAATACATAGAGAAGTTTAACTTTAAGCATGTGAGTAGTCCCATTAAGTAATGTGTTTAAGTTAAGCTTGTCTGTGTTAGTAGAATATAATTGTTGTCAATTCTTGTGACTTTAAAAAACTCCAAATATGAGACTTATAATAAAGTCCCAGCTCCTGGAATCATGTGAATATTTTAGAATCTCAGCTTTCATTTAAAAAGTGAATTTGCATCTCTCATGGTTGTGGAGAGAAGCCTAAAAATGTGATCTGAGTGCATGCTATAGGCATAGAAACTAGAAGGCAAATGTAAAGAACCCAAATGTATTACTTTTAAAATCTTGTAATTCTTGTGAGCCCGATTCTTGCTTTTTTTGAACACATCGGTTTGGTAATACTGGGATATGGGGTTTTAGTTTCCTTGCCTTGCTCTGAATCTGATAATAGAAGGTCTTGTTCTGATTTGATTCCTACCCTATAATTTTAAACATGGTAATGTGCCAAAATGCAATGCCGGCCTTAGCTCATATCTAGTACTACCTACTCATATCATTTGTATAACTTACCAGGCAGCAAAAATCCTGGGCGTTGACTTCTGTTTGCTATAACTTGAGGAGCAGGTGCACAAGAGGAAGAACATGGGATTGTTCTCACAGAAGCTGTATGTTTACTGAATTGTAACAGATTTCTGTGACTCTTGTAGCAGAGATGGCAACTGGCAAGAGTGTTGAGGCAAGAAGCTCCTTTCAAATAGGTCTGGATGATTCCTTAATTTTAGAGGGTGAAAAGAGAACAATTTAGGCTAAAACATGAACTCCTGCATTTCTACCACATGAAAGTGTTGTGTATTTGGGGTAAAAGAATTAGCAGCTTTTGATCAGTTAGGAAAATACGTTTAATGGAAGAAGCTACATAAACGTTCCAGGAAACTGAATTGTGCCGGAAAGCTTGGAGCTCAGTTTGGATCAGGCTGAGAGCCAGCGTGAGTTCAGGGAGAGCTCAAGTACACTCTGGGAATGGCCTGGGTGCCAGGAAATCTTTAGAAGTGTGAGTGAGTTGTTGACATTTGTCTAAAATAACATTTTTTATGGAATGTTGAGATTCCCCTTAATCTAATTAAAGGATGAAATTTACTCCCATAGTGAGGCCAAGCATAAGGCCTAGAACCTGTTAAGGCTGTGTTTTGAGGTCATAAGTGGGACTTAAGTGATGCAGAAGGCCAGCATGTGGTCTGGGTAACATGACATAAGTTTCACACAAAGTTTCACACAAAGACTCACCATACTTTGTTTGCCTCAGTAACTTTTCTGATATCTAACGCCCTTCTGTAACTTCCTCAGACCAGGGTATTTATGCATATATTCTTGGACATGAGGGACAGAAAGCTCAATGTAAAAGTATCTATCCTCAATCTATAGCAGCGGGAACAGGATCCGATAGTTCAAGTGACTCGGCGTGGGTGGATCTTGTCCATCTGGAGCCCCCAGATGTCTACATTGATCCACATGGATGCAGGGCTTAGCTGATGTGGACACTTGAAAAATTATGACCTTAGATTCCAGTTTTTATCTATCTGATTTGTATTTGGCCCCTACATTCATACTGGTGCTGCTTTATTTTTATTTAGCTTAATAAATGGGGGGAAGTGAACAGGTAAGGTGCCCTTAAATTAGCATATTGAATTTTGGATGTTTTTAAGATGTTGCTCCCATTCCCCCAGAACACTTTCCAAAGACACTGTTGTAAAAACCTACATTTGAGGACTAAACCAAACACCAGACTTCTCTCGTGCTATTTAATACTGAAGTTATTCTTTTTTTCTCACTTGTTGCTTCAGTGCTGGTCAGCCGGATCGTTTTTGTCAGTTACTTGTGTTTATTGCTGGCTTGTAAAGAAATGAAAGCGATTTAAAATGAGCAGGTGTTTAACAGAGGAGGTGTTCGGTTAGTGAAGCTGTGGGAGAGAGAGAGGAAATAGAGCAGCAGTTCAAATTTGGGATTTTCAAAAGGCAGTAGAAGAGGTAGGTGTCCCATCTCCCACTGAAAGGTGATGGGGGCCCTGTAACGGGGCGACAACTCACCGCTGCGGCACCTCCTGATGGTTGTTCAGGGAATTAACTCTTTCCACTCAGGAGCGCCCTCTGCAGGCCAGTGTCTCGCCTTGCTGCTGGTTCCAGTGTCCCTCCCAGACCCTGCTGCCCTTACCTCAGGGTTCTGCCCCTGCAGTACCCCACAGTCTCGCTGGGTCTCCCGTCCCCACCTCACCTCAGTCTTTGGCTACTGCCAGTCACTGTCTAGCCCCCATTCACTGGGGCAGACTGCAGTATAATGGCCACTCATCACTGGCAAGGAGGGTTTGAACCTGCTGCCTACCCATGGGCTGCCCCTCTGCAACCCCAGTACCTTCTTGGCTTTTAACAAGGCCTGCAGCCTGAGGGTTTTCTAGGCCGGAGCTCCCCAGCTCCTCTGGCCTCTCCCCAGCCCTGCTCCACTCTAGGTTCTCTGTTCAGCTCCCTGGCAGCCAGACCCATCCCTCTCAACTCTCTAGCTTCTGGCCCACATCCCTATTATAAGGGCCAGTTGGGCCCTGATTAAGCCAGCCACACTTCCAGGGCCAGAGCGGGGTGATCACCCCACTACAGGCCCTAACTCCCTTCGGCACATTTGAATATTCCAGCCTAAAATGTCATTAAAATAGTCTTACTTTGACAAGATGCTAGTGTCTCAAGCTACAGATGGGTTTCCAAACAGGGGTAACGTGTGAATTAGCTCATTTGAAGGAATTTATTGTTGCTTTTAAAAGAAATGGAGCAAAATTCCTAACTCTTCCCTGTACAGCACTATCAGAGCATTTTACGTACACCAATGCACGCACAGACCTTGTGAAGCGACTATCCTCCACATTTGTGGAACAGAGGTGAAGAGACTTGCAAAGGCCGTAGAGGGTGCTAGGGTCAGACTTGGCACTTGATTCTAATCTCTTTTGTCTCTCAGTGCTTTGCTCTGACCATGTCTCAATATTATCTTTTCCTTTATAATTTCAAGTGATGGTTATTGGCTCCATTCTTATAAACCCTGTATGATATAACCTGGTGGGCAATCATGTGGATGTTAATGGGACACAGTCAAATTACATCAATCATTTTCATTTTTTTGCTGTTATACTCCATTATGTTTAATAATCTCGTAGAAAAAATCATTTTCTTCTTATCCTCTGAGACAACTTTGGCTTTGTCAGGCGCTATGTGGAAATCCTCAGGCCCTTAGAGCTCCTCCCTCAAACCATCCACTGCTTCCTGCCCTCCACAAAGCCTGTGACCTCCTGTCCTCTTCCTCTATGCATTGGTATTAGCAGCAGCCAGGAGGAACTGTCCTCCAGCCTCCTGACATCATCATTCACTCAACTCTGAAATCTAGATTTTGGATTTTTCTTTTTCATTTGCTCTGTCACTGACTTTTGGTCCCTTTCATCCCTCCCACAGGTCAAACCACAGGGCAAATTCATTTAGTTATATGGAATTTTAGATCAAGGTGGTATTTTGGGGAATGCATATGGGCCCAAAGATGAGACTCTGCTTCTCAGTCAGTTTTTAATTATTGGAAAACTGATTATAAAACAGACATCCCTGTTAATATCTGTAAAATCACAAGAATTGTGTTGTACTCCTGTTGTCCACTCACTCACTGCTGCCTGTTGTTCAGTCCCCACACGTGCACTTGCTATTGCAGGAATCTGCATAGTTTTGCCCAGAGCTGGGGAGAAAATGGGTTTCCCACCCAGTGAGAATTTTCAAGAATTCATTTTAGGACAAAAAAAATTGTAAATTTTTGTGAATCAAAAATTGGCAACATTTTTGGATTGGGTTAATAGAAATAATTCATTTCAGTTTTTATCTCAATTGTTTTAAACTATAAATTAAATTTAAAAACAAGAAGCCATTTTGAAGTAAAAAAACTTTTTTGTTTTGAAACAAGACATTTGGACAATTCTGAAAACTCACCTTTTCGTGCCAACAGTTTTGGTGCTGATGAATTGGCATTAACAAAAATAATTAATTTGAAAATATTCCCGACCAACTGTAGTGCGACCCACAGCTTTTTCAGTGAGATGTCCCATTTGTATCAATGGCAGCTGAGAACGTTGTATCCGTCTAGTAAATGAGACTGGATGGGAGGAGGTTACATGGATGGTAACAGGTACACAGACTGACTGAAGCTAGGGTGACCAGATGTCACAATTTTATAGGGACAATCCAGATATTTGGGGCTTTGTCTTATATAGGGACCTATTACCCCCCCGCTCCCTGTCCCGATTTTTCACACTTGCTATCTGGTCACCCTAACTGAAGGTCATTGAACCACTTCTGGTCAGCATGTAATCCATGCATGTGTGAGGTATATCGGGGTAGAGGTGTAATGCGACCCGATATAACACGAATTTGGATATAACGTGGTAAGGCAGCGCTCCAGGGGTGGGGGGGGAGCAGGGTTGCGCACTCCGGCAGATCAAAGCAAGTTCGATATAACGCGGTTTCACCTATAACGCGGTAAGATTTTTTTTTTGGCTCCTGAGGACAGCGTTATATCAGGGTAGAGGTGTAACTGTCTCTCACACTGTTTTACATGGTGTCTTTCTTTACAGCAACTGGAAGAAGCAGCTGCTCGAGCCGCAGTAGAAGAGAAGAAACGTCTTCAGACTGAAATGGAACTGCAAGACCTATTCAGTATGGAGCTAGCAAGAGAGAAAATGGTGAGTGCTCGGATAGCCAAAAACATTTTGAATTTCCTCAGTGAGCTGTGTTTCCACCATGACAATCATAGGCTTTTGCTGAATAGATTCCAAACAGGTTTGAATGGTGGCATACCAGAGTAGATGTACTGTATCCTTATTTGCAGTGCATTCATTTTGAGTAATCTATATATGATTGATGTTTGTACAATTCTGCGACAACATGAATTGTAGTATTTGAGTACAAAGTGTGTTTCTTTGTGCTTTAAATTGTCAATTCTATTCTTAATTCCTAATAATTTTATTAAAATTTTGAATTTTAGGAGCTTTGTGTGTGCATAGATTATAAAGATAGTAGTGCTTCCCACTTATGTTGTAGTTTTAGCTGTAGATCTCAAAATCTTAAAGATGAGGAACCCATGGCTGACCGAGGTTCCTTGTTAAAGGTCACAAAAATGAGTCAGTGGCAAAGTTAGTACAGAACCCAGCTTTCCTGATTCCCAGGCTGCTTTCCTTAAAATACATGTGCTATTCCTAAAGCCCTTATTATTATATAGCACATATCTACCTATTAAACTTTAGAAGCAGCATGTCTTACGTCGCAGCCTTGTAATGCGGACTCGCAGTTAGTAAATCAGATCCCAGGATGAATTTTATCATAATTTTTCATCTGGGCTTTGTCTTGAATAAAATTGTATATTACTAAAGTTATCTACTGAAAATAAACGACAAGTATTGACTGTCACTCAGGTACTTCATTGCATAAAATCTTGGGACATAAAGTTACTGTGCTAATCCAGTTGGGATGGCTGTGCATGTGGGAGGGGGTGGGCTCCGTTTTGGAAAATGATCTTGTTTGCTGGAGCAACAGAGGCTTGAGATAGTTGTGGAAGTAGAATGCTTAATAGCTGCAGGAGAGGAAAAGCCCTCCTAGCTGGTTAAGGAATGACCGTAATGAGCATTGAAACATGTCCTACCTGGTCTTCAACAATGAGATTCAGGGTCATGACTTGGTGCCAAAAGTAAGACATAATAGCTTATTTTCAAACAGTGACTGCAGGGAAACTTAGATGTTTGTCTCCTGCTTTACCTTCCTTGCTCTCTTCCCTCAGCCTTTCACCTTGCCAAAGATGTGAGACAGCCTTCTACAACTGGCACTTACTACTTCCCAGTCAGTCCAATGACCTTTTGCTTCCAGCTCTGCCTGACACATTGTGAGAAAGGGGAGCCCAGCAGAGGAACAGCTGTACAGCAGTTCTGTCAATTCTGCTTGGTCCCCTGCTCTGGCCATGTGAGATCTGAAGGAGAGGGCATGTGGAGCATTCCCATTCATCTGGCAGGCTGGAGGAGTGGCAGGCAGTTGTCATCTTTGCCTCTCTCCTTGATTTCCATAATTCTTCTGCTTTCTTTGCTTTCTCTTTCCACAGCCAACACCCTTTGCTGTAGCTTTCTCTCTGCTCCTTTGATTTCTCTGCTTTTCCAGCCCCACATCTGCCCCCATATCCACAACTGCCGCTCCACCACTATTCATTGCCTACCATACTAGACTTCACAGTGTGAAATTTACTAAGGGGTTGTCTATACACTGCTGTTGAACCAGTTTAAACTTGTATGTGGACTCTTTTGTCTGTATAATACTGGTTCCAGCCGTTTAGCTTGTGCCTATAACTTGCCTGATCTGAGCCAGGTTTAAACCACTTTAAGCGCATCCCCACAAAGCTGTACCAATTTAATTAAGTCAATATGAAACCACACAGTTAGTTATAAAGCTACAACTCTGTGTGTAGACTAGGCCTAAGTTTAATTACAACGTCCTGCTGTGTGGACAGCACAGAGGGTGGAGAAGTTAAGCATCCTGGGAAGAGTACAAGCAGATGAGCAAGGGAAGTGAGCTGCATGTGAGAATCCTGCCTGAGGTGGGAAACTTGACAAGTATAGTGGAAAGGTTCTCTCTCTGAAAATTGGATATCCTTGAGGGCTCCATCCTGGGCTAAGAAAAGCCCACTACTGTCATGGGGATGCTGAGCTAAAGTGTGTCGTCTTCACTTTATGTTGTCAGGTAAGACAGCAAATGGAAGAGCAGGTTGCTCAGAAATCGTCTGAACTTAAACAGTATTTGCAGAGAGTATGTGAACTCGAAGAAATGTATAAAAAGCTACAGGAAGCCTTGGAGGACGAGAAACAGGCACGTCAAGATGAAGAGACAGTAAGGAAACTTCAAGCCAGGTGTGATTTTTAATCTTATGGTAGCAGTGGAAGTAAATCGATAAAACCATCCCTGACAGGCATGGTCTAAGGTTTACTTTGTTCTGCCTCAGTGCAGGGGATTGGACTTGATGACCACCTGAGGTCTCTTCCAGCCCTGCATTTCTCTGATTCTAGGATATTGGAGAGGAGATTTAGGGGTGAAGTGTGGGACTGAGGTGCTGCTATTCACTGGGTTCTCTCAGATACTATAAAGTTGAGGAACTTATCACTACGATTATTAATCATTACTATGTATTTGTCTTTAATAAGATATCAAAGTTGAATGTAGTAGACACATTGGGGGTTGAGAATAGATTTGGATGTTTGAGTATCTGACACTTGTCTCTAAGGCCTAAACATTCAAAAGTGACTAATGCTTTTGGCTGTCTGTTTTTGGGTTCCCAGCATGACACCGTAAAGAGGCCTGATTTTCAGGTGTGGCGCTCTGCACTTCCAGAAAATCAGGCACCTTTTAGTATGTCAAATTTGGCACCAACAATGTCAAGTCACTTCTGAAAATGGAGGCCTACATCTGTACTATTTTGCTATTACATGTTTTCACAGAGCAATAATTATTCATATCAGCTTGTATTTTATCCCAAATTAATTTCATACTGGTAATGAGCTGCGCTTTCATTTTCTACTGTGGATTTCAATCCTCCCTGCTAGTGACAACTTTATGTGCCCATTTTTCGTGTGATTTCTCAGTGTTGGGCAGTTACACTACAGGCTGAAATAACTCCCTGACCTGCACTTTTTGTGACTGCGTTGTTTGTGCTCTTGAGTGACTGGTATGGGTTCCACTGTTGTTAAAACTCCTCCCTTTCCCATACTTTCCAAGTTAATCATCAGAAAGTAATTTGCTTGATCTCCTTGCTTGTTAGCACATATGTGCTAGATAATGGATTAGACTTAGTTTTTAAATGCAGCGCAGCAGTCATCACAATCTCCTCTCTAGGTTACTGGAGGAAGAGTCAGCAAAGAGAGCCGAACTGGAAAAATGGCACTTGCAGCAGCAGCAGGCGATTCTGATGACAGAAGCAGAGAAGCAAGAGTTAGAGACCCAGAGGATCATAAAGGAACGGGCTCTTCAAGTTGCTATGCAACAATTGGAACAGCTTGAACTAGAAAGGAAGCAGGCACTTGAACAGTATGAGGTAATTTACTGTATGCCAGGTTTGTTCCTAATCTGCCTAATACCTATGCCAGGTGTTCAATGAGAGCCAAATTAAAACAAATGTAGAGGTTGGTAATGAGGATATTGTGCCGTTTTAATTCATGTGTATGCATTTGAATCCAGCCCAAGACAAGAAGTTATCTCCAGCTTTTTCAGTGGCCTCTGTGGCACGTGTTATGGCCCCTGTGACTTCACAACTTAGACTTCACAATCTTTGATGTATTTATCTTCTCAGCAGCCTGTGAAGAAGGGAACTGCGTTTGTTCCCATTGTATGGATGGGGAACGGAGGCTCAGTGTCACACAGAGCAAGGAACTGAACCCATGTCTTCTGAGTCCCAGGCTAACAAGGACCATCCTGCCTCTCATGTGAGAGCTTCAGTCCAGTTCCCCAGGATAAGTGTCGATATTGCACAAACCACCAGCACAGCTAGCGCTAATCGAAAGCCTGTAAGCAGTCGGAGGATGACAAGTAATGATTATGGGGACTGGATTGTCCTCTGACGCCTAGAACTGGCCTTTCTGTGCATAGCCGAGTGACACATAGTGGCCAACTTGCTTTCTTGATGGTGCTGCAGGGAATACATTAACATTGAATGTCCTGGCTTGCATGGTTTAAAGGCAAAGATGCAGTGGTTCTGCTCCTCTTATTGTGATTGCACCTCAGTCATACCCTGTTGTGTCTGGGAACGTTACAGAACATCTAATTGTTCTGGGGGGTTGCAGTTGAGTGAAACGGTGTGTGCGCCCGCTCAGGAGGGGAAAGTGGAATTAAGTGCAATATCTTGAACAGATAATTCCCAAGGATCTCTTAGACTTGTATAATTGGTGCTAAGTGTGGCATTGAATGGGAGTTGCTTGATTTTCTGATAACACTTGAGCGATCTTTGATTACACATGCACATGTATGTACATCCATGAACAAGACCACATTCCTACTCCAAATAGCAGCCTCTCCAACCCAGATTTAAATCTAACAAACAACTCTAAACTTTAAGATACTTGTTATCCTTTTTAAAGTTAGTGCAAATATTTTAAATATTTAACAAAGTTTCTTTTAAATATTCAGATTTCTGATTATATAGTCTGACAAATGGGGCCTCTGGGAATTGTCTGGCATTGATTCAAAAGACCAGCTGAGATTAGCAGAAGGAAGGCCTGGTTTTTAGGCTTCCATTTCACCCATTCATTCTGATGCTCTCAATTTGTTCATGTTCCCCTAATGCCCTGACAAATGGTCGAGGATGCTTGAGCTGCTTTGCATGTGCCCAAGTCGAACACTCTCCTCACAGTGTGTTGCTTTATGAAGTTACTGATTAGTGTAGATGGACTCTCAGTGACATGGCCATCCAGTAATGGTCTTAGCCCACAAGCAGAAAACTCTTGCTATGTGGAAATTGTTCACCCTGCAAGTGTCACTTCAGCCTTACCTCTGCTAGTGCAGAATACCTTTCTGAACTCTGTTCCTGCAACTGACAGCATTATAGGCTAGACTAAAGCATTTTGTTATGTACTTCACTGTAATACCTGTGAGCTTTAGTCATGGACCAGGACCTCACTGTGCTGTGCACACTGTACAAACAACAAAAAGATGGTCCATCCCCCTGAGAAGCTTACCCTCTAAGGGTAAGATGTAAGGATTCCAAATGGAGACACAGACATATGGGGGAGTACATGGAAATAACGAGGCATACGGGGTCAGCATGCTAAGCAGTGTCTTAGCACATTGTAAAGTTTCTTTGTAGGCATCATGCATAGCTGGATAACAAGATGGCTTTGCAGGTGTTTATGTGGAGCTCCTCCCCAGCATGAGGAGGAGTGTGGGTGAAAGTACAAAGGTGCTTGTTTGAAGATTCAGCATGTAGGCAGTGGAGGCTGGCTGGCCTCAGGGGCTGACGAGAGGCCGGTGCTGACAGCTCAATAGCTAATTGGGGATAGGGTGTGAAGGGCCTGGAAAGTGAACACAAGCAGCTTTATGTTTGATGCGATGGATAACAGGGAGCCACTGGAGGCACACAAAGGGAAGGGTGATGTGGGTAGAATAACAGGTTAGGAAATTATCTTTGCTGCAACGTTCTGAATGGATATGAGTGGGGCAAGACTGCATTAGTCCAGGCTAGAAAGAAGGATGCTGTAGTAATCAGGACATGAAGTGATGGCTTGTATGGATAGGAAAGGACATAAGAGAGCAATATTAAGCAGAAAAAAAATCAGCAAGATTTAGACGTAGCCCAGCTGTGAAGATCTAGACAGAGGTGTGAATTGAAGATAATGTGCAGGCTATTGGCATGCAGAGTGGTGCTGTTGTCTCCAAAGTGATAGAGAAAAGAGGTAGCAAGGAGCGCTTGGTTGGGGAGGGGGAATATTAAGAGCTCAGATTTAACCATGTTCAGTCATCAGCTCAAGCTCGACATCCATGAAGAGATGTGGGGGAGAAAGGCTAAGACTTCAATTTGGACAGAAGGAGACCGGTCTGGAGCAGAGAGGTAGATCTATGAGTTGTCTGCAGGGAGATGGTAGTTGAATTTGTTTGCAGTAGGATTATTCGGAGATAAGGTGTAAGGGGAGAAGAGAAGGAGACCAAGGACAAAGCCCTGTGGAGAGGATGAAGCAAAGGACAGATTGGAAGAGCGATTAGCGAGGTAGGAGGAGAAGCAAGACAGAGTCAGGGAATCCAAAGGAGGACAAAAATTTCAAGATGAGTCTGGTTGACTGTGTCAAAGGCAGCTGACAGGTCAAGGAGGATGAGGATGGAGTACCGTTTGAGCTTTAGCTGGGAAGAGAGACATCATTTGAGACTGTGACTTGAGACTAATTGAGTTGATGATTAGTAAAGAATTGTTTTCAAAAAGTGAGTAGTCCTAGCTGAACTGACGACCAAGGATGCTTTAACTGGCTTTTGTGGGAGGTAATCAATCTTTGAAAGATAATGTTTGAGAGGGAGTTTCATCTTCCTATATATTCTGTGTGTTGTATCTGGAACAGGCCAGATCCTTTTAATTTTTTTAAATGTGCTGCATCTTGTTTCAGGGGGTCAAAAAGAAGTTGGAACTGGCAGCTAACAAGACTAAGAGCTGGAAAGATAAAGTAGCTCATCATGAAGGATTAATTCGATTAATAGAACCAGGTGCGTAATCAGTACAGAAAATACAAATTAACAGAGCTGATTGTGCCTTTATGATGTATCCAAGAAAGGACTTGGAGCTCCTGCCTGACTTATCCAGGGCAGCCTTTCCCTTTACCTCATCAGGAATCACTGCAAAAACCGCATTTTAAAATAAGCAATTTTAGTAAAGAGGTGACCCTGCAGAATCTAGGGACTGTGTTTTTTCTGACTCAACATATAGTGGATTGTGCAAAATCTTTAAATTATTTTGAGAACAAAGATTATATCACAGTTTCATGTTATCCTCTGTTTCTTTGCTGCGGAGCCAAGTAAACAGTGTCATTATGACGTACCAGAGGGTACTGTCAGCAGTGACAGGCTTAGAGCAATCTGGTCTCTCTGCCAGCTCCTTTTTTGTGAAACCAAAATTTGAGTTAATAAGCTTCGTGCTCTCTGAGGTCCTACTCCTTCTCTAGCAAAAGTATTATTTCTGTTATCCAACTGCCTAGGAGCCCTAGTCATGGTCCAGAAGTCATTGTACAGATACAGAACAGTAAGATTGTCCCTGCCCCCAAAAAGAGATTACACTAAGTGATTGGTTAGTTGTGCCGCAGGCATGGACAATTACAAAGAGAGGGCTGGTGTCCTAAGGGAAGGGAGAAAATCTTCGAAAAGCTGACAGAAGTAAGTACTTGTGGGTTTTGGACACGTATGCAGATACACTTCTTGTAGTAGTAGGTACGTAAATTGCCTTTAAGTCATGACAGGTATTCTGAAAAAAGCAATTTGGTGAGTGGAATGGGATCATTTTTATTGTATCTCTGCAAGAAGTACATAAAGAAGGTAACCATGGATTTTTAAAAACTGGTTACCTTCCTCTAGCCAACATATGTTTGTTACCTCACTTCTAGCTGTGCTCCATCTAGCCTGATGTAGCCAACAGTAATTTTACCTATGGAAAAATGTCTATTTTATGTCAAATATTCTAATGTCTTCCAGGGTCTAAGAATCCTCACTTAATTACTAACTGGGGACCCGCAGCCTTCACTGAAGCTGAACTTGAGCAAAGAGAAAAGAACTGGAAGGGGAAGAAGGCAACTTCTGAGTAATGAAGGCAGCTGAAATCTCACTCCACAGCAATAAAATGTTTGATCATTCCATTTTATAGTTCAAATATGGCTTACTGCTTGTAATAATTATGTTCAAAGCAACATATTCTGCAAATGCTGTCTACAAAAGGATCTTTTATCACAACAGTATACAGGAGCTGTCATGTCTGCAATTTTCCCTCCAACGCTTAGCTTCCAGAAACTGCTTTATTTATATGGAAAACATTATCCAATTTTTCAGCTGTAGATTTTTATTTAAAGAATAACTTCGGTCATAGAATAACCTGTGAAAAAATTTATGACATAACCTATCAAATGCGGTCACATTGTTAAGTGCTGTTATGTTGTGTTTCTAAAGTGACGGAACTGCTTGCCTATATCTTTAGGTAGGCAGTGTCATTTAAAATAGGAGATGGGACCCATATCAACCCTCCCCTCCCCTCCCACTGCCAATCATAATCACCTTTTGCCCTTCATTTCATCTCCTCCACTGGACATGTAGGACATGTCTACACTGCAGTAGGCTCAGACTCAAGCCTAACCCTCTACACACAAATCATGCTACCCCAGGGTCCCAACTTGAGTCAAGCTGGGACCTAGCCTTCAAACCCTATTGCTTTGCAGTGTAGATGCAGTCCCACTGGACTTGTGCTGGAGGAATCTGCCAAAAATATTCCTTGCGTCAATCAGGTGTTCCAACACTGCACCATGAACAAAGGGCTAAAGCAACCATGTGTTAGGAAGTCTGGGATATGGGTAGTTAGACTCTGGATTGGATCAGGAAGTATCCAGAACGGGACCCAGGCTTCAACAATTCCTATTATGCACTCAAGCCCTAGAGTAACAAACCCAAAACTGGAGGATGAAATTTCTTCTAACCCTGAGCTTACATTGCAGTGGAGACACCCTTATTTTCCTCTTTGTGGCTCTGTGACTGTACAATGGCCCATTTCCTCCTGCAGCACTGGCCCCTGCTGAAGGCTGGCTTCTCTTTGCACTGATGCCTCTGAGCCAACACTCTATTGACCTGACAGCTCTCTGTGCACCACCACTGTGTACTTCATAAATCACATTTTGAGAAGCACTGGTCTAACACAATGGGGAAAAGCAGCACTTTAGGATTATGGCTGTAGTGCAGTCTCTAGGTGGAAAAGCAGCTGCTGCCCCAGCTGTCTTAAAGCTTATGTCTTCAGTTCATGGACTGTGGTTAAAGTCTTTAAATCATAATTGGAGGTCTTTTTAAAAGCCATGCTATACTTCAAATAAACCATGGCCTTGATTCAGACATTACTGGATGAGGTTCTTTGGCCTGCATTATACTAGAAGTCATAGTAGTCCCTTTAAGCCTCAAAATCTGTATGGCATGTACAGGCCCCAGCTGAAGGAGACATACTCCCACCTGTGTACCTCTTGGCACTGATATCCTGTGCTCAGGGCAGCTAGTTCCTCACACTGCTGCAGCCACATTCTGTTTTTAGTACACGAGGGAGTATCGCTCTGAGCTGGGAACAACAGCCCCCATTTGAAGTGTAGCCATGTCCTATGAGAACTATTATGAAATAGGTGAGATGTTAAAAACTCTTTATGGACCAGGTTCCACCAATTAAGGAAGCAGAAAAACTTTTAATTGGGATGAAAACTTCATTAACCCAACATTCAGATGCCACCCCCTCACCTAGTATTATTCCCTTTAAATAATAACACAAACCTTTGTCACCGAACACTATGAATCCATCCAATTATACTAAAAACATTCCAAAGAACTCTAGCACACGGTGGGTCTCACAGCAGGGAAAGCCATTTGTTTCTAAAAGTAATATACTACATGTTTCTGCTTTGTAGACATTCTCCCACATAAGGGAAAGATGTCAGTCAATTCCTGAGAAATAGTTCCCCAAATGCCCCATACTCACGCATAGGGCCTGCTAGTCAACTTTTGCCTTGCACCGCTATGAAACGTACAATTCTTAACTTCAAATGTTTAGTGCAACTAAATGTTAAATTATTGCATAGTTAAATATGAAAGTGAATGTTTTATAACAAACCATATATTTGTGTACAGAACAGTATTACTAAGTGAGTCAGTAAAATAACAGAAGTAGAAACTGTACAATGCTGAACAAAAAACATCCTTCAGAACTGGAACGCTCCTGTTTTTATTGGCTGGAGAATAGAACACCAGGGGGATCTGAAATCAGACATTTTTAATGGGTGGTTATATTTTTATACTAATTAATTGAACTCATAATGTTTCAATAAATGGGAGATACACATTTGAGTGCTAGCAAATCCTAGACTTTCATATTTGTAATTACTGTACAGTAAACTAATATTTCTTTTAGTTTACTAATAGGACTACAATTGTTTACATAAGAACCATGTGCTAATAGCAGAAATACTATCATAGCTATACATTGTTAAACGGGTAAAGGAAGAGCTGGAACAGTATAACTTACAACCATCTCCCCCACCCCCACCCCCACTTTTTTTTTTTTTTTTTTTTTTTTGCATGAACAGTGGAAGATGTATTGGGCCAACTAATTTTCTGCTGTCTTTTTTGTTTTTTTAAACTTGTCCAAAATATTTTAAGGAAATACCAAATGATGCAGACCTTTTTTACTGTTCTTTAGAACTGGCTTTTTAATAAAATGCAAAAAAGTTATTTACACTTCTAGAGGAATGTGTACACTTTTCTTTGGCTTCTTGGAATGGGAAATGGGCTGTACCACAACAGCACATCTATTGTGCTGAGCAAATGAAAAACCAATTTAGTCAGCATGCTACTGACCACATTCAGAGACTATCCACACTAAGAGATCAGGATACTTTGGGCTTTAGATCTTACTATAAGCAATAAAACAATTTTAGGGACATTGTATGAAATACATTTGTTATAGCCCTTGTCTTTGTAGTGGTTTAACTTGTCAACACTACTCTGCACAAAGTGCTCTTTACAATAGTAGTTGTACCTCTGTATTCTCAGCTTCCAGGACCAACTCTCCCATTCTGCCTAGCAGTGTGCTAGAAGTAGGGCCTTTAGATTAGCTTCCAAACACAAGGTGCCGCAATTTGGCAAGGAGTTCAGGCTAAGTGGATCACTGCAGCTATATTACTTTGTAGCTTCCTGGCACCCTAAGGAAAAAAATGCTGCCAAGTAGTTGAGCTCTGGTGGAGCTGAAGACTAGTGTTGCAAATATTCAGTGCAATCAGCTCTTAAAGGATTCCTGAGAGGGCTGCAGGGGGATGCAAGGTATTGTATAGGGACTGTAACCTCAAACAAACAGTCTGCCCATCCCTCCATTGCAATGCTTCTTTGTCTAAGCACAGGAAAGACCAACATACTCCCAAGGCCTTTTCTACATTACAGCTGAAACTTGGTTAGTGAGAAAATGTTTTATAATAGGGTTGGTTCCCTGACCGGGGCCTTTTTTCTTAAGAACTCCACTCCCCCTCTGGAGAGCATTTACTAGAGTTGAAAACAGTTTGGCTGCTACTACAGCCCCATGGAGACCAATACCTGTTTCAGAAAATGAGGCAGTTGTTTTAAGTCATTTTCCTTGCAAGGAGTCTACTTCAGATGGATTTGGCACACTTTAAAAACAAACAAACAAAAAAAAACCCCACTGTTGCTAACACCAGTATGGCGCCACCATGGATAGCAGGAATTGGGAGCTCTAGCATAGATGAGGCTTCTCCTTCCACAAGCAATTTTTACCACCACATTTTCTAAGCAGTTTTAAATGCCACTGGCCACATACACTGTTGGCATCACCAATAGGAGCAAAACCAGTGGTAGCAACAGTGGGAAATGTCCCTCCTCGTTTGGGGAGGAAAAACCCTAGTGTAGATGTCTAGCAGGAAAGGCGTTACTGTACAGCACAGTTCTCAGCATCACCGTGGATGGTAGTTTTATTCAGAATGAGGAGTAGGTCTAAAAAAGAACTTGGGCCAGTTTCTTGGCTGCTGTAAATAAAACATAGCGCCAAGGGATTTCTGCTTTGCATTTAGGTCACACATTTAATCTGTCTGGTGTGAATTTAGTCAGAAGAAGGTGGCCCCCCCCCTCTTCTTTCTTCTGCTCCCATCTTTTATAGACTCCTCCTTTCCAAGTCAGCTTCCCCATCCTACAGATTGCTTTGACTACACCATCTTTTTGTGCATCTCCCAGGAGCATCTCTAAACCCTTCCTGGGAGTTGGTTTGGCACAGCAGAAAGCCCTCAGAGTCCTTCAAAAGATGGGAAATTATGGCCAAATATCACAGTGCAATAATTTCATCTGTCCTGGAAGCTGTACCAAACATTTTCTGATTCTAGCAAATACCTGTATCAACCCTCTTCATGGGGTTTTAAAATAAAATTACAATGTGGCATCTTTCTAAAAAAAAAACCTCATCAAATCAGATTTCTGTTTTGCTGCCCCAGTTGATGAATAGTCATTACATTACTTCATTGGCTTTGTCTGCTTTCAAATGTTAAATCTTGCGAAAGATACTGCATATTTTAAAAAGATCCCCACCCTCCCATTTCAAGCATACTGAATAGTTGCACTTTGAATCAAGTCCACTTAAGCTACAACATCCACATTAAGGATATGTTTGAGTCAGTCAGTGTATTGGGTCATGAAACATTGCAGCCTGGAAAACCACACCAACCACCAACCCTGCTGTTTCCTGCAAGCCCCAGACTTACAGAAGATTATAAGAGAAAATGTTTATAAGGCAGTTCTTGGTGAAATGCTATATTGGGCAAGAGTCTGCTCTGGAGATCTCCGTTCAAACATTGCTAAGGAAACGACAGCCCTGCTCCCACTGAAGTCAATGGCAAAATGCCTGTGCCCTTCAATAGAAGCTGGCCTGCTGCCCTTACGTGGTGCATTCCAGAGCACCCTGAGGGCGAGCTGAATGGGTGCCTTTCGGAGCAGCAGTTAGATGCAGGAGTGAGCTTATTTACTAGTGTCTCCTTGATCCCTCTAGGCCTTAACACAGCATTGCTCCTTTCCCCCAGCCAAGCTGTAATACACAAATGTCCGTGTATAACTTGTGGGTGTCTCCCACTAGTATTCCTCCTCAGAGCTGGTTTGGCAGCCCTCAAAAGATGGAGAGGCATGGAACAACACTCACACTACAACAACTTTGTCTTCCTTGGTAGCAGTCCCAACTCATTTGCCTATTACAGATTGGAAGACGTCAGCCCTAACTCTTATTTATCTTCCTTAACCCCATATCTACCTGCAGTAACACACACATAGTTTCTACCTGCCAACTGTGACTAGATTTTTAACTTGGGATCCTTCCAATGTTACATACACAGGTGGGTCTCTGTTTTCCTAAGCAGACAGTTGCAGCCTTGAATCAAAAATCCACAGCAGCAAAACTAAATTTCTCCCATCAGTTCAGGCTTTGTAGCATGCAAAGCTTCCTTCCCCTAAGAGCTGTGGTGTGGCAGCAGGGCGAGAATGTTACAAACCGCAGCATTACAGCCACCAGAGTTACAAATTGACCAGTCAACCAAACACTTCATTTGGAACTGTAAGTATACAATCAGGCAGCAGTGAGACAAAGCAAATACAGCACAATACTGGGTTAAACATAAACTAAAGGGAAAGCAGCATTTTTCTTCTGCATAGCAAAGTTTCAAAGCTATATTAAGTCAATGTTCAGTTGTAAACTTTTGAAAGAACAGTAACAGTTTGTTCATCGTTATGAACACCCTCTAGTCCCAAGGTATTTGTAACGCTGAGGTTCTAATGTAAATGTGGCTGTGAGTTCTATACAGTCATTGATACAGAACAAGTTTGATCTTACCGTGCCATCTAGTGGTGATTTAGAATGGTGTCAGCAATGGGGAGAGCTTGCCCACGGTTCAACCTCAGCTGTAGCCAACACACCTCAGCTCAGGCTTTAAGCATGGTTTCCCAAAGGCACTCCACATGGTTTGTCTATGCTAGACAAATAAGGTACAAATCATGAACAGGTTTGAAGCTAATAGCAATAAACTATTGACTGCAGGTTCAGTAATTCTTGAGATTGTGCACAACTAATTAAAATGGTCCATTTTAAGAAAGAGGGCCCAAAACTATGTAACCAAATCCAAACCTGCATCCAGAACCTAATTATAAAAGTGACTCTTCTCTCCATAAACCACAGCCTCCAAACTGCTCTGGTTCCAACACAGCCCCTATTTACCACTGTTCCCTCTGTGTCAGGAAGGAAGAATTAGCTTTTTGGATTGGAGTAGTTTACAGCTAAGACTTTTAGCTGCAGCTAGCTGCAAGCTTCAGCTATTTTGTGAGATGAGGCGAAGAAATTACTTGGCTAACACAAGTGCTGAGGTTGTACAGACTATGTCCCTCCCCACAGGGACTATTGAGTGGTGTGGGGGTAACATATTTTACATCAGACTAATTTAAAATTATTAGGATGGGTGTTGCTACAAACATAGATGTGAGGTTGATGGAAGAAGGGCAAGGAAGAATGAGGTGGATCCCAGCAGATACTGCCCACCTCCAAAAGAAAATTAAACTTGGAACAATATGGTCTGATACAAAAATCAAAAGGCTGCTAACACCATTTTCTAAAGATAGGAGAGAGTGGGATTTAAAGGGATAGCTCTTCACACCCATGTGCTCTTCCCGGAGGTCTCTTTAAACCAAGACACCCCTCACCCCTATTATCTCTGAAATTGGATACAAGGATGTGGCCTGATCCCCAGGGATAAGGAAAAAGGCTTTATGTTAATAGCAGTGGGTCAAAAGGCAGTCCCATGACAGCCATAACAGCATGTTAATAAAAAGGCAGCAATGATTCCCACAAATACCAGACACTGTAGGCAAAACATTAAATATAATCAAGATTTTCACTGACACAACGGAGGCAAAACTACTCTCAGTTATGCATGGGCAACATTTTTTTTGACCAATGCTTTTTTTCTGCTATAAAATACAGACACAAAGATAAACTTTTTGTGAATGTGTGTCAATTTAATGTAATTCCAAAAATGCAAAACATTTTGTTTCAACATTTTTAAATGAACTATTGCAATTCAAAATTACTTGTTTTTTTTGATTTGCTGAAAGAAGTTTTATTTTTAGGTTAACCCACAATAGTACCCAGCACTCCCCCTCCCCCCCCCACACATTGCCAACAAACTGAAATATCGCTTATACGCTCGACTCACTTACTCACTTTCTACTAGCCATTAAATCAAAGTTTTAGGTTGTGTGACAAAAATTGAGCCTGCCTCTTTGAATATGCCCACTACTTACTGAAAGTGCATATATTTTGCCTCTGCAAACCAGATAAGGCCGCCATTTTACAAAGACTTTCACAAATATTTTACTTTGTGTAGTTCTTCTGATATTAATGTGTCTACTCCCAAGTTAAGCATATGTGCAAATCTTTGCAGGATTGGGCTCTAACCAAGTGTGCAACTGCCAGTCTGCACATATAGTATTCACATTTGCCTCTCATGTGCATGCCAAGGAGATGTGCTCATAAAATAGATTCCATTAGGGTGGCTCTATACTTGAATATTTAGTAAATGTTTGCACACACTATGATAAGATCTAATGTAGATAGGATACGTTTGTTGCTAGTTATGCTAAACCATGGCTTATATGACTAACAACACATGCTTATATAGACAGGACATTACACTTTATAAATCACGTTAGTGAATGTATTACTTAGCATTGTTTAAATTATTAAAAGTCAAGTGCAGACAGCTACTTTTGCCCTAAGTGATATAAGAGCCTAATCTCCTATTTAAAAGTGGTTTAGGCACAAAGGGACAGATTTTTAAAGATATTCAGGCACCTAGAGCTGCAGATAGGCTCCTACTGGGATCTGCAAAAGCACCTACCCACCAGGAATTAGGAATTTAAGTACTTTTGACAATCCCACTAGGGGGCCTAAAGAGCTTTAAAAATCTGGCATTAGGGAGCCTAAATTGCATTGAAAGTCATTGGAATTTAGGCTCCTACGGGTGTGAATCCCTCCCCCCAAGAGCATAAGTCATGTTTGAAAATGGGATTTACTCTCATAAGGCTCTTTGGCATGATTTGAAAATTCTAACCCGGCCCTTAAAGGAGCCAAGTTGAAAATTCAGGTAAGAAGTGTTTGGAATAAAACCTGGCAAACTGAGTCTTCTATTAAGGAAATTGTCTGGCTAGTTTCAAGAGTATCTTTTTCCATATAGAAGCCAATGGAGGCAGCCACCTGAAATGGAGGACAGCCCATAACCCTTTTCTTGGGAGCATGTTACATGCTCAGGAATTTCCAGCCTTTGCGGTGCGCATCCCCACGCCCAAATGGAGTAGGCTAGGAACCGCGTTAGTGTGCCTGCGTACAGACTGATGAGGAATGTGTTTCTTTTACCTTGAAATCTAAGCAGCCTGCCAAAGACGTCTGCTGGGCGGTTGTGTTCTGTGTGGGCCTGGGCCTATAAAGCAGCTTGTTTGTTTCCCAGTGGGACTCCAACACAGACTAAAGGGAGGCAAGCTTACGAATCTGCCTTTATTGAAATGGGTCCCATGAGAGAGAGCCTATAAATCTCCGTGACTGAGACAGAGAGCATCTCTCCGTTTGCTGTATTACTCTAAAAATGGCTCTAGCATGGCTACTTTAGCTCTCTCTTTCACTCTATTGTTCATGCTTGGCTGTGTTTGCCTTTCTGTGATTAGTAGCTTCATGATGTAAAGAACGCCATTCTCCAGTCAAACACAAACAGCAGCAAAGTCTCCCAGATCAGTGATCCTCAGAGGCAGTTAATTATGGAGCACATTCAGGAGCTGGCAAGATTGACTCCTACTCTCTGGCTGCAGGGTGCAGAGCAGATCTGGGTAAAAGGGCAGCTGAGCTAACACGTTTGGCATGTTCCTTAGGAGGAGCCTAATAACAACATGTTTTCAAGTCATGTTCTTACTTCTCCTCTCAGCCATTAGGCTGACTCACTCTGGTAGATACACTCACATACTCAACAGAAAGCAACCACAAAGCTTTCTCGGGTGCATCTGTGAGCAGCCAAAAGAATAGTCAGGGGGACAACTTCATGTCTGACCATGAAATACACACAGAATAAACACTGGACTCTGCCCAGGCCACTATCCTTTTTCATTGCTTCTGAGGAGTAAAAAGGAAGAAAGCAACCACTAGAGAGTTTGCCTAACTCACTCAAGGATTCCCCTCCAGCACAGAGCCAAGAAAGTAACTCTATGCAAAATTCCCTTTAGGTCTGGCATGGGATTATGTCAGGAGTGGGAGGGACCATCATCAGAGTATAGTGTGCTCCAGCTCTTCCAAACCAGGGAGTCTCCCCAATGCAGCATGGAGCACCCTCGGAGCTGGGAGCAAGAGATTCTCCTTTGCCGCTCTGTGATCAGTGCAGAACTGGAAGAACAGAAAATCTGGCACTTGAAGGCCGCCATACTGTCAAACAAGTCAGTAACACCACTTACCACATCTATAGCAACTTGGTGAGCTCAAAGCACTTTACAGATATATTAATGAACTCAGCTTCTCAGTATCCCTGAGAGGCAGATAAGTGGCATAAGCCCCACTTTGCAGATGGGGAAACCGAAGGACACAAAGGATAAGGTACTTGCCCCTGGTCTCATGGCGAGTCCATGGCACAGCTAGGAATAAACCCTGCCTAGATCTTATATTGCTTCCATTACTGCAGAATCTCCTGTCATTCCTGTACGTTAGCCACAAACTCATCCTTCCGCCTCTGTTTTACAGTCACTCACCCCTGGGCTCCTGCACTTCTGCCTTCATGTGTGATGTCACTATCCATCCAGGTGGCCACTGTGAGCATCAGAATGCCAGTCTGTGCGGCTCACAGTGGGAAATCTTCCTGTTGAGCAAAATGGAGCAAGTCTTCCCCAGAATAATAAGTCAGCTGAAGGTGCTTCCAAGTGCAGGTCTCATGTCATGGGCATGGAACAGAGAGAGAAGCAGGTATGCATACACCACCAATGAGGTGATTTGCCTGCCATGACTCCTCTTAACGAGTAATGGTGTGAAAGCAATCGAAATGTAACCATGAATTAATTATGCCATGTCTGTAACAAATACGAAGTTAAAAAACCCAGCCAGTGTATTTGGCACTGGTGTGCCCACTGCTGGAATACTGTGTCCTGTTCTGGCGCTCACAATTCAATGAAGATGTTGAGAAATTGAATATGGTTCAGAAGAGAGCCACAAGAGCGAGTAAAGCACTAGAATCTTGCCTGCTCACGTTAAACTAAACAGACTAAGCTCTGAGTCAAACAAAGAGAAGGTTAAGAGATGACTTGATTACAGTCTCTAAATACCTACACGGGGAACAAATATTTAAAAACGGGATCCTCAGTCTACTAGAGCACAATCTAACGGCTGGAAGTTGAAGTTAGACAAATTCAGACTGGAAATAAGGTGTACATTTTTAATGATCAGAGTAATTAACCAGTGGACAATTTACCAAGGGTCGTGGTGGATTCTCCATCACTGGCAATTTTAAAAATTGCGATTGGATGTTTTTCTAAAAGATCTGCTCTAGGAATTGAAGTTCTGTGGGCTGTATCATACAGGAGATCAGACTAGAGGGTCACACTTGTCCCTTCTGGCCTTCTAATCTATAACGCTCAGCTAGGAAGCTATTTTAATATTAGCTCTTGGGAAAGCGGAATAGTTAAAAGTTGCCGCCCTTCGAATGAGAACTATTTGTGCTGTTTTATGTGTAGTTCTGTGACAGGCAAGGTGATGATGTGCAGGGGCCAGTGTCTCATTTCTTGAGGACAGGTGGTTAGGAGATGTGCACCTGCCTCATGACTTGCCACTCTAGTAACTACGTGATACCCATTGACCTGACCCAGATGAGCCTGGCACAAAAACGTATTAAAAACACATCCAAATGGCTGCTATGATGATTGAGGCCATATAAGTATTCAGATAGACAGACAGAAATGAAACTCTGCATGTGGGCAATGGTATGACGGTACCAACAAATCTGGCTTTAACGCACTAACATCCCATTCATAGAGGCATCCTCTTCCAAGGGTATCATAAGGCACACACTCACCCCACCTAGAGAGGAGTACATACACTCATTTTTGATGAGTCATGCCATTTAAGATGCTACATGAGTACCACTCCCCTAGTTTTCTGCTTTCTTCCCGCCCATTATCTTCTCCCTCCCCATCAGTCCTGAACCCCTACCTAGTGTCAGAGAAGTGCCACAGTAAAACAGAGCAATTTAAGTGAAACATTCCTTAGCAGGGATTTAAACAATGCTTTGTGATTAACATACAGTAGATGGCAGACTCGCACCATGGGACAAGCCCCAGACCAGCAATGCTGGGGTGGGGGAGGGGGGGCAGTGCGGGACTTCTCAGCAGAGCCACAGTTCAGGTTTTGAAAAGGAGAGCAATGAACACTTTCAGTAACTCGTACTTTATTTTTTAAGGCTGCATTTGAGCAGCTTTTTGTTTGCGCTACGTACAGCATATTTTCACTTTACAAAAATCACTTATTAAGCAGCAAGGAGATACGTTTTATACTTTACATCAAGGTTTTCATTAGGGTACAGACTAAGTAATATAGCAAGGAACAGGTGAGAATGACCAATACGTCAGGATATTAAGGCCACAGGTAAAATCCAAGGTCACACTGAAAATCTAGAGAAAATTCACTTTCCATCGTGTTAAAGTTGGTACCTTAATATCCCAGTAGCCTGGAGATCCCTCCCCAGCATCCCTTTATTGGCACACCAAGATCCATGCTTATTTTAATCTAGCATCCAAAGAAACAGAGTTCTCAGACCTACAAAAATAAGTCAAAGCCACTATGATATCTGCAGGGAATTTACTCCTCTGCAGAAATGTGAAGCTACTCATATAGTTTAAAAGCAACCCAACATCATGGGCTTTCACATTTGCCACTTTCTTCTCTTTCTTGTTTGGGTTTGATCTGCTGTCCATAGATCAGTGGATTTGAACTGTTCCAGTCATGAAATCCTATTACCACTGAGCTACTTTTGATTTAGGAAACTGTCATCTATTTGTTGAACAGCTGTATAATTCCAGAGGGTTCTGGCCATATATTAGCAGTACAGATACTGAATTGCAGGGCTGCCCAGAGAGAGGGGGCAAGTGGGCCAATTTGCCTCAGGCCCTTGGCCCTGGTGGGGCCCCCACAAGAATATAGTATTCTATGATATTGCAACTTTTTTTTAATGGAAGGAGCCCCCGAAATTGCTTTGCCCCAGGCCCCCTGAATCCTCTGGGCAGCCCTGCTGAATTGCGCTGTCATCTTGGTAAGTCACTTAACTTCTCTATGTCTCGGTTTGTCCATCAGTGACAGGGGGATGATGAGTCTCACCAATCCCACAGGGGAATTGTGAGGCTTAGTTAATGTTTTAAGTGTTTTGACAGCCGTGGAAGAAGAGTGCTGTTAGCAGCTACCATGGCCCGCTGGCATGCAGACCAGCCTTGTAATTGATGGAGCTGGCTGCTGGAAGGTTCTCCTACCACCATCGGGATTGCTGCCAGGGCTCTTTTACACCCAGCAGATCCCTGGCTGCCAGAAAGCCTCTGGGAGCTGCTTGGCAACCAGCTTCAATTACAGCAGTCTCTAGTTTGCTCTAATTAAACATGGTCTAATTAAACTAGGCCATCATGCAGGGGATTGCAAAAGGTAGCTTAAAGTCACCTATGCACACCTCGCCCTCTTAAGCTGGTGCTGAGCCTGCCTTGGCCATATCAGGACCAGTAAGTGAGAGAGCACAGTGGGAGTGTGGAGAAAGTATTGCAGAATATAGAGCAGAGTTCTCTGGACTCAGTTTTCCAACTTGGCTGCTAAGTCAGGGCAACCAGTTCTGCAGCTGGGCATTCAAATCAGTAGTTAGATGCCAAAGATTCCATTTTAGGCATATCAGGGCAAATGTGAGCTTTCAGTTGTGCCCAGTTTTGAAAACTGATTTAACGCCCTGCATTTGTTAGTTCTTTTGTTCCTTGCAGTGTTACTTTTCACTGCTCTTTTCTTTAGTAGCAGGGTCATTTAGGATTTACCAGCTGTTCAAACACTTTAGAAGCGCTAATATGTAAACGCTTCCTTGTGTTACAGAAGTTCCTTAAATTGTCAAATATACTGTATTACAAAAGGGGAGAGTCATCCCTTCACAAGCAGTTTCTTGGTTTGCTGTGCTGGCAGAAAATGATCATTGGCAGCTTCAAATACATGGACAATACTTATTGCCCAGTTTCTGCAAACAGAGTCAAAGCTACTTTAGCAGCATGGTAAATAGGCCCTCTTAGCTCAGCAATAGGCATTTCCTGACAGCAGTAGAGCTCACAGAACTGGAGCAATTTTATCTATATATTAAATTCCAGCCCTAACTGTTAAGAAGTTCCTTAAATTGATCTGATAAAGATGCTTGAATCACTCAGAACATGGAATTCTTCTGACCCCACCTTACTAACATGTTCTAAACCCCGTAAATGAGTGTTTCATAGAATCTCTCAAAAAGACACTTCATGGAATCTGTCTTGCTCCTAGTGACAGTGAGCTCTCCCTGGTGAGCTGCACTTTCTTGGCTGGAGGCTTCTTTTAAAACCCAGCTCAGATTTTTCCCTACATTGCACAGAAGAAGCCTATGAAAAGAACAATCTTCTGCCCAGAGAAGTGTTCATGCAATTTGAACAGGTCTATAGCTTGCAACATGAGATGTCTCTGTTGTTTTCAGAAATACATTGTGGCTAGGGACACAGAAAATGTATTTTGGTTTAAGCTAATTTTTTAAATCACATTTGTAAATGGATTTTACCTTTCGGGGTAACATTTTTTTTTAAATAAATGAGCTTATTTCACTATCAGGCAGTATTCACTGCTCTATTTTATCTAGTTTTGCAGATAGCATAGGTATGCTTACTTCTGCTATGTAAGCACAAAATGGTGGTGGGATGTGAATATAACACTTTCCAATCAAGGTTCTCAATTGGTGAAGAGGTAAGGAAGTACCCCCACATCTCTGTCAGACAGAGAAAATTGTTGTTACATCCACCTTAAAGGTGCAGATTATTTCCTCATGGTCACACAGCAAGCCAATGGGAGAGCTGTAATGAAACCCAGATGTCCTGATTTCTGGTCCCTTTCAGTGGCACTTGTGCTCATACATCACATTGGCGTTACTGAAAATCCCACTGCTAATGAGAATTCCTTTAAAGCCAGATCCTGAAAAAACATGCTTATCATTAACCATGTGGGTAATACCACAGTCTTTGTATGTTTGGTGAGGGGGGGGGGTCTCAATTGGTCTACATGTCACTGTACATGTCACTAGCTGAGTTTCCATTCAAGGAAGCAAAGTATCAGGGAGGACAAGCTACTTGACCTATACTTGCTATTTTTATTTCCAGCATTTGTGGCCTTGCTGAGACCTGTTAAGAATTAGCTGTGATATTACACCCCAGACGAGTTGAAACAACAGATCTCAGTGCAGACTATCTACATATAGCGCAATGATTTAGTTACTGCTTTCCTCCACCCAACCTCTTTCTTATTCCCATTAGCGACACGCTGGCTGTAGAGAAAACTTATTCATGCTCTAGAAATGTAATATTTACTCAAAACAATTTTTATTTGGTTTGGCTTCTTTCCAGTGCCATAAAGTGATAGCCAACCCCAAGTGCTTACATAGACAACATGTGCATCTGAGTCATATTTATTATCCCAGTTATAAAAAAAGCACACAGTTTTGTTGTTTGGTGCAATCGAATGGGACTCAAGGAAGCCGCACGTCTTGAGCATAGCTTTTCTCTGGAATCTGCAAAAATTTGCCATGCTCCAAATTTAGAACTTGTGGGTGGAAGCTAAGCAGGGAGCCAACTGTTTATACCATTACATCACAGGAATTGAGGGCTTTACTCTGAAGGATCCAAGAAAATTAATGAAGAGCAGAGGCTGTAAAATTCCCATCTGTTTAAATTTAAGTCATGGTAGAGAGGTAATTATTAATAAAAGTGGCTTTATTCGCAGCATGGTAATCTCATTGCTTAAATTAAACATATCCCTTTTCAGTGCATTTTACTAGTCTGTTGGAACTTCTAAGGGTAATGGTTAAGGATTAACATTTATAAAGGACAGGCTCAGTGAAGTTCTGAGATAATGCTAGTTAAAATCACACTCCACTGAACACACTTTTAAAATATATCTATCTATATCTATATCTATATCTATAGAAAAAAAGCCCAAGTAGCGCACTTATCAAAATGGCAGCATTCTTCTCCTGGCTCAAGAGGGTGACTGGATGTGGCTCATACTTTTGCTGCAGAGAGACTAAGGATCTCAAATGGACACTGATCAACACTGCATGTAATTAATATGAAAAGTGTTTCAATTTGCTTGACCTTCCCGGTTTGGGGCAGCCAGTATAAACTTGAATGTCTGTATCAGTCTCTCCGGAGTAGACAGTGAAGCACTAGGGCAAGCTACCAACATGCAGGGGGTGTGCAGATTAAGTGTGCACAGATTGTCTGATTCCTTCCTCCTACTCACTGTGTATTCTCATAACTCCCACGGCAGACATGCTTTTACACACGCTACGGTCACAAGCTTCAGGAAAGATTGTAATTCAAACCAGTGCCTATACTGGGGAGGGATTGATAAAGAGACACTGAGCTATGCAGCCACTCCCAATGGCATTGTGCCTGGAGCAGGCGTAATGCCTTCTGGGGCTTGGTGGTGGAGCATGGGTCTGGTGTCCTTGTCTCTCGATACTTCTCTCACAGGATACACTACACTCTCCATTCCAGCTCCAACGGCAAATGGCAAGAGGGAGTCTGGGTTAAACTCACTTGGGAATGCAAAGACCGAGACTGTGGATGGAAAGGGAGACTTTGGGCCTAACCAATGCTATTATGTATCCCAAGGATTAGGCACCCTCATTTTGCCATAGGAAGTACAGCTAGAAAGATATACCAGTGTGCTTAAAACAAAAGAAAAAAAGATGGAAACTGCTCCCCATCTTAAACTACATAACTGTTTGCATGCCTAAGGACATGGTCTTTGAAGCATTATACTTTGCACCTTCCATCTGAGGGTCTCCAAGTACTTTACATACATTAATAATTTAGCTTCACAACCTCAAAGACAGTAGGTCCTATTATTCCTATTTGACAGGAAAGGAAATAGAAGCTGAAAGACAATAAAGACCTGCCATTTTCAAATGTACCTGTGTAGTTCTGGCAGATCAAGTAATGATCACTTGCATGTTTGGCTGGCTATTTGCATGTACAATTACCCCATTTGCACATGCATTCACCACAACAGAACACACATTCAGGAAAATCAAGTTTGTGTTCACAGGGTCAGAACTAGAATCTAGATCTGCCACCCTCCATTCCTGTGGATAAGCACAAGCTCAACCTTCTTATCCTAGGGGCAGTTTCTTAATTTCCCTGGAGAGCAAATAGTGTTTTTCTGGAAATTGGGACCCTCTGATCACCTTCCCACTATGTGGAGCAGTTGTCACTGTTGTAAAAACTTGTGGGGTGGGCTAGAAACCAAATACCATCCTCCATCTTGGAAGGTGGGGTTCCCACCTGCAGGGACATCACAGCACTTCATACTGCTCTAGACACCAGGTTCTGGTTACTGTATTCTATCACCTTAAATAAAAATAATTTAATTGTTACATATAAGTTCCTTGTGCTTTACTGAGAAGAACATACTCACCAGAGAAGACTGGTGACCCTCTCAGGGTCCTTGGACAATAACTCAGACCTTCTACATTAGCACTAAGTTTTACCATGCTTTTTCACTTTTGTTTTTCATTGTGTTGCTTGTTCATTGCAATGTGCTTTGTCTTTGCAGTCTCCGCCTCTCCCGTCAGTGTAGGGTGACCAGATAGCAAGTGTGAAAAATAGGGACAGGGGATGGGGAGTAATAGGCACCTATATCAGAAATAGCCCCGAATATCGGGACTGTCCCTATAAAATCAGGACATCTGGTCACCCTACCTCAGTGAGCAGTTAGCACACACAAAGACTATCAGGCTTATTTAACTAACCATACCACCTATAAGCTGTATATATGTTACTGGTCATCTCAGAAAAGACAGTTTCTGGGGAGTTCCTATATATGGGTAATTGGAAACACAAACTGAAAAGGACCATTGCACTATAGCATGACTGACAAAGGAGAACTAAAGCAGCACTGAGGAGCCCCAGGACCTTCTGGGATGAGAGCGACACACCTAGTTTTGATTCCTGGACCTGATTTGGTGCTCCTCAGACCAGCTAAGATTGAGAAAACTGCAGAGGAATCACGTTATGTTTCTCTGCAGCTGAGCAAGTAATGGTACTCGTTGGCTGTGGAGGGAGTCCAATCCCAGGGGTAGCAGGTTTGTATAATTTTTGGTGGTGCCCAGAATGGGTCCAAGTTGCACACCCCCCCCATCTCCCTAAGGATCTGGAAGGAAGTTTGAGTGTAGAGGGGGAGGGTGTTTGGGTGTGGGCTCTAGGCTGGGGCAGGGAGTGGGCTCTGGGAAGCATTTGGGTGTGGGGGGTAGGCTCTGGGAGGGAACTAGGGTGTGGGGTCTGGGCTGGGGCAGGCACTTGGGGTACAGGGGATGGGCTCTGGGAGGGAGTTGGGGTGTGGGGTCTGGGCTGGAGCAGGGGTGCAGGAAGGGGCTCAAGGCTGGGGCTGAGGGTTGGGGTGCAGGGGGCACAGGCTCTGGGGTGGGGCAGGGCTGGTGATGAGGAGCTTAGGGTGCAGACAGGCTGCCCCAGGCCTAGGGCCAGAGAGGCGGACTTCCCCCAACCCTCTCGATCACTGCAGCTGCCCCTCACCACAGCCTCATTGAGGGTGGGGGATGAGGCTATCCCATGTCCAGTGTGGGGAAGAAGCAGTGACTGCGGGCGGCAGGGTGCAGGATGTCACTACACTCACCCAAGCCCCAGCTGCTCAGGTCCAGGAAGCCTCCTCACCTCCCTGATGGTGGGTGAGTGCTGGAGGGAGCTGCCATCACATGTGGCTTCCTTCCCTGCTGCAGCCTGCTGCCCAGGTCCAGTGTAACCACTAGGTGAACTAGGCGGCTGCCTAGGGTGGCAAGATTTGGGGGCACCAAAAAGCGGTGTCCGGCGTCATGGGAGTCAGCTGAGCGAGGCAGGGCAGGGAGCAAGGCTTCTGTAACAAACCCACTCCCGCAGTGAGGGGCGCTGTGCAGGACGGTCAGTGGGAGCCTGTGGTGGAGCAAGGAGGAGATAGTCAGCCGGGCGCAGCGACCAGCATGGCCGAGGGACAGAGCCGTTGGGGGAGGCAGGATGCAGTCCTGAGCTCAGGTGAGCTTCGCCCTCCAACGCGATGTGGCTGAGGCCGGGCGCTGCCAACTCCTGGGGCGAGGGAAAGTGAAACTAAACCCTGCAGCGTGATGGAAGGGAAAGGGCCGGTGCAGGTGCAGCTTCCAAACACTGCCCGCCCACCTCTGGTGACACCTGCTCCCTGGGAGAGCCCGGCTCTTCCTCCTTGCCCCTGGGTCCCCCCCGGAGGGTGAAGTACTCAGCCCCCGGGAACGTTTAGAGAGTGGGGGCATTCTCAGCCTCCTCCTTGCTCATAGGTTCCCCTGGGCCAGAAGGGACTATTGTGATCATCTCCTCTGACCCCCTTGTATTAATTCTAATGAACAATGCCACATTATGCAGTATTCATTTTTGAAAGTTTATAATAAGCGATGCTCTGAGGGGAGGGAAGGGGGAGGAAGGGCGCAAGGTGGAAGTTTCGTCTAGGGTGCAAAATATCCTTGCACCAGCCCTACTGCTGCCCCATACCATAGCCTCATGGGGTGGGGAGGCAGAGGGGCTGTCCCTTGCTCCATGGCCGCAGGGGGTAGGATCACAGCGTCAGACACTCAAGGAAACCCCAGCAGTTGCTCAGGTGAGTGAGGTCCAGAGGTCTTTTCCAGCGTCTTCTCCTGGTGGGTGCTGGGGGAGGGGAAGGCTGCCAATCATGTGTGCACCTCCTCCGGTGCAGCAGCAGCCAGCTGCCTCAGCCTGCTCTTGTGCTGTAGCCTAGCCTTAGGTAGCAGCACAGGCAAAGGAGAGCAGTGTGGAGCGGCAGGGCAGCCGCCTGGTTTTAATCAGGCAGGGACGCTCTGGGGCCCAGGGGAGGCACACGGGGGGGGGGCAGCAGGTGGGGGCTAGGGGATGCTCCAGGCCAAGGGAGAGACCTGGCTCCAACCATTGGTGGAGCTGGGCCCCCAGCTCTGAATATTGCTGGAGCCTGGGCACCATGGGCCCATGTTACCCACCAGCCTTATCCAATCCAGACCTTCCTTGATTACAGCAAATCCCTAAAACATAGGGCTTAGCAGGAGGAGGTTATTTAGTATATAGAGACTTTTCAGAGTGACTGATTGCAACTGTTTAGAGCTGATATAGAGGAGTGCTTTGTATCCATGTAACTATCTCCAGATAGGTGACACGTTGTCAATGGTGGAACTTGAAGTTACGGTGGCAGCAAAGTCATCCAACAGAAAACAGGTTTATTATTTTATTATTTAAAATTTGGTTTACTCTGAAAAGACAAGCAGACATCCCAGAAACTATCTTCCTACTGTCATCCCATTTGCATTCAATGTGCAAGCATCCACCCTCTGTACAGTCAGTGTGTGTTTCTGTCAGAAGCATCAATGTGAGTCAAAAGGGGAAGAAGTTACAAGAAAGTGACAGGCATGGAATTATATAGTGACACTGGGGCCAACAAGTACAAAAACTCCTGTCTATCAGACCCAAGACAATAAGCCTGAGGAGCTCCTGTGAACATCTGCAAAGCGACCTCATTAGCCTTCTTACAAACTCTTCTTAAAACACCTTTCCCACTATGCATACAAAAACATTGACAATGGTTATGCCACTGCTGTACTGAGACCACAACCTATCATGCTGACTTACTGCATGTCTGTACCATCTGTTGTCTCTTTTCTTACACTTACTTTGGAAACTCTTTGGGGCAGGGACTGTCTTTTTGTTCTGTGTTTGTACAGTGCCTAGCACAATGGATTCTGGACCATGACTAGGGCTCCTAGGTGCTACAATAATGCAAATAATAAATAACCCAGCCCTATTGAAAGCTGCTACTCAGGCAATCACCTTCCAACAACAATGGGGAATTAAGTTTGTTTGCTTGGTTATTTGACCTACTAAGAAATTCAGAACCATGAGCAGACTAGGTAAACTAGGATCGTTTTGAAGTTAGAGAAATAAAGGATCTGTTCTCCTTCCGACATCCTAGTCTTGTAAAACCAACTCAAACTAGTAGCACAGAGATTAACATTATTATATAAAATAACAGGAACAATTTTATGAGAAGATGGGACTTTTAACTTTAGCTCCTCCTTCACTCCCCTGCCCCTGACCTACTTAAACCCTGAAATTAAGGAATATTGATGACAACTTCCCCTGCAGTTTCTTTAAGGATGGAACATTTGACAAGCATGGAGAGCATTACGGTCATAGCTTGGAAGTGTATAATAGAAATTTGGAATAGATTTGAAAAGAATGGCATCCTGAAGGGACTGGTACTATTAAAAACAACATGCTCAAAAAGCACAAGTCTTAACAGCAGGCTTTGGAACTTTTTCTATTAAAGGCGTTTGCACAGCTAGATCCTAATGGGATCAGCAAACAAACACTTGTGTTTATTATAACAGAATGAACAGAATGTACTACACAGAATATGACTCACTTTTCCATAGGAGGCCTGTCTATTCTCTGGCTTTAAAATAATGAAATATTGTGTCTTTTCGCTGCAGTTTCTTGTACAAAGTTTTAATGAGTTCATCTCCAGGAGCTGCCTGCCACATAAAAGCTGATTCATTCGGTTGGTGAATAATCTGCCTTTTGATAGGACACTTTGTACTAGGTCTCACTAAATAGGCTGGAGGGCGCTCGAGTTTTCACAGGTGTTTTTAGTCTTGAGTGGTTTCAGGAAGTGAAATTTTGCAGGCAGTTGCAGTGAAATGTAGGTTGCTTTTGCTGAGTGACATGCTACCTTACTGTCTCTGGAATATCCTCTTCTTATCTTTATAGAGTTGAATTTTTAAAAGCTCTATTTTAAAGACTATCTATCAGACAAGGCTTTATTTAAAAGCTGTTGGGGATATTTAACAAAATGTTTACAGTCATTTTTTAAGATATGCAAAAAATTCAGTCAGTGAGCTTAATGGGTTGGAAATTCTGATTAGGTTCTGGGAAGGGTGGATGTTCTTACATGACCCTCAAAGTAGTTTCAAGTGAAAGAGGGATGGGGTTTGGAGAGGGAAGGCGAAGGTTTGAAGCAAAGAAGTAAAAAAAGAGCCAGGGAAATTATGAGCAAAGCAAGAATAGCCTTAGAGGGTTAAAAGACAAAAATATTCCTGGGCTCCTGCTGGTATTTATAATTGTCGTGAATTTGCCAAAGCCTTGCATCTCAAAGTGTTTGCAAACCCAAATTCTGCCTCCTACCACACCATCTAAACAAAAGAGCTGCTCAGGTATATAACTGAAGGCAGAATCAGGTCTAATAATTAGTTAAGCCTCACATCATCTCTGTGAGACAGATACATATTATTATATGCCAAAGGTAGTCTATTTCTTTGTCAAGATCCAGATTTCTTGATCAAGGTATAGCCAAGGTCCAGACTCCAGAGAAAATAATAATAAAAAACCCAACAATAACATTAATAAGTAAATAAAAAGATTTTGGGGTCTATTCAAAAACATCTGGCAGTCCGAATTTGGCCTGCAATCTGCCTACCGCTGTTATATGCAGTGTTGTTGTAGCCTGAAGAAGAGCTCTGTATAAGCTCAAAAGCTTGTCTCTCTCACCAACAGAAGTTGGCCCAAGAAAAGATATTACCTCACCCACCTTGTGTTTCACATATGATGTGCATTTTATAGAGAAGGAAACCAAAACAGAGGGAAGTAAAGTGACCTGCCCCAAAGTTACAGAGCTCAGGAATAAAAACTAAGAGTTCTGACTCAGTGACTTTCAATCACTAGATGAGAAGGAGCTTGCAAGTAACAGGTTTGGGAGATGGAAATCCCCAAACCTGGATTAGTTGCCATTAACATCATGAAATGTATTATTAAAAGGATGTGGGGGTGGTGGAATCTTGTGGTTTTCTGTGCTCATTGCTGCTGAGTCATGGTATAATGTGCACATTTATATGGCTGTACAGTGCACTATATCTGCCGTCACCCTGACAGGGGTTTATTGTGCAAAGTTTCTCCAAATTATTGAACTCTGCTATTAACTCAGTGTGTAACAGATCATCATACAGTGAGGAACTATAAAATAATTTACTAACAAACATCTATTAGCACCAGATTATAAGCCCAAGGATCTCATATTTTAAATCACACATACATCTTTAAATACTCTTGCTGGAAGTTATGACTTCATATGAATCTTAATATAGTCTTCACTCCAAGTTCTTAATAGCTGTAGTCCACTCATCCTGAGGGAATAATGGTGATTCTTAAAGGGACGTTCTCTTCATTTCTTTAACCTTCTAATTCTTCACGTTCCTGTTTTTAAAAAATCATGCCTATGTCACGTCTTAACTATATAAATTTTAACATTCCAATGTAAGCTAAGATTATCTTCTCTCTTGCCCATTGAGACATGTGGGTTTGGCTTTATAAACTCCATAACCGGCCTGCTTGAACCTTGTCCAGTAAGTTTTCATCTAAATTGATTAGGATTTGGAACGTACATTCTTGGACAAATTGTATTCTAATGAACAGAACACTCCCTTCACAGCTGTCCTGCCAGAAAGCCAAGATTTTTTCTGTCTAGAAATCATCCCAAAGTGACCCTTAGATAAAGTTCAGAATCCAATTTCATTTTTTAATTAAGAAAAGGTTTATCTAATCTCATTCCATGCATTTCAGCACCAAGCAGTCGCAGCATGATTTACCCCAAACATTTAACATTGAAGAATTTGCTTGTGATGTTGAAGAGTTTCACATGCAATGTGTTTCTTTCAAAGTCATCTTTACAATAAGTGCAAGATACGAGGATGGCATTGAGGGGGGATGCCTCTCTCGCTCATTCAGATACCTGTAGATAGAAGGTACACGATCCCCCAGCCTGACTCACTCCCATGCCAAAACAACTCCAAATATACATAATGAAGACAGCCAGGTGAAGTGGACAACAATCCTACAGCCTGATACAAAATCCACTGAAGTGAATGGAAATCTTGATTTGACTACAAAGGGCTTTGGATCAAGCCCCTGTGAGCCCATGTCTCCTCCCTCCCTCCTAATATCTCAAGAAGCCAAGTTCCTAGTCCCTCCATTCTATGAGTAAACTGCCTGAAAAATCATATGTGCTAATTAACGTTGACTAAATGTGGAAGGCATTTACTCCCAGTCAGAGCCTGTCTACTTCTTAGGATAAGAATTGTGCCAGCAGAATTGTGATATGACTTCCCAGCTTGGCTTGAGATGGATGTATTATCTTAATACTCTGCCAGAATTTTCTCTCAGATGCCTGAGCCCCACACATTGTGTTTGCCCTCCTGATCTGTCTAGCAAGGATTTTAGGACTATGCCCATCCCAGTACCACAGGAAGATGCTATCTGATGCAGTCTGAAATATCTAATTGAGGCCCAGCTTTATACCACAGAGCTTCAAATCCTCTTGCTTCTCTTAATCTTAAAAGAAGGTGACCTTTTAAGAACTGGGGATCCAATTCAAACAAACATTATCCTGTTTGGCTCTGTCAATAAGGATCTGCCCATAGTGTGCATGTGTTAGTAACATGCCTACAAGGATGGTGTGAATAGTAAACTCTCTTGAAACAGTGCAGCAGAAATGAATGATGGCATTAATTTAAAATGACGACAAACATCTTTGCTCTGCTATCACACCTTTTCTTAAGACATTTCCAAGTTCTTCATCCACCTTAGTTAATGAAGTCCCACAAGTTTCTTAGGAGGTAGGGAAGTATTATCATCACTGTTTAGCAGAGCAGAAGACTGAGGCAGAGACATTAAATGACTTGCTGAACACCACTCATTCAATGGTAGAGCAGGGAAGAACTTGAACCCCTCAATGACCAGGCTCATGCTTTAGCCAGGAGAGCAAGTTGTTTCGTTCTGATAATTACATGACTCCAAAACTACTTCAGTGAATACAGTGGTAATGCTGGCACAAAACAGATTACAGGAAATAACGGAAGCTGGGCACTTAATGTCCTTGGGATCTTAGAGAATTTTCCCCAGGCAAAGAATTCAAACCACTGTCTTTGAGACGTCTTGGCTCTAAAGATCGTGGCATCTGGGGAAAATCAGGGCAAGCTTCCCTGCTGTTAATATACAATGCCCCCTGTACTCCATCCAAGTCAGATGACTGTCAGGCTTTTCTGAATGGTTAAAGGGACCTCACCTTCAAATACACACCTTTGTCAGACTGACACAGATGGAAGAGTATCACTTAAGAATAAAAAAGGTCTTTATGATGAGGGTTCACCCCTTTGCGAGGTACTGTGTTAATTGCTTTTCATGAGCTTCAGCTTCCAGAAACGAAAAGACTCATTTATCCCTTCAGTGCAGTTAAATGGCTCATCTCAGCTCTTATGAAAAAGAAAATCTAAATATTAAAGAAGACAGGAAACAGAAACCGACCATCCTCTCACATCTTTGTTGCACTGTGTTCCAAACTCATGCTATTGTCTGGAAAACATGGTTCTAATAAGAAGACTGTAAGATACAAAATCGCTCTCCAAGCAGGTTAAGGAAATGGATAGCATCATGCTTGGAATGATTATCTTTAAATCCATTTGTGGGTAGCATGGTTTTGAGCTCAGTGTAGAGAGAGGTAAATGGAATTATGGGCCCCAAGGCAAAATAATGATACAGTGCCAGGAAACGTCCTCTACTTCTTGGTCTTTATTGTTGTTTTTTAAAGAGCTATCCCTAAAATACAATTAGTTGGTAATATCCAGATGAGAAAATGGAACATGTGATGACATGGATGAAATTTTAAACACAGAAGGATCCCTTTCATCTCCTCCATGGGATGCTTTCATTGTAAAATAAAGAGGTAGAGAGAGGAAAAAGTCATTTCAGGGTACATGTCTAGAATGAAAGAAGACTGTTGGAATTTTCTGGTAGTCACTTATGAAAGCTCTTTATTTACACTGTGCATTTTACAGTACAGTCCATTTCTCTGTTTGAAGCTCTGTCAGTCAACGAGATAAATTGCATTCTGACCAAGAAGTAGTGTGATTTTAGAACGTGATGGCATTTTCAGTTCAATATCCTAAATGACCAACTCGTGCTCACTAAAGACAATGACATTTTCACTGAGTTAAAGGCTCACTCAGGTCCTAAGTCCTCGCAGGATTATTAGATGGAAGATGAAGGATAAGAGGGAAAAAAAAACAGCAGCAAAAAGTCAGGCTGAATAAAACAACCTACGTATTAGGTGGTCTCTGTATGTAATAGAGTTAATTCACAACCTTTCAGCATCCTGTGGTAATCAAAGTTGTTATATTCACCCAGGTTCCTCTTTTTGTTTATCTGGTTTATTACTGTGTGTATGTTCATTGTTATTGTAGAAAGTTACATAAAGCGTTTAACCAGGCAGCTAAAAGAAGTTCAGTGAAAGAAAGGCAAAGCTGAGACTTGAGCCAAAGAGGAGATTTCAGGTCAGATCCCAGATGACAGGCTAAGGCCCTCTCTGTGCAGTTCTAGCAACAGAGAGGGGGCTTAACTAGAGCTGGGTGAGGTGTTCGCTGAAATCTGCAATTTTGGTCAACATGAACCTATATTTGAACCGAATATTTTTGGCTAATTTTTTCCCCTGAGACAGTGCTGCTCTCTGTCTTATAACATTTAGCCCAGTGGTTAAGGCACTCACATGGAAGGACAGGGTTCAATTCTTCCCCTGTGCCTGCTCTCATCACTGGGCTATTGGATATTATGATGTGGTCTCTCTCCATCTCTCCTGTGGCAGTGCTTCCACTTTGTATAAAATACATGCATAGTCATTTGGCCATAGAGAGAGAATGATTCTCTAGCCTGGTGATAGGGCTCTCTCTCGGGAGACGGGAGGCTCAAGTTCATGTTGCTGCTCTGAGTATTATTTATACACAGTGGAATCAATGCTTAATTTGTGCCATGACTGAGCCCTGGCACCCCTGGGCTTGGCAGTTCAGAGCCCCGGCACCGCCGGGCTTGGCAGTTCAGAGCCCCGGCACCGCCAGGCGCGGCGGTTCAGAGCCCCGGCACCGCCAGGCGCGGCGGTTCAGAGCCCCGGCAACCCAGGGCCTGGCGGTTCAGAGCCCCAGCATCCCCGGGCCTGGCGGTTCAGAGCCCCGGCACCCCCGGGCCTGGCGGTTCAGAGCCCCGGCACTGCTGAGCTTGGCAGATCAGAGCCCTGGCACTCTCATACACTTGCCATGTCAGTAATGAAAGAAAAAAAAATTGCTTGAGCTCCAGCACCTCTTTCATTACAAATTAATCACTGAGTGGAACAGTTTCAATGGAAGATATTGAGAAATAATCACCTCTCCATCCCCACCCCAAACAGCCCCGCAGTTAGAGCTCTCCATGCTAAGTTCAAACTCCTTCTTTGCATCAAGCATCATTTGAACTACCACATAACAGGAGAGTGCCCGAACCACTAGATCAAAAGTTATAGAGGGTGGCACCACCATCGCCCCCATATTTTTTGAATCTAGCCTTTCATTTCATTTATGTTCCGCAGGCTTTTCGCAGACAAGACTCCCACTTGTAATTAATTGAAGTTTTGCCTGTGGGCTCAGTTAAGCAAAACATTAATCACCCTCAATGAGACTGGAAGTCACTAAACGTCTTGGAAGATCCATCCTCGCATGAGGGATACAGGTTCATACCCTTAGTAGTTAAATCCAGGAGCAGAAGGGTTAGAGAAAGGAATGCCTGACCTTTGTAACCAGGCAGAGAGCTTTAGGAAAGGAGACAAAAGGTCAGTGCTCAGAAGGAAGCATAACAGAAAACTGAAAAAACAAACCAACCCAAGAGAGGAGAAAAATCCAGGATTACAGAGACAAGACTAATGAATGGCAGTACTGGGACTGGGAACAATCTGTTGCCAGGGCATTATCTTCTATGGAGTACAAAGTCATAATTTCGGCTACTCTTTATACAAATCAACACAGGTAGTAATCTTGTGCACACTGCTTTAATTTAGGTTCTGACAATTAACCTAATTTTTCTGGTATTTATCATCTAGAAGATCCGCTATAAAAACGTGATCCATACTGAACACTGGCCTCCGGTACAAGGTCTCAGCCCTAGAAAGGTTGCCTTTTAGCATTACGAGGCATTAGGGAACACCCTACTTACAGCCTTGATATCTTTAGCTAGCTGCTAAGAAACTAATTTACAGCCCAATACTGCCTTCCTTCCCAACCCAATGCTCCCAGTTTGCTTCCCTAACATACCCACCATTCCAGACAATACCCCAGCACACCCAATGCTGCAGAATATTGCTCTGCAACATAGGCCAATTCCTCTAGCCCTACATCACTGGTGGGTGACTTTTATGCTGGGGATATCCCTGGTGGTGCAGTCAAGAAGCTTTGCAGTTTCTGGATGCCAGCTATGCTATTTCAGTGGGCTGACTCCCAGAATAAGCTACTACTCACATTGAGTAAAGAATTAATTGTGACACCCTTAATGACTACAGTTAAATGCCCAACTCTCCCAGAAAATTCTCTGTTCTGCTGTCATTATAGCTTCATTAGTAAATGGAAAAAAGAGATCATAGATTTAGAATGAAATTCATCTTGATTGAATTAGCCTTCAGGAACAGTAAGGGAATTGCCAGAAAGTAGAATAATTGTTCAAATATTGTCTTCAAGACAGGATACACAATCCAAACCCTCTCTCCACTGTCCCCCTCCCAGTAAAGATAATAGTCAAATTCATCCTAGATCAGTCAATCAAGAAAAAAAAAAACATCATAAGAGACACAAGGGGGGTGAGATGATGTATCTTTCATTGCACCAAGTTCTGTTGACGAAGGAGACAAGCTTTTGAACTTCACAGAGTTCTTCTTCAGGGCTAGGAAAGGTACTCCGAGTGTCACAGCCAAGCTAATCATCAGAAGCAAGCTCCCCACACACAAGTGGCACCAGGCCCTGCCAGAACAACAGATGCAAAACCTGCAGCCATATCTCCACTGCTACAATGCTCAATAACACCCACAACACGCCTTTCAAGATCTACATATGCCTTTCGCCACATGTGGTGTACTATCCAGGGCATCAAATATCCCAACCTCTATGTGGGTGGATTTTAGACAATCACTATACTCTCAAATGAACTCTCACAGAAAAATTATAAAAGACCTCACAACATTCTCTCTTGGGGTGGAGTGGTAGGAGTAGTGCAGTGGCCCCGGATGCCATGTGGAATGTGCGTGTAGGGAGGTCCTGGAATGCAGTTCTTTTTGGGCTGCAAAGGGAGGTCTGTTGAATGTGAAGGTCAAGAAGAGTCTCCAGCATGTCTGTTTGCTGCTTGAGATGCAGTAGCATCTCCTGCTGCACCTCTCTCTCCTTTTCCTGTGCTTTTCTCCTCTCCGCTCTACCCCTGTCCATTCTGTTTGTGAGGGTGATCCTTCAAGCACTGTGCTCAGTATCCAAAGCATCAGAGGCTTGCAAGATCTCATGGAACATATCACCCTGCATCCTCTTCCTTCTTCTCCTCATTGGGTTGAGTCGTTCCACTGGTCACATTTCCAGCAGCAAAAGATACAATGCACAGAGATAGTATTGTGAATATTCACAAAACAAATGAAAACTTGGTATACTGAACTCACTCCCCTTGATCCACACAAGTTACAAGCACTACATTCTCACTGCTTCTTGGGATTCATAGAGCATAGCAGCAGTCCCAGCCATGGTGAATATGGTCGGGGGCCAGGGGAGAGCTCATGGGCATGAGTATATGTGGATAGGACAAACATGGCCCACACCACAGGGATGACCATGTTTTCCAAATCTTTGTAGTAGGAAGAATATTTCCTAGGGTCTGAGGTCAAATACTAGTATGTAATTCAGTTAATATGGGACAAATTCATCCATTGTGTTGCTACTCCATTGTGATCTTCCATATGTGAAACTTGAGCATGTGACAGTATTGACAGCATATCAATCCATAGTCCTGGCCAAAGAAGCAGTAACTAACTTTAATTGTCAAAGTTTTGAGGAGTTTTGGCATAGAAAGAATATAGTATTGTCATAAACAGATAAGTAAGGGTTAATAGAACAGAAGTACTTTATATCTCTTTTGCCTGCAAAGAGTTAACAAAATCAGTGAGCTTGGCTGTCACCTGACCAGAGGACCAATCAGGGGACAGGATACTTTCAAATCTTGAGGGAGGGAAGTTTGTGTGTGTGCTGCTAGTTTTTGGTTGTTGTTCACTCTGGGGGCTCAGAGGGACCAGATGTGCCAATCTCTCTATATAGGCTCTTATAAGGTCAGAATACTGAGTACTAGGTAGATAAAGCGAGTTAGGCTTATGGTTGCTTTCTTTATTTGCAAATGTGTATTTGGTTGGAAGGAGTTCAAATTTATATTTTGCTGAAAGGATTTTAATTTGTACTTGTATACTTAGGCTGGGAGGGTATTCCCAGTGTCTATAGCTGAAAAGACCCTGTAACATATTCCATCTTAAATTTACAAAGATAATTTTTACCTTTGTTCTTTCTTTAATTAAAAGTTTTTCTTGTTTAAGAACCCGATTGTTTTTTTATTCTGGTGTGAGACCCCAGGGAACGGGGTCTGGATTCACCAGGGAATTGATGGGGAGAAAGGAGGGAAGGGGGAGAGAGGGGCTAATTTATCTCTGTGTTAGGATTACTGTGTCTCTCAGGGAGAATCTGGGAGGGGAAGAGAGAAGGAGGAAGAAAGGTGAATTTTCCTCTCTGTTTTAAGATTCAAGGAGTTTGAATCACAGTGATCTTCCAGGGTAACCCAGGGAGGGGAAGCCTGGGAGAGGCAACGGTGAGGGAAAGGGTTTACTTTCCTTGTGTTAAGATCCAGAGGGTTTGGGTCTTGGGGGTCCCCGGGCAAGGTTTTGGGGGGACTAGAGTGTACCAGGCACTGGAATTCCTGGTTGGTGGCAGTGCTACAGGTTCTAAGCTGGTAATTGAGCTTAGAGGAATTCATGCTGGTACCCCATCTGTTGGACGCTAAGGTTCAGAGTGGGGAATTATACCATGACAAGTATATTTGTGTGATTCTTCTAAATGTGTTTAATTTAACACTGTTTGTTTGAATTCAAGCCTTGGTACTCAGTGAAATGTTTGCCTGTTCTCTTTTTTATTCATAGAATGCAGGTATGGAAGAAAGCGGATGGGACTTGCTCTGCACGCACAGTGGCTACTTTTAAACTTTAAAACCTGGGGTGTTAAAAAAACAACTTTGGAGCTGGCAAAGAGATTAGTCTCCTTTTGATTCACAAACCACTTGCAAAGTTGTGTGTTTAAAGATTAATATTCCTGCTGCTCTAAAGCAGCCTAAAACTCCTCCTCAAACCCAAGAATTACATGGTCAAAACTGATATAAATCATATATGGTAAAAACAAATATCTTGCATTTAAATTTTAATGCCAAATTTCAGCCTTGACATAGATGTAAAACAGCCAAATCACTCCTCCAAAACTGGAAATGTTGACAGACCCTTAACTGTAGAAGTGCTAACAGTAAAATATAGACGTGTGATTTGGCTTCATAAAATAGATGTCATGGGCTGCCACTATGGAATTATTTATGCTACACACAGCAAGCCTAATGGGAAGGTCATTAAAATCCTCTTAATGCTGTACACACCTGGCTGCTGTTATATACTGGAATGCAGAATTGGACTGGATGTCTCAGTAGTGACGCACTGTCCTGCCATGCAGAGGATCTCTCTTTGAACCTAATACCTAGTTCCCTGACCCTAGGAGCACTCTGGATGCTGTGCACACCACGCCTGACAGGAGGGAATGCTTCTCATTGCTCTTGAGCAACCACTTTTGAGCAGGCCAGGAGCAGAATCCAGATCAGCTTGGCTAGAAGGACGGGATGTCCCAACACGGGGCTTTTTAAAAGGGAAGGGAAAAAGAAGAGGACTCAGAGGACCGTCCCGATTCCAAAGGAAACAATATGAAGCAATGGGATAAATTCCTTGTGGTAAGTAGGTTACATGTTTTAACACAGCGAGACTCAGATGCCCCATGCCAGCATAGGCGCTATTGGGCTTAGCTCTTCCTCAGATAGGCGCTGTCATCCCTGAGTACCTGGGTGACAGAGCCTTGGCTCAGATACTCTCCTCCTGGGATCTGATGGGACTGGATCAGGGCCGGCTCTAGGTTTTTTGCCACCCCAAGCTCCAAGAGCGGAACTGCCCGGAATGCTGCCCCTGGCATTGTGCTGCCCGAAGCACATGCTTGCTTTGCTGGTGCCTAGAGCTGGTCCTGGATTGGATCATCCCGAACGAGGCTCATAGGTCATCGAATCATAGAAGACTAGGCTTGGAAGAGACCTCAGGAGGTTATCTAGTCCAATCCCCTGCTCAAAGCAGGACCAACCTCAACTACATCATCCCAGCCAGGGCTTTGTCAAGCCGGGCCTTAAAAACCTCTAAGGATGGAGATTCCACCACCTCCCTAGGTAACCCATTTCAGTACTTCACCACCCTCCTAGTGAAATAGTATTTCCTAATATCCAACCTAGACCTCCCCCAGTGCAACTGAAGACCATTGCTCCTTGTTCTGTCACCTGCCACCACTGAGAACAGCCTAGCTCCATCCTCTTTGGAACCTCCTTTCAGGTAGTTGAAGGCCTCTATCAAATCCCCCCTCACTCTTCTCTTCTGCAGACTAAATAACCCCAATTCCCTCAGCCTTTCCTCGTAAGTCATGTGCCCCAGCCCGCTAATCATTTTCATTGCCCTCTGCTGGACATCCCTTCTGTAGTGGGGGACCAAAACTGGACGCAATACTCCAGCTGTGGCCTCACCAGTGCCAAATAGAGGGGAATAATCACTTTCCTCAATCTGCTGGCAGTGCTCCTACTAATACAGCTCAATATGCTGCTGGTCTTCTTCCTCCAATTTGTCTAGGTCACTCTGGACCCTATCCCACTCTCCAGTGTATCTACCTCTCCCCCGAGCTTAGTGTGCTCACTGCACTTTGGGTCCCCACTGCACTTTGCTGGTTTCAGTTCCTCCCCACTGCTGCTTGGATCCTCTGGGCTCAGCTTCCCCTAGGCTTGGCTTAGATGCCTGTCTGGGCTCTGCTTGGTTTGATACCTCCTCTGCAGATATCCCCTGGGCTTCTCTTCATCCTTGCTGTGCTGCAGGTGTTCCCTGGGCTTTGGTGGGCTCGCCAGGTTTGCTGGCTTCCCCAGTGCTAGGACACTGGGTTGCATTGTGGCCTGTGCAGTTGTTCCCACTGGCTGCTGGGGAGGCAGTCACTACTCTGCCACCTCTCTCAGACGGGCAGTGGCAACACTGCACTTGCAGCTATCCAGCAGTATGGCTCTGAGGCAGCTAGTGGAACCCTACCTTCCTGCCCACTGAACTGGGGCTGCAGGCAGCTGCTGGGGAGGGGAAGACTCAGTGGTAGCCAGGGGATTGGGGATACAGGGAGCACTGTAGGCAAGAGTCTGGAGCTGGAAGGGTTCTTGGTGGTGGCTGCTGTTTGTGGGGGGCAATGGGGGTAGCTGGGAAAAACAGCCAGTATCTCTCTGGTCACCACTGGGACCCTCAGGTAGGTGACAGCCGGGATAACCATCAGGATTTTAAACACACTAACGTCACTTTGGTGATGCTGAACTGCCCTGAGTCCCTTAAAAAAGTTCTAAGCAGGTTTCCATGGTTATTTCCACTCTTGCCCTCTCCCCTCTTGAATTGCAGTGTGCAGGGAAAACCAACTGACAACACAAAGTGCTCTCAAATGCAGTCATTTAACATACTGAAATAATGGAGGAAAATTACCCCCCCATAAGTGCCAGCTGAGCACCCACCGGCAGCCCCTTATCAGCAACTCCCACTCCCTCCCAGCACCTCAGCCTGCCAGCAGCTCTACTGATCAACGCCTCCCCGTCAGCTGTTCCTTGGTGTGCAGGAAGTGCTAGGAGGGAGGGTGGAGTGCAGGGGCAGGAAGAGGCAGGGTTAGGTTTGGGCGAAGCCCCCTGCCGGCACATTAGAAAGTCAGCACCTATGGCCCCACCCGATTTCTTCCTGTTCTAATCATCTTAAGTTTTGCTCTTTGACAGTAGAAGGTGCACAGTCTACAGCTGCAGCTTGATGTTTTCAGTTAGTGGCTGAACTTTAATTACAAATTGTGCATAGAATATCTGAACGGTGTGTTGGGACGTGTAACAACGAGTGGCATGCCCTCTCCTATGCTGTGCATGTAAAATTGCCCTCATTGATAATTCCTCCTTCCCCCTGAACACTTCTATCCACCCATTTCTCTTGCCATTCTCCTTCCTCTCACATCCCACCTGTACACAGATGGCATCACAGAGTGATTTAAGAAAAGCATTTTCTCTTTTGCCTCCTTCATCCCTCCTTCATATTGTTTCTTACTCTTGCCCCCTTCCCTCTCCCTCAAGTTTACTGCCATTGACAACAACTCCTTTGCCTCTGGTACTTTCCCAAACCATATAAGATATGCCACATTCTGTCCTTCCTGGACAGTCTACATGATTTTTGCCCTAACCCAAACCTTCCCTTTCTCCAAAAGGATATGTGCATCTCTCCAAGCTACTTTCACATGCACTATTATCCTTCGTCATAGGTGCTGACTGCATGGGTGCTCTCGAGCTCAAGCACCCACCAAAAAAGAAAGAGTGCTCAGAACCTGCAGGGCCAGATTAATCTGTTGTGGGCCCCACAGCCCTGCCCACTTTTCGCATGGGGAGAGGGTACAGAGAGGAGCACCCATCAGCAAAAACAAGTCAGTGCCTGTGTTCTTAATCATTTTCAGCCTTGATTTCATTCTGGTCAAAACATGGAAACTGTTCTCCTTCATGACCTCCTTTCTGCTAATGAAAGCTTCTTCTCCCTTTTTGTTCTACTAGACCTCTGGCCACCTTCAACTCTCTGGACTACTCAGTCCTCCTGAACCACTTTCATTGCTCGGCAGGCATTCCAAGTTCTGTCATGGTTCTACTTCTACCTATCAAAGTGCTCTTCAATTCCCAGATGATGGCTTCTTCTCATGGCATTTCAAGAGTTCCTGACCTTTTAGCCTCTTCTCACTATGTCACCACATCATTACTTTTAATATTCTTAGCTATGAAAGGGGTGAGGAAGCATTTCGGTCCCGACTTTCAGCCTGTGATGCAGGAGAAGCCAACCCCAAAAATTCTTCTATGTGCAGCTTCAGAACTTCTCCTCCCTCCTCTGTGGAACTGTAAGGGGGAGGTAAGAGCGCCACCAGCAAGGAAGACAGTGACTGAGGCAGCCAAAGGGAAGAGTGCAGTTTCCTTTTTGCTAGCTGCACACACAGGAAGGGGAAAGAAGAGTCCCTTTCCCACCATGCTGAAGGAGGCAGAAAGGATACCCACCAACTCCCTGTCCTGATGGAGCTAACATCAGCTAGGAACACGAGGAGACAGAAACCACAGCTGGGGAGAGAAGACCCAAAGAAGAGAAAAGAGCATTGAGTGTAGAAGCGTATAGTGCAGGGAAGGCTGCAGGAAGACAGCACAACATACACCAGCATGTACATGCATGCACACCTGTATGGCACAGATGTAGGACATGGTACTACTGGAGGCTTTTTGAAGAAGGGGAATGGAGCTCACCTATGGAACCAGCTCCTTGCACCCTTCCTCCCAACTGTTGGTTCAAAACTATTGCCTTGTTAGCTACTGCAGAGGGAGCACAAACTCAAAGTTTTACCTTTAAAAAAACCGAAAACCTGCAGAGTAGCCATCAGCTCCCATTGTTTTAACTGGGAATGAGGCCACAAACTGCCCTCAGTTAAGATGATTGCCATTGTACTACAGCCTGTACAGATAGAAGTTTGGGCCATCCTTAGTAAAGGTGGCCACCACCTTGTATCGTTCCTAAGGATAGAGAACAGAAGCTGCTCTCAGGGAAGATGGCAGATCTATGTGGCAGGCTGGGAAGGTCACTATAAGGAGTAGGTGAATAAGGGCAGACAGGAAGGGACACTGTGGCAAAGCAGGTTAATACAAGGAGCAAGAGAAAAACATACTGAAGGCAGGAAATGTGGCAGAAGGGGAAGACAGGAACCTTGTGGAGGGCAAGAGTCTGCATAAGTGAATACATACGAATATAGTGGGTTACAGGAGCGAATCTGAGGGGATTAGTGGAAAAATGTGAGAAGTACAAGATTGGGAGGCAAAAATAGATTAAATATGGGGGGAGGTGGAAGACAGGAGACTGGGTAAAAATGGAAGTAGTACAGAAGATTGGGTAGGACAGCCTGAACTGCTGTGCAACAATTTTGTTCATTACTACACCTAGTAAGTCATTTAATATTGAACTTTTTTTAGCGCTTTTGTCACCTAAGCATAAAGATGGCAAACAGTGCAGCTGCTCATGCTCCTCTCTGCCTAGTCACATTCCAGAGATCCAGATGCACCCACCCACCACCTGGAGTAAAATTTCATATCCACCTCCTGTTTTCCCTTGCTCATCCCACCAGGATGGTATAGCTCCAGAAGCCCACGGTGGGCATAGCCTATTTTCAACTAGAATTGATTCCCACTTTTGACTAAACCTTTCCATTATTGTTCGCAATCCTGAAAAGTAAATTTCACGCACACAGGAAGGGGGTTCTCAGTAAGAGTTCATCATATTTTCAAAGTCAGGTAAGTTCAGCGAAGCAGCAGTTGATAGTTTTGCTCTCTACTAGGGATGCGTGCACATGAGGTTAGAAACACTCGCCTATCTGGCAAAGAACAAATCTTTAATGGAGGAGTTGGTACTTGTCAGACTCCTGCAGAAAACTCCCCTCCCACCAACCCACTCCTTTCTCATGGTTTATCGCCATCTTCCTACACGTGCCTGTGACTTGCTTGCCCCCAGAATCAAAGAAATTTAGAAGGCAAAAGTTTTCCTCCAGAGGTTGAACTTTGGGCTTTGTTTTGAAACCTTATCCTTTCTCCTACCTAATGTGGATCATGCGGTACAGTAATACCTTTCCTCAGGCCAAAAGTATAGAAGATGCCTGTGATGTTCTGCCAAGACTTTAACATGGGCGTCCTAAGTATCTCACTCCAGCACATCACTGGAAGATAGCCCATACTAATGATCTTACTCTTACTTCTTGGAAGATGCTTGGAGAGCACATCCTGATGTCAAAACTACAGAGTCTTGGAGGCAGAATGACAATATCCATGTAGCTTGAAAGCTTGCCTCTTTCATCAACAGAAATTGGTCCAGTATAAGATATTACCTCATCCACCTTGCCTCTCTAACATCCTGAGACCAACACGGCAAACAATATCCATATAGCCCGTTAGCCTGAAAGAGAAATGGGCATTTTACTTGGTTGTCCCCAAGTCCTTAATGATCTGCAAACAAATATTTCTCTCCTCAAATCAGTACTCCAAAGACTGTAAAGATGTTCATTTTAGCAAGAAAGAGGCTGGCCGTGTGTTGACATGAAATATATTCATGCTCCATCTTGGTCTTCACAGATGAGAGCTGCCACTTGTTTAGCGCTATAAATAATCCAAGTAAAATTTCACTGATTTTTTCCAGATTTGTGGATATAGCACCTCATTTAAGAAAGCACTTAAGCACATCCTTACATGGTAAATGCATGCTGAAATGACCTTTTTGATTATGGATGATTTCCTGAATTAGGGCCACAGTGGAAGTTTACAATGAATACATCCAGCTCTACAGACAAGAGCTCAGATGGCATTGTACAGCGGACGCTCACCTGTTTCTTAGTGAACTAGTGGAACAGCTCTGAAAACCCATTTTACTTAGGACAGGCCAAAGACAGTGGACATGATTGGTGCACTGTTTCCATACTATACGAAAGAGGCCACAATTTTTCAAAATCCTGCTAAAATTAAAGCTGTGCTTTTTGTTGGCTTACTTAGATCTGGAACAATGTCAATTTTTTGGCTACAATTCTTGACTGGGCTCCAACAGACTGTATGTATTTTTCAGTTGTTGTTTCCTAAAATTCAAATTGTAGCATTAATATTTCCCACATTCTTGCAAGCCTTGGGGAAAGAGTTGCGGCTAGTACATTTTCTATCTTGTCTTTTTCTGAATTATTTCATAGGCCATTAAGAGAAAGTCTGGGCCAAATTTTACAGTGCTTCTCAGGCAATACTCCTATTGACATCAATAGAGGTTTTGCTTGAGTAAGGAATTCTGGGTTTGGACTGGGGTTTGTAATGACTTGCACAGGAAGATCCACAATAGGCGATGGAGAGTGCAAGTATGAATTTAAGCCAGCTTGAAACTAGTGTTATCTGTGGATGTTGCAACAAAATACTTTGTGCATGACACATTTCCAAACTGCTGAAATTAGAGGCCAGAACAAATGAAATAAAAAACCCCAGGCTGCGTCAAGCCACTTCTGCACCTTGGTAAGCCAAAAACAGGTGCGTGTTGTTACATGAGTGAAGTGCACTGCCAGTTCATTACCTAATCAATTCTTTGTTAGGAAGGTATTGAAGAAATCCTCATGCAGAGAGAAGAGCACTGACATAGGAAGGTGAAGAAAATACAGTTAAGTCTAACAGAAAGGGAACAGTAAGGACTCTGTTTAGCTCTGGAACTTAACGCTACAATAATTTATTGCCAACTGGAGACAGATATGACATGACACAGCTTTTGTTCTTAGACTAGGTGTTATGTATTATGTGTGCAGACTGGAAAGATCTGGGATCCCCCCAGCTGTTCCAATCAATCAGCCTCAGTCTGGTTAATCTCTGTCAGCACTGCACTTGCCAACCCTCCTTTTCTGTCTCCCTCTAACCACTGCAAGCACAAACAAAGATCAGGATCTGAAAACAACAAACAACACAGTTCTTCCTTATGGTCAGAGAAGACAAGACTTCAGCATGTCTGACTATTCAGAGTGTGCATTCTCCAGTAAAAGGGCTGGATCATCAGTATCAGTTTGCATTTACATGGCAACTTTCACCCAATCTCAAAATGCTTTAGAAACAAGCCTCACATTAACCCTATGAGGCAGGGAAGCACCAGTATGGTCTCCATTTTACAGAGTGGTAATCAGACACAGACATTGAGGGATTTGCCCAAGGTGTCATAGTCAGTGGTAAATCTAAGAGAAGAGAACTTCATGCTGCCTAGTAGATTGGATTTTCAGATTAATACAAAGCTAGAACTCCAAGTTAACCTCAAGGTCTGTGATTCCAGGAGAAGTAAACAAACCAGTATAATTTTACTAGCTCAATATAAAAACTGCCTAGTCAAGGATGTGTATATTCCTAGTTCTGACACAGACAGTATGTGACCTTGGCAATTCACTTAGTGACTCTTTGCTCTATCACTAGGTCTTTCCGCCTGTTTAAAAAAACCATGAGCGACCCGGGCAAGCCTTAAACATTTAAAATAATTGCTTGGGTGCAGGAGAATTTGTACTCAGTAAATTCCAGCCCCGCCTTACTTATTTATATGGTAGGACAGTGTCTCTGCCGTTGACTATTTGGGTGTCCTGAAACAGTAACAGTCTAGATCCAAGAATAAAAGCAGAGGCAGGCACTGCTTATAGAGGGCCCATTATTAGCATATGGCTATAGAATGAGAGACTTCCACCCCAAGCTCATACGAAGACTGTCCAGAATAGGAAGAGCTAAGTGCAACCTAAAGAACCATAGATTAGTAGCTGGGGATATCTAGTCCCGTGGATTGCCAGGACGTAAATTGCCCCTTAACAGGTAGATCACAGAATAGCATTTGCTTACTCCTGATAGTCAACAGTAGCACCATCATGCACTTTTCTGGTTGTGGGGAAAATGTGGGTAGGAGTGAGGAGAACTGGGAGATGAGAGAGTAGTCTTGGGATTTGCTGTGAAGTGTAGCAGGGAGAAATGGTATAGAAACAATAGGTAGCCAGAAGCACAGTGTAGGGGTGAGTTACAAACCCTCAAACTCAACTGTCCATCTCAGTTATCAGTTTATATGAATGACTTTTTTCTTTTGTAACTGCGACCACCATTAAATACTATTGATCTAGCTATGGGACATCCTGAGGTTGAGAGAAAAGGGACGGATCTTGCTTGCAGTAAACAAAGGATTCTGGAGTTTGAACACAATTTCCACACCTGCCATAACTAAGATGGATAGGTTGTATCAGGTGCCGCAGCAAGGCTCTGACACCAAAATCCTTGGTAGTCTTGATGGCTTTGGAGAAGGTGAAGGGATCTCAGGCTTCTCACTGAGAGATAGAGTCATGGAGAATTACTATTCTGGGGAAAGAGTGATCACTTTTAGCACCTTAGCAATATCAATGTCGGACTGTCAAAACCCCTGGCTAAATATCAACAGCAGCATGTGGGAGCAGATCCTCCCTTTGTTACATCCTCTCCCACAGAGGCTGGAGATTGTGTAGTGAACTTTTCCCTAGCACTGGAACCTGCTGCAGTTTCAGTGAAGAGGGGTAGTGTTAGGCCTGGTCTACACTACGCGTTTAAACCGATTTTAGCAGCGTTAAACCGATTTAACGCTGTACCCGTCCACACTACGAGGCCCTTTATATCGACATAAAGGGCTCTTTAAATCGGTTTCTGTACTCCTCCCCGATGAGAGGAGTAGCGCTAAAAGTGGTATTACCATATCAGATTAGGGTTAGTGTGGCTGCAAATCGATGGTATTGGCCTCCGGGGGGTATCCAACAGTGCACCACTGTGACCACTCTGTACAGCAATCTCAGCTTGGATGCAGTGGTCAGGAAAACAGGAAAAGCCCCGCGAAATTTTGATTTTCATTTCCTGTTTGCCCAGCCTGGAGCTCTGATCAGTACGGGTGGCAATGCAGTCCCAAATCCAAAAAGAGCTCCAGCATGGATCATACGGGAGATACTGGATCTGACCGCTGTATGGGGAGACAAATCTGTTCTATCAGAGCTCTGTTACAGAAAACGAAATGCCAAAGTGTTTGAAAAAAAAATCTACAGGCTACACAGTGCTGCGTGACAAGCGTAACGGGAAGCCAGAGACTCAAATGGACGCTCATGGAGGGAGGGAGGGGGTACTGAGGACTCCAGCTATCCCACAGTCCACAGCAGTCTCCGAAAAGTATTTGCATTCTTGGCTGAGCTCCCAATGCCTGTATGTTCAAACACATTGTCCGGTGTGGTTCAGGGAATAGCTAGTCAATTTACTCCCTCCCTCCACCACATGAAAGAAAAGGAAAAGAAATCGTTTCTTGACTTCTTTCAACGTCACCCTATGTGTACTGAATGCTGCTGGTAGACGCGATGCTGCAGCAGTGAAGAGCAGTATCTGCTCCTCTCCCCTCTGTGGTGGCAGACAGTGCAGTAGGATTGGTAACCATCCTTTTATGAACCTGTGAGTGCTCCTGCCTGGCTTCAGGTGAGGCTGGCCGGGGGCGCCTGGGTGAAAATAGGAATGACTCCCAGTCATTCCCAGTAGATGGTACAGAATGCTGGTAACCGTCTTCATCATAGCAACTGGGGGCTGAGCTTCAATCAGCCCCCTCCCTTTCATGTGAAAAGAAAAGATTCTGTACTGCCTGGACTATCATAGAAGTGGGATGCTGGGCTCCTCTCCCCCACACTGCTTAATGTCCTGCCTGGGCTATCATAGCACTGGGAGGCTGCCTCCTCCTCATTTTATGTCACTAAAAACTCAGTGTTTCTTATTCCTGCATTCTTTATTAATTCATGACACAAATGGAGGGGACACTGCCACGGTAGCCCAGGAAGGTTGGGGGAGGAGGGAAGCAATGGGTGGGGTTGTTGCAAGGGCACCCCCTGTGAATGGCATGTAGCTCATCATTTCTGCGGGATCTGACACAGAGCAGCTGTGCTCTCTGATACACTGCTTTTCTAGTACATTTGCCCCATATTCTAGGCAGGACTGACTCTATTTTTAGAAACCATAAAGGAGGGATTGACTCGGAGAGTCATTCCCAATTTTGCTTTTGCGCCCCCGGCCGATCTCATGATAGCAGCAGACAGCACAGAAGGACAGATAACCATCATCTCATTGCCAAATTACACTGGTAGCAGACGGTACAGAACGACTGGTAACCATCTCTGCTATCATGCAAAAGCAAATGAATGCTGCTGTGTAGCGCTGGAGTATCGCCTCTGTCCGTGGCATCCAGTACACATACGATGACTGTAAAAAAAAAAGCTGAATGGGCTCTATGATTGCCGTGCTATGGCGTCTGCCAGGGCAATCCAGGGCAAAAGGGCGCGAAATGATTGTCTGCCTTTGCTTTCCCGGAGAAAGGAATGACTGACGACATTTACCCAGAACCACCCGCGACAATGATTTTTGCCCCATCAGCCACTGGGCTCTCAATCCAGAATTCTAAGGGGCGGGGGAGACTGCGGGAACTATGGGATAGCTACCCACAGTGCAACGCTCTGGAAATCGACGCTAGCCTCAGACCATGGAAGCACACCGCCGAATTAATGTGCTTAGTGTGGCCGCGTGCACTCGACTTTATACAATCTGTTTTATAAAACCGGTTTATGTAAAATTGGAATAATCCCGTAGTGTAGACGTACCCTTAGAGTCTGCAGCTATGAGAGAGAGAGGCCAGGAGAGGGCAGCTTGAGCTTGGGAGGGGGCTTGGAGCTGCTAGAGAGGAGGCAGCTAGAAAGTGATTAAAGAGGATGGAAGCAAAAGAGGTGGTGCTGGGGGAAAAGAGGATTTGCTGGGAAGTGACGCTAGAGAAAACTTGACCTTGAAGAGCAGTGTGGAAGGAGTCCAGGCGGAAGGGGCATGGAGCATATGAACAGTGAGATTGGACCATTCTGCTGCTGACAAAGGGAATATAGTTTGGGTGCTTGGGTCGACGGGTGTAGCTCTCCCAGTGAGACGCTGTCATTGGCAAGTGAACCTTTTGGAAAGAGGTGTGGTCACTGGAGCATCGAATCGTAGAAGCATCACAAACCAGAGAGAGGCAAAGGCAGGAGTACAGGGATGAAACTAGACTTTTCAGCCAGGCAGAGGAGGAATGGATTCCTTCTTGGAGATGAGACAACATGTTGAAGACAAAATTCCTTTCATTGTGATGGTAATTTACAGTTTTCCTAAATGAGTATTTTATATTACCTTGTATTATTTATGCTCTTACCAAATTCTTGGGTTTTCCTTTATAAAGTGCAAAAATGTAAGGTTATCTCCATTAGATTTGTTTGCCTGTCCCTCTCCTTACAGTAGGCATTGCTGTTACCTTTCTAATTGCTGGTAACTGGACCCTGAGGCCCCACTGCTGCCCTGCCTCTTCCCCCACCCAAAGTCCCTCCCTGGCTCCACCTCTTCCCCCATGGTTCCACCTCATCGCTTGCTCTTCTCCCCCATCCCCCCATTGCTCACTGGATCATCTCAAGGAGCCTGCCTGAAACTAGGACGTGGCCCCAGCTAAGCTCGGGCTGGCATGGTTAATGACCCAGCACCTCCCCCAGCCCCTTGGTAACCCAACTTTTGGTTCAGGTGCTATTTAGGGTTGCCAGATTCCCTTTTTGATTGGACTTTCCAGTCAAAAAACAGGCACCTGGCAACCCTAAATGGCACCCAGACACAGAAGCCAAAAACTGGACGATCTGGGAAAAATCCCATGGGTGGTAACCATACATAGCCTAGCTGAGGTCTGGGTCACTGCAATGGCAGCTAAGGACATTGATAACATTCAAGTAGTCTTCAGACACATTGTCTTGTGATGCCTCTGTGGCAAGAGCCCTGCTGTTGGGTATTCCACTAAGGAGATACTCCTGTTTCCATGCCTTGTGGTTCCAAAACTCAGCACTGGAGTTTCCCTACAGCGTGAATATGCAGCAGCAGCACTTTCAAAGAGCTAGAGTTATCAGTGAGTAACCTCTTTGTACTTGAAACTGGCCCCAAAAGAAAGGGTATCTAAAGACACCCTCCCCAACTCCTATAAACTTTTGAGATGAAATCCTACTTCCACTTTAAACAGTAGCAAAACTCCCATTGATTTCACTGGGGCTTAAATTACACCCCAGGTGTGATGAAAATATAAATCTTATCCAACTTCTACAAACAGCCCCCACATTTTTATAATGGGCCAAACTAAAGTTCTGGATCCAAAACACCCAGGAACTCTGGAGGTCTTCAAAATCCACATTTTGTGGCTTGAGACTACCTCCAGCAGACACTTGAGAAGAAATGGGGAAGAAATGGAATTATCGGTAACTTAAGGCTAGAGACAGAGCGCACACCTGGGAGATCAGAAATCAAGGGTTCACTCACTGATCTACTTCATCATAACTCTAAGAGACAGAAGTAAATAAAAGGAGAGAATTCATCATTCACTAGGATGTGCAGCAGTGAATCAAAGTTACTCAAAACCAAGTAGTTCTGGAATTACTCAAGTCAAGAACTGTTTGGAGTGAATAGCACCTGAGAAGGGTGGAACATAAGTATTTCAGCTTCTTGGTCTTATGATCCTACAGTCTCAAAGTCAGAGAAGTTCCTAAGGATTTGGCTGTCCAGCAACACAAAGACCTATTTTGTGATAGAAGTCCCTTCTGCCTTGCACTGCTTTGAGAAGGTTGCGGACTATAATTAAATACAGAATGAGATCTTACGTCACTCCACAGCTTCTTTCCACAGTATCTCTCAGAGAAGCTATAGAAGGGAATAAACATGACCCTGACTGCAGAAGTGAGAGCTGCTGCAGTTGATGCCAATGGTATTGGGAAATAAAAACAAAACAATTAAATAAATAAGGGACTACAGACCTGGGCCTAACCTATCCACATGGGTATTAGAGGAAAGAGCAGGGCTGGTTTTGTTTTTATTTTCAGCAACAGTAAGTGAATGAAACACAGAAATAAGCTGTACCAAAGCTTACCACAAACAAAAATTAGCTCAAGTATGTATTTTGCCTAAGGCAATAAATTTCCTGATAGACGATGATATCTGAATCCTCCTTCTTGTTGTTAATTCCATCTATTGAATAAATAAGGTACGTCAGGAATATTACCACTATGGACACCTTCCATCACAGCTGTACTAACACTGGGGTGCCTCTTCGCTTTTTTACTTGCCCATTCTCCAGTAGTGGCAATACTCATGATAGCTGCTGACACAGAGGTGGAAAGAGTCGCATTCAGGGCCTTGAGCTCGGTTATGAATGGCTTGGCATGCACATGCTGCAGTTGCACAGGAAGAAGAATGTGACACTCTGCTATTATTTTTGTACTATTGATTCTGCTTTTACCTTGAAAACATCTCATGTCACAGCAGGTATTAAAGCACTACAGATTACAGATACCTATGTATTCAAGACAGTTTGTTAAAATGACAAACATTGTCCAGTTAGTTCAAGAGCCCAAATCAGAAAAAGTGTCATCACTTAATCATGGAGGTTTTGTTTGGATTTTTTGTGGGTGTGGCTTTTAATGTTTTGCATTTTTTCCTCCCTAAAAAATTTGTTTACTGTATCAAAATGACTTCTATAATCATGGCACGACTGGCTTTTGTTTCCCTTACGTGAGTTGCCTCTCCTCAGTGACTGCTGCAGGAGTTTTGTTATTTGTATCTATAGCAGAGTAGCTGCAAACAACAACTAGAAATTGGTCTGAACTGCAAAATTCAGATTTAGACTGGAACTTTATCAAAGTCTGTGGGTGTTCAAATCAGCGGTTTTAAAATCGTTCTGTTATAGAGATAAGGACAGCTGCAAGGATAAAAAACAAATCAACTGTCTCAGTTTCAAGAAGATGATCTAGGGGGTTTAAAATTGATAGATCTAGATTTGGGTTTGGTCTCATTTCTACAAACGAACAGTTTATAAATAGAACTGGTAAAAAAAACCACCCAGAATTTCTGTCCTGTGGGAAATTCCATTATTTTAAAGTTATCTTTCATCCTAAATTGAGACAAAAGATTGAAATACTGATTTTTTTTGCCAAGTGGAAAGTTTTAAATCAAAATAATTTGGAAACGTTTTGTTTCAACATTCTCAAACTGAGACATAGACAGAAAATTCTCAACCAGTTCTATTTATAAACATACGAAGAGAGACCATTCTTAAAAAGGCATGCGGAAGCACTGTTAAGGGCTTTCAGTCTTCTGTATCTCCTGACTGTTGTAAACTTCTCAATTGTAATTGTACTTCAAGGCTATTTTTAAGCATGGAGCAGGCGTAATATTACTGAAACCCATGAAAGCCAAATTCATGACCCATAGCTACAGCATAGAGTGAATTTCTCCCCATGGCATAGGCCTGCACAAGACCTTCACACCACTTACACTCCAGTTAAGGTCAGAATATTGGCCTTAAATCATGGTTCTACTATGGAAAGATACTATTACAATCGCATTGTGTGGTTCCATGCTTATTACATCTCAGCAATTTCCATTTCAGTTTGCAAGTAGCATGTTTTTTTCCTTAAATGCCAGCCCTGCAAAATCAGCCTGAGATCTGAGAGTCAAGCTGGGTTCTTTCCTTTGGGGGTGGAAGGATAGCTCAGTGGTTTGCGCATTGGCCTGCTATATCCAAAGTTGAGAATTCAATCCTTAAGGAGACCATTTAGGGAACTGGGGTAAAAATCTGTCTGAGGATTCGTCCTGCTTTGAGCAGGGGGGGTTAGAGTAGATGACCTCTTGAGGTCCTTTCCAACCCTGATAGTCTATATAGGCAAAACTACGACCTCAGTGACATGTCTGTGCCTTCAAAAGGTTTGCACAGGCATCAGTGCCTGGAATTCAGTAATCAAGTCTGTTGATAATTCACAGGGAGTAGAAGAATGCAGCTTACTCTCAGCACTGCAGAGCTAACAGAAATAAAAAAGTAAACACTTATATTTGTCACTAATACACACATGGAACAGATCTACTGAGTTGGAAAGTCCCATTTTTACATAGTTCAGAGTAGAATTGCACCCATTTGGAATAATTAGATAAAGCTGCTCATGCGGAGAGCTTATTACATATGAATAGACTCACACCTCTGTGTCCCTCCTAGTCTCATACTATTAGTGAAATTTAGCCCACACAGATGGCACCGAGTCCTCCCCCACCCATGGACAGAAAAGCAACACTGCCACCCTGTGGGATTTAGGGCAAGGCCTTTTGCATTCTTAACCCTCTTTTTGCAATCACCCTATGGAATGCATGGTGATTTTGGAGATTTCCTTTATATTAAAAATTAACATATCTATATTAAAGAAAACCAAATAAGCTAACAACAAACAACATTTTTATCGAGAGCCAACAGAGTTCCTAGCACTGGATATAAATTAGAGCTCTCACCAATTCCTGATGAATTTTAAAAACAATAATTTCCTACTGATGCAGGTTTCTCCTTTCTACATTCTTTCGTATGTGGTCAACATGTATATAGGTTTCAGATAAAACTAACATATAATGTAGCAAACTCTGACCTTTGAGCTCAAAACCTTCTCCCTCTCCACTCTGATGCAGAAAGTGTGAACATACGCAGGGACAAAAAACAGGTTTGGTTTTGCTTGTTGCAAAATATGACAGAGAAGTTGGCCATTAACCCCCAAATGTATCAAAGGCAAAATTTGCCAACTTACATGTTTGTACAATTCTGTTTGCATACATGTTCTGAAATTGGTATTGAACAGAATGTGTACTGAGCAATAGAAGAAAAAACACCCCAATCAATTCCGTATGGCATTTTATCATTTTTAATACATTTTTAGAGTTTAAATATTTTTTGTAGCTGATTAAAATATAAAGTGTCTTGGTTTTTCCCAGCAGCATTTTAAATATATGCACAATGTATATGTTTCTATCAGTTTTTAATTTCCATGCCAATTTTCAAGCAAAACTGCCCATGCTTAATTTGCCAAGTCTTACAGAATTTTGGTTTCTTTCAGTCTATGATTTTTATTTAATGGAGATCACATTTATTAACATTAGTGAAAAAAGTATTTTCTCAGATTGTCTTGCATTTCCAACAGAGGGAATATGATTAATTCATTTTGTAATTTATAACATATCGTCTGAAAACAGGTTTCAGTTCCTCATAGTTATTTGCAGGTTTGTTTCTCTCAGTATGATCATCCTTATGCTTATCGTCAGACTGCCCATCCCCACTAAAATATATCCAGAAATAAACCTATTGCTTAATACTGAGTCCTATTTACTTACCAGAATTAATTTAGTGCTGTTATTTCTTATAAAAGTGTTCCCCACTTCCACATTTGATGTATCTCCTCATTTGGTTTAAAGTTTCAATTTGTATCAGTCAGCCCACCACAATTCAAATATTTGCATGACAGGAAATTCCAATAAAGCAGTAGGAGTCAGTCAACTGTTAACAAAAATGCAGTTTGCAATGGTGCAGTTTATAAAAGCGTGTACTTAGTATGGCTCCAGCGACACAATTCACGTGACCATGGACTACTTGTGTGAATTAGGGTTTACACTTTACAGGATCAAACCCTAAAGCTAAAGTTGGGTATATCTAGAACTCAGGTCCGCAACAACTACTTATGACGAATCCTTGCTTACTTTGGGCCTGGATTCTGACCCACCTCTCCCCATACACATTGTGTAGTCTTTTACTATGCAAGTAGTCTCATCGTGAGGTAAGCCACAGTACCGCAAGCCCCACTTTAGAGTAGTGCAGCAAATGTACATTCAGGACAGCAAAACAGCATGGCCAAAGAAAAATGCCATTAGTGTCCTGGCCCTGAGAGGGGCCCTGTAAAAGGGGAAAGTTGGGTAAAGTTCTCCAAAACACTGCAATTCACTTGTAACTTTTATTTTTTTAAAACTTTATTAGAGTTTTGATCGTCTCTGATTATGAAATGCTTTGAAAGCTACATTGGACAGACACTATGTAAACAAAAACTTATTACAACATCAGCAGAAAATATGCACCTTGGCATTCTGTGGCTAAACAACTTGAGACAAAAAACAAAAACAATAACCATGCATCCATGATCAGTGTGATTTATAGCCTACAATAAACTCTGGGATGGATGAAGAGCACAAAAACTACAAAGAGAATGTTCCATACATGTCGCCAGTTTTGCAACCACTTTGAAGGGGGGGAGGAGGAAAATTGGAGAGAGAAGGGAAAAGTCATGCTCGATTCCCCAAGGGTCTCGTCCAAAGCTCATTGAAGTTTATGGAAAGATGCCCCTTGTGGCTTCGATCAGACCCCAAGAGATGATTACAAAGCTGCTGCACAAGGAAAACAAAAAATATTCAAGAAAAAAATGTGTTTATCTGGAAGGAAAATGTCCCCCACAGCCCCAAGACAAGATTAATAATTTGGTGCATCCAGCCACTAGCACTTCAGGGTGAATTAAAGGAACACCATCTACTATATATAAATAAAAACATCACATTTCTATTAATGTTTTTCCACCTACTGTTACCTGTCACATCTCAGAGGACTAGAAAAGAGAATTATATATATTTTTCCCAGGTTGTTTATTTTGCATGTTTGGCAGCACGGTGTGTACAGTTAGTTCTACCATTTAGTCTGTTTCCCCTATTTGGCTGGGTTTTTCACACAACAGCAGGAGAAAAAATATTTAAAGAGAAATATGGAAAATGCCAAAAGCTGGCAGGGGATCTCAGAAGCAGGTGTGATACCTGGAACCATTCTTATCTAGTCCACTACAGAAAATGAGTTTTCAAGTTGATGATGACCCTTTAAGCTTGAGTTTTGCTTGAAGGATTCTACACATATGAGCAAACGTTTGCAGGACTGTACCCAGAACACAGCTCTGAATGACAGTTGGAAACATTACCCTTTTGTGTTAGACAAACCATGAACAATTTCTTTCTTTGAAGGGCCAATCCAGTGAGGTATGCTGAACACCTTTAACTGGCATTACAATCAAAATCTTGCACTTGGAAGTGTTGTTCTGTTTTCTAATGCAAGAAGCGGGGAAGAGTTTGACTGCTCCCCCAAAATGAATTTACTGGGTCATTACTTATACACACTTAGGTTCTTCTGCAAAGGCCCTTCTATATAACCCTTTTCATGAGAGCTCCTTATTGGTTTAGCTCTTTAATGCACTTCACTGCCCCTTTTTTTTAGAAAACAAAACAAAACAGAGTAAAAGCAAGTGGAGAGGAATAAGGGAGAGGACACCAAAAACTTCTCTCTTCCCTTTCCAGGGGCAGCAGGTTTATATAATTATTGGTGGTGCCCAGAATGGGTCCAAATCCTGCCCCTCTACCTGCCTAAAGCTCTGGGAGGGAGTTTGGGTGTGGGAGGGGGCTTGGGGTGCAGGCTCTGGGAGAAAGTTTGGGTGTGGGAGGGATGTGGGCTCTGAGACAGAGTTTGGGTGCTGGGTGCAGGCTATGGGGCTGGCAGGGCTGGCTTTAGGAAGTGTGGGGCCCAATTTGAACATTTTCGGCGGGGCCCTGTCAGGGATGACTTAAAAAGAAAAAAGTGTAAAAAAAAAGCCTTCCATTTCTTCCATGTATTATTTACTTTCCATAACTATATAAATAATAAAATTGTATATTATGTACATTGCATCATACATGCTGTTGATTGGTTATTAATGACTGCCATTTCACATGTGTGGGTCTCCACCACTCCCTGGGGGCATGCACATGTGTGGGTTCCCGCTGCTTCCTGCCCCCCTCATTGAAGCAGGTGTGCAGGTTACTGGCCTGGGAACTGCAGGGCAGCAGTGGACATGGGGCTGGTTCGAGGCAGGGCAGGGGCTGACTGGAGGTAGGGTCTGGCTGCAGGCAGGGCAAGGGGTGCGGGGCTGGCTGGAGACAGGGGAGTGTGGGGCGGGCTGGCTTCAGGCAGGGCCAACAGGGGGGTGCAGCAGGGGTTGGCAGGGCTGGAGACAGGAGTATGGGACTGGCTGGCTTCACGCAGGGGGGTGCAGCAGGGGTTGGCTGGAGACAGGGCAGTGTGGGCAGTGCAGGGCTGGTGTGGGCAGGGGTGTGTGGCAGGGGTTGGCTGGAGACAGGGCAGGGGGTTTGGTAGGGGCTGGCTGTGGGCAGGGGGTGCAGAGCTGGCTGCAGGCAGCGGGGGGCGGGGCTGGTGAGGGCAGGGCAGGGGGTGCAGCAGAGGCAGCTGGAGCCCCGGCCCTTTAAAAAGCCCCCAAACCCCCTGCTATCCCAGGGCTCTGGGGGCTATTTAAAGGGCCCGGGGCTCCCCTGCTTCTACCCCGCCCTGGACCTTTTAAATAGCTGTGGGAGCCCTGGGGAATGCACGGGGGCGGCGGGGCTCCGGCGGCTATTTAAAGGACCGGGGTGGCAGAGGCAGCTGGAGCCCTGGCCCTTTAAATAGCCCCCAGAGCCCCCTGCTACCCCAGGGCTCTGGGGGCTATTTAAAGGGCCCGGAGCTCCAGCCGGGGGCACGGGGCTTGCCGCGCTCCAGCCGGAGCTCCAGTCAGGAGAGCAGGGCCGCAGACAGGGCTTCCGGCGCTCCGGCTGGAGCTCCAGCCAGGGCCGCGGGGCTTGTCGCGCTCCGGCCAGAAGTCCAGCCAGAAGAGCAGGGCCGCGGGGCTTGCGGCGCTCTGGTCAGAGCTCCAGCTGAGAGACCGGGGCTGTGGGACAGCTGCGCTCCCGCCGGCGCTTTGGTCAGGGGAGCGGGGCCATGGAAGACCCCGGAGCAGACCGCAGCCAGGGTAAGTAAAAAAATTTAAAAGGCGCCTAAAGCGCGGGGCCCTCTTAGGCGCGGGGCCCAATTCCCAGGAATCGGGCGAATCGGCCTAAAGCCGGCCCTGTGGGCTGGGGCAGAGGGTTGGAGTGCAGAAAGGGGTGCAGGCTCTGGGACAGAGTTTGAGTGTGGGAGGGGTGCAGGCTCTGGGAGTAAGTCTGAGTCCTGGATGTGGGCTCTCTGCTGGGACAGAGGGTTGGGGTGCAGGAGGGGCTTGGGGTGCTGGGTGTGGGAGGGGGTTTGGGTGCAGGCTCTGGGGGGGGTCTGAGTGCTGGGTGTGGGCTCTCTGCTGGGACAGAGAGTTGGGGTGTGGTAGAGGGTGTGGGGCTGGGTCTGGGGTGCAGCAGTCAGGCTGCCCCAGGGTAGGGCAGGGGGCCAGAGAGGACTCCCCCCCGGCCCTCTCCTCGCCAGCAGCAGTGAGCTCTGGGGGAGGGAGGAGTGGGGGGCCTCTCTGGCCTCCCCAGCAAGACACTCACCTGGGCACCCCCAGGCTGCTGCTCAGGAGGTCCAGCCAGGATAACCCCCCTCCTCCCGAGAGTTGACTCAGAGTCACCTGCCGGGGGTGGGGGGGGGCATGCGCGTCCTGCCCTCTTCCCTCCACAGGTGCAGCAGCCACCTCAGCCGGCCCCTGGCCTTTCTCCCTTGTAGCCGACTGCAGCAATGACCATCGAGGGAGTATAGCATGGAGTTGCAGGGGGCAGCTCCCCACTGCCCAGGACAGACAAGGATGCTTGGGGGAGGCACATAGGGGTGGCAGGCGGGGCAGGAAGACATTCCAGGGGAGGCGTGCAGGGGTGGCAGGCAGGGCCAGGGGAGAGACCCAGCCCTGAACATTGGTGGAGCCAGGACCTGATGCCCTGAATTTGTTGGAACCCTGAGCACCACAGGCCCCTATAACTCACCGCCTCTGTCCCTTTCTTCATGGGATGTAAAGTACTTAAACTAAGCAAATGGTATGCATAACGGGTAAGAGTCTCCCCTTTCTTACACAGTATGTGTAAGTCTGCCAACTTCAGTGGAGTTACTCCTGATTTACAATGGTATTGGAAAGGGCTGAACCAGGTCCTTTGATCTCAGTTACACTAATGGAAATCCAGAGTAATGTCACTGAGTTAAATGATGTTACTGCAGATTTACAAATGTGAAACGGAGGGCTTGTCTACATCACAAAGTTGCAGCGCTGGTGAGGGGGTTACAGCGCTGCAACTTAGGAGGTGTACACATCTGCAGGGCATCACCAGCGCTGCAACTCCCTGTTTGCAGCGCTGGCCGTACTCCCGTTTTGTCTCGGGTGTAGAGGATCCAGCGCTGGTGATCCAGCACTGGTAATCAAGTGTAGACACTTACCAGCGCTTTTCTTGACCTCCGTGGAATAAGCAGGTATCCCAGCATACCTGAGGAAGCCTCTGGTAATCAAGCTGGTCTCCTTCCCCGGTTTGCTCTCGTGTTCCCCGAACCCCAAGCAAGCAGGTCTCCTTCCCTGCGGTTTGCAGGGTGGTTCCGGGAACGCGATAGCAAACCGCGGCGAAGCTGGTCTCCTTCCCCGGTTTGCTCTCGCGTTCCCCGAACAAGCAGGTCTCCTTCCCTGCGGTTTGCTGGGTGGTTCCGGGAACGCGATAGCAAACCGCAGCGAAGCTGATCTCCTTCCCCGGTTTGCTCTCGCGTTCCCCGAACCCCCGTGCAAGCAGGTCTCCTTCCCTGCGGTTTGCTGGGTGGTTCGGGGAACGCGAGAGCAAACTGCGGCGAAGCTGGTCTCCTTCCTCGGTTTGCTCTCGCGTTCCCCGAACAAGCAGGTCTCCTTCCCTGTGGTTTGCAGGGGGGTTCGGGGAACGCGAGAGCAAACCGCGGCGAAGCTGGTCTCCTTCCCCGGTTTGCTCTCGCGTTCCCCGAACCCCCGAGCAAGCAGGTCTCCTTCCCTGCGGTTTGCAGGGGGTTCGGGGAACGCGAGAGCAAACCGCGGCGAAGCTGGTCTCCTTCCCCGGTTTGCTCTCGCGTTCCCAGAACCCCCCTTGAAGCCGCCCAACAGCGCTGCAGTGTGGCCACATCTAACACCACTTGCAGCGCTGGTTGCTGTAAGTGTGGCCACTCTGCAGCGCTGGCCCTATACAGCTGTACTAATACAGCTGTAACAACCAGCGCTGCAAAATTGTAGATGTAGACATACCCGGAGATCAGTACCTCTGCCATTAAGCTGCACACACTCTGTCTATTCCATGTGCATCCTAGAGCTTCCTAAATCAAGCTTGATCTCATTGTTGTCTGAATTCCGAGTATACCTACAAATAAGCATACAACTTTTCCACTTCTGTTGCCCAAATGCTGAGCAATACAACATCCCCCCGAGAGACAAACACAGCCAGTGAATAGACTACAACATCCCCTGGGAGCCAGACACAGTCAATTAAAATAACTTACATTTTTGTTTTGTTGCTTTGTTATTTTGAGGAAGGGAAACTTCTCTCAAATTGTTTTTTTCCTTTTGGGGCTGGGGCATCCTGTCCTTCCTCTGATCTCGCCCCCACCCCTTGCCCCACTTTTCTTTCCCCCATATATAGGTGATTTATTCAGTCATTTTTGCAATACTTTTAGGACTGTTAAATTATCTTCTTCATCCTTTATGTGGTTATGAATGGCTTAAGTTGTAAAGGGCAGGCCACACGTATACTCACAACCTGTTCTTAGAAACACTGACATTTATGGAGAGAAGGAACTGTCTGTTCATTTAGTCAATCCCCTGCCTCGCCGCTAGACAACTTATGCATCAGCAAGGAAAACCAGAGACCTTATCACTAAATCTTTTTTCCCCTTTTGAATCCTAAACCTAGTGCTAATGCCCACTGTTCAGGCTCATCCTCCCTGTTCCATTTGGCCTGCCCCACAAAGAAACAGTTACTTACCTCACAGTAAGCCTGCCTCATGTGCTCAAGATTAGCCATCTGGGTCTACTGGGACTGCACCTATGTCCATGCCCTAATGGGTCCAATACCCAATACCAAGGGCATAAACAGCAGAGCAGGCCAGCCTATCCTTCAGTTCCTTCACTAATGCAGGTTCCAGGTGTTATTAGATTCCATAGCAGTGGGGAGGAAGGCGGATCATGGATTATACATTGACAATACATGTCACAGAACCACAGTTACTATAAGGTAACCATGTTATAGCACATCCTTACCAGAGCACTCCCTTGTGGAATTGTGCAGTATAAGAGCCACTCAGCCTCAGTTTCCCAGCTGGTCTTTCATTGCTCTGTCCAGCCTCTAAGACTTCCTAGATTGCACAGACGTAGCCCAATAAATTAGATAACTCTTAACAGAGTCCAATACAGCTAGATACACACGTTAAACATCTCTGGGTTGAAATAGCTTGTCCTTTCAATCTGCCTGCATACACTATAAAGAGTCTCAGACTCTAAATGGTCTAGTTGTATGTAAATAGAATAATATTCCGAGGGCAACCAATATATGTCATCTAGCCTCTCCTCATTGGTATGTATGGGGTTTGAGAAAGACCGTACATTTCAAATGGAAATCAGTGACTATCTTCAGCAAAAGTTTGGGATAGGGCCTAAGAGTTACCTTAGTCTCATGGAAAAAATCATAGAGGGACTCAGACGAGAGCCTGTATTTATTCAGCTTTTCTGGTTGATATAATTGCTACTAAAATTCTGTTTCCTGTATAAATGCAGTAAACAGCAAGTTGATATGTTCAAATGGGAATCTCTTTAAACCCACTAGGGCCACATTATGATCCTAGGGAGACAGCTCCCTACATGGGAAAGCCATATGAAATACCATTTAGGAATCTAAGGGCTTGTCTATGTGAATTTGCGCTCCATATGTTTTATGGAAATATGCTTATGAGTGTCAATATGATGTAACTGGAATATGTTTTATGCAAAAGGTCTCTTGTAAGGTATCATAAAGATTATAATCTACTGAATATATTCCTCCTATTTGTACGTATGTATCATTCTTGTATCTGAAGCTAAAAATATAAAGTATAACTCTGGGGTCCTATTGTAATTATGCAAAGTGTGGGCCATTGATGGTGGTTTAGAATCTTGATGGCTCCCATTGACTAGGACAATTGGTTGTAAATGGCTCTGTTTACTTGCAAGCCTTCCTGTGTTCCTGTAAGCCAGCCCAGGAAGAATGGAGGCTAGGGATGGTCTCACAGAAATGTGACCATGTCACATGATGCTGAAATCCATCTTAAAGCTGATACTTTTCCATTTTGAAGGAGAGGTGGGGACCCAGAGAGACAAAAGATTCCCACCTTGGGCCAAAGCTATAAAAGGGACTGGAACAGAAGAAAGGTGGCTGCTAGTAATGAGAAATCCCTTAGCTACCACCTGAGCTGGAACTAACAAGGACTGTACTGGGGAAAGGATTGGACCCAGACTAGGAAGAAGTTTAGTTTGTGAAAGAAGCGGATTGGAACATCTCTCAGGGTGAGATTTTACCTGTAAATAGTTTCTTAATGTATTAGGCTTACACTTACGTGTTTTTGCATTATTTTGCTTGGTGACCTACTTTGTTCTGTCGTTACTTGAAACCACTTAAATCCTACTTTTTATTCTTAATAAAATCACTTTTATTTATTATTGAACCCAGAGTAAGTGATTAATACCTGGGGGAGCAAACAGCTGTGCATCTCTCTCTATCAGTGTTATAGAGGGTGAACAATTTATGAGTTTACCCTCTATAAGCTTTATACAAAGTAAAACAGATTTATTTGGCGTTTGGATCCCATTGGGAGCTGTGTGTCTGGGTGCTGGAGAGAGGTGACCTGCTGAACAGCTTTTGGTTAAAGTCTGCAGCTTTGGGGGGGGTGGACCAGACCTGGGTCTGTGTTGGAGCAGACTAGCGTTTCTGGCTCAACAAGGCAGGGTTCTGGAGTCCCAAGCTGGCAGGAAAGACAGGCTCAGAGGTAATTCCAGCACGTCAGGTGACAGTCCCAAGGTGGTCTCTGTGACTGAACCCATCACAGTCTAAACTTCCACTTAAGTCGATGTAACTTATATTGCTCAGGGGTGTGAAAAAACCACCACCCTGAATGCACAAATTACATTGACTTAAAGCGGTAAGTGCTCTCCCACTGGCATAGTTGCCACCTCTCGGAGAGGAGGCATAATTATGCTGATGGGAAATCATGTTCCTGCCGGCATAGCGCAGTTTCACCAGATGCGCTACAGTGGCGCAGCTGCGCCAATGTAGCCTGTTAGTGTAGACTAGCCCTAATTAGTTGGGTGGGAGAAGATTGTGTATCCCTGGATTGGGGGAACAGCATGTCAATATAGTTGCTAAGCGCACGTGAGCAGAACTAAGAGTTACTCCAGAATTCTTGAGTATTGGCATGTAATCTCGAACAGCTGGGAATTTGGTAACCATAGGAGATAACTGACAATGCTTAGTCCATACTGAGAACCTCCTCCATTTGGCAACAGAAGTTAGCCTAATGGAGTCTTTTCTACTTTGGAGTCAAATGTTTTAAAATGTCCAGGAGTCAGTCATCCAGCCAACATTCAGACTGTCAGGCGTGGATGAAGGAAGTTGCCATCATCCTGGGAGATAAAGTCTGATGAAAGAGGTAAGCGTTCTGGAGGACAAGTGGACAATTTCGTGAGGTCTGTATACCAAAACTGACTTGGCCAAGTGTGTGCTATATGGTGACTGTGGCAGAGTCTTGTCTGACCTTCCTTAATGCTCTCAGGATTTGGGGGGTGAGAGGGAAAGTGTAAGTCATCCCTAGAGACCATGGTATGAGGAGTGCCTCTCTTACAGATCCTGGGGATAGGCTTCACCTGGAGCAGAAGACGGGCCATTTCTTGTTCCTGTCTGTTGCAAAGAGGTCTGACTGTTGACCCCATTCTTGGAAGATGTCTCTTGTAATGAATTCCTTGGTAATCAACTTGTGGACCATGGAGAAATATCTGGCAGTCTGACAGGGTATTTTGAAGACCTGGGAGCTATACCGCTATAGCCAGACTCAAATGACAGATGCACCAGTTCCAGAACCAAACCGCCTCCTGAGACTGGGGTTGGAAGGGAACACCTCCTTATCTATTTACATAAAACAGTCATGTCTGTCATAAACAGTTTGTGTTACCACTCCTTGAATCATTGGGAGGCAAGCAGCACAGGCTCGACTGATTGCTCTGAGCTCATGCACATTAACGTGAATGGAAATGCAAGTCCATAGCCCCTGTACTGGATAATAGTCAAGATGGGCTCCTCATTCTAAGAGAGTTGCATTGGTCACCAGTATCTTATGGGGAGAATAGTACTTTCTTGCATACTTTATCTCCATCAAAGTGCCTGATGTTAGCCAAGAGTTGAGTGTGGCTACGGGTATCTGTTGATTCATCAAGCTGCTGTGCAATGTCTGCTGATGTTATTAATGTGACTTATATTATCTGAAAGGGGAACTTCTGTGATTTCATTGACTGTATTTGCACCTAACATTACTCGCATCATTTCTTTGCATGCTGATAAAATTAATATTTCTGCAACTGTATGCGGTTTTTTGGCCTTCACTACAAGTTCAGCGGTGAAGTAGCTTACTTTCTATGGTTTATCAGAAACTGTTACATCATTTGCACTTGTTTTTCATTTTGATCCTTCACATGCTCAAAAAAAATTTGCCCTTGTTGGCAAGGGATGGATGTTTGCTTGTAAGGTGTCATATTAACTTACTTGTCACCACTGCATGGTTTGAGAGATTCTCCCCACACAAAGACGTCAAAGAGAGCCAGATGATTCACCTGTAAACAAAAATCAAAATTGCAAATAACTCTCACAGTAGCATTAACTTACCAGTTGGACTTCATGTTCAGCTTCATCACTGAAAGTAGATATGGCGGTGCCAGAATCTCTTTTCTTCAAATATGTGTCCATTTTTCGAGTCTTCAATTCAAAATTCACCACTGTAACTTAATGGATGGTAAGAAAACACAGCTACCACGTGAACGGCAACATCATTGGAATGTAGTTGTGTGACATCTGTCTTACACATGTACATCCGAAGAGCAACAGCACAAAAATGCAAATTAGTTAAGACACGAAAATAGAGAACAAATGCTTTTCTCATCAAAAGCAATTTTTCCAAAATTCCATAGCACATCTGCTCATGTCTGATGGCCTGTGCTCCGGCATGCTGGTCTCAAGGATGCCTGTTTGGTAGGTATGGAGAGTAAGGTACAGGTTCAGCCAGTCCTGCGTGCATCAAAGGTGAAGTCTGGCATGCTGCATGATGAACATGCAGGAAACCATATGTCCTAAAAGACTCAGGCAGGTTCTCACCAAAATGTGTGGTTGATAAGGGCAGTTCAGGATTCTAAACTGCCCCGGGGCAGAAACTCTGGCTCTATTCTCTGTGTTGGAGTCAACAATTTTTCTTTGTTCATTTCTTAGGCCCAGCTCAAGAAAAAAGATGGAGAATTTGATTAATAGACTTGATCATCTGCTGAGGTGACTTTCCACAGATCAGCCACTCGAGTACACTGTTTCCTGTTTTCTAAGATAAGCTGCCACCACCACAAGTCATTTGATGAAAACTCTTGATGTTGTCAACAGTTCGAAAGACAGAACTCAGTATGTCCTACCTGAAACCTCAGATACTTCATGGGACAGAAACATAGACGCAAGCATCTTGTAGATCAAGAGCCACAAACCAGTCCTGTAGATCTAATAATAGAAATATGGGTACAAAAAGGGTTTACCATTCTGAATTTGGAGCTGTGAATGAAAGCTATTAGTCTCCTCAAATCCAGGATGGAGCACAACCTTCGCCGCCCATTTGGAATTAGGAAATGGTTTTTATTCCAACTATTTCCTCTGTATTGAAGCCAAACTTCCTCTATTACCCCTAGAGAGAAAAAGGTCTTCACTTCTTAAAGAAACAGTGTCATGACAGAGATCCCCGAACAGGGAAGGTATGGAACTGAAAATAAGATTTCACACAGACTCTCTCTAGAAGCAAATGGTTTGATATTATGAGGTTTCATGCTTCCCAAAAGAAATAGAAGAGGTGCCCAAGCAGAGAGGAGACGGGGTAAAGATCCTATAGACTCGAAATACTGTAACATGGACTTGACGGGTTGGGTGGCCAGGGTAGAGGTTGAAAGTCGTCTTCTTCAAAATACGGTCTCTTCCATGAAGGCTTCATGTGCCTTTTATAGTATAAGACAGTGGGTGAGGTTCTTTGTCTAGAATAGGATGTATTTTCCCTGCTTCCTTCTGGTGGATAATCTTAATGAACACAGAATAGCCCAGAAGTCCATCAACAAGAGATCCTACCGAGCCTGCCTGTTCTCAGCCTGGGCCTCCTTTTACTTGTCTTGCTGAGCCAGGCTCTTAAGCCTCCTCTAGCACAAACACAGGCAGGGCCGCACCCTGCTGCAGAAACACACGGACACTGAGATCAGCTCTGGGAAGACTTAGCTTAAGGGACTTGCCCCAGCACTCAGGTGCCCACCTCCCTTGGAGTGCAGACCCAAAGGTATACTGTCTTGTGCTGCATGGAAAAATCTGCACAGCACAAGCTCATAAAAATTCGCCCTCTTCCTCGATGTGAAGAGAGAGATGCACAGTTTCTTGCCCCTAGCCAGATATGAATTGCACAAACTGGGTAATATTATAAACAATACAAATTGATTAACTATAAAAGGCAGATCTTAAGTGATTATAAGAGATAGCAAACAGAACAAAGCAGATTACTAAGCAAATAAAACAACACACACAAACTAAGCTTGATTCACTAAAGAAACAGGTTACAAAATATAATTTCTCACCCTAAATGTTGTATTAGGCAGGATGCAGATTTTCTGTAGCTCAGAGTTCCAGTTATTTCTTCTTACAGACTGGACCCCTGTCTTAGTCTGGACTCATCCCTGCCTTTCCCTTCAGGTTAGTTCCTTTGTCCCTTCAGGTTCTTCCAGTAGTCCTTTTCTTGGGTAAGCAATGGAGTAGAGTCCTGTTTGCCTTCCTCCCCACCCTTGAATAAGATTTACATAAAGCAGGAATCCTTTTTTTCCCCAAACTTGAGCCCCCCTCTCTCCTTTTAGTGGAAAGTTACAAGAAGTCCAAGATAATGTTTAGTATCAGGTGACAAGACCACCTGACCTAGTGGTGTCACAGTTACATCCCAGGACGCCTCCCAGGAAGAAGAGAGATTAGTAGTTCCACAGTCTTATTGTTTTTTCCTAAGGGCTCATCCAATCCGATGGCCTGTTGTCTGGTGGGTGTCTGCCCAATACGGACCCAGTTGTAATTGTTACATAGTCCATAATCCTAACTTTAGATACAGAAATGATACATACATACAAATTGGATAATCACATTCAGTAAATCATAACCTTTTTAATTATATCTTACATGACTCATCTTACATAAAACATATCTTAGTTATGTCATATCCATATCATAAGCATATTTCCATAAAGAATATGGAGTGTAACATCACAGCAGGGGTGAGATCACTGGCTCATCAAGTGCTGATGGAGAGACAGCAGCTAGTATAGAGTGTTCCTCCCTGGGAGGATATTCTTCATCTGAAGATTAACCAGTCTGATGGGAAGTTGCTTGATCACCTGTCACTCCCCAAGAGGGAGGTGGGACGAATCCTGGACAGGGTGAAAAGCCTCTCTTGCATGATGAAATATCCCCACAGGTTCCTGTAGGGCCATGATAGCATATTGTATGCCTAGGGACCTGAAGGTCAACGTGGGGAAACGCTACAAGGTGCAACTATCCCTAGAAATCTTACCATGAGGTCTATAGGAGGCTCTCGATTCTCATCTGATTCAAAGGGCTCATCAGCATGGGTTCTGAAGTCATAGGCAGGAGATCCCTCCATGGAGTTAGAGTCACATGAAGAGAAAGAACACATGTAATGGAGGTGCTGCCCTCACAGCTGCCCCAGGATTCACTGTTGTATGAGCCTTTATTAGTGATGCAGATGATCTCAATACTGATGAAGCTGAAGTTGGTGCCACTACTGAAGTTTTCAGCACCGTGGATAGTAACAGATTTTATTTCTGTTGTACTACAAAGGACTCCTGGCACCATGTATTACTGGAGCACCAAGAAATGCAATGTGGGGGTAGATTCTGCCAGAGCTGCCAGTGCCAAGTGAACTGTGCTGAGAAGCTTGGTTCCGGTACCATAGACTCAGTACTGGGGATTGTAGTACCACTGCCTGAGATACCAGACTTTCAGCACTACCTTGTCCTGAGGGCTTCAGAAGTACTCAGTTTAGGCTGTGGCTCTAAAGAGACTCAGGATTTATGAGGTGATTTTGGTCCTTTCTTGCATCATTCAGCAAAGGTTGATCTGTCCCTGTGTTTCCCAGAGTGCTACTCTTTCTACCTCACTCCACACAAACTTAGAGCAGTTTTACTCTGTCCTACAAGAATCAGACAGACGACCCTTAGCCATAGAGAGAGTTGGGAGATGGAGATGCTGCTGAGATGGAGCTCATGTCAGGGCATTTCTGAACTCAGAACCCCCAGCAATGCCTTTCTTGCCTGAATCTGAGGCAGACCACATAGCCATATGCAAAAGAAATAACTTGTCTTTTCTGAGAAGGACTTATGTAGTTACATCTATTGGGGATGTGCCCCTCCCTTAAAGGGATCTACTGTGTCCACTGCTGAACAGCATACCCGTTTCATAAGAGAGGCAGTTCTTGAACTCAGGAGACGTAGGTTTCATCGTGATCTAGTTCCAGCATCAGGGGAAAATTTTCCACAAAAAAACCCAATAGTTTTATCCTGCCAATGGGCACAAAGGAAAACTAGTCTAACTATACTAAGCCTGCTGCTCTCCAAATGAATAAATAGCTACAAAAATATTTGCTGTGTTGAAATGTAGACATTGCTGGTGTTCCATCTCATAGCCACAGGTGGTAAGAAGGAACTAAGGGTGGTTGGGACCACTCTGGTCATGGTACAGACCACAAGGACACTTAGGGCACAAGCATGGCCCCAACAGAGATCTCTGGCCAAAAGATTCTGATCTTGAGCATACACATCCCAGGAGTGGAACACGTATAGACAATCACTTGATATAGTGGCCTTTCTTTCTAATTGCTGTCACAATGGATCAGATAACTCGCAGCCTTGGCTTGAAATCCCCTGTGCCTTATTTCTCACAGGGAGATTAATTATCTGAACATGCCCCATTTTTCTTCCCAAGGAAGTCTCACCCGTCTACCTTAACCAAGAGAAATTTTGCTAGACAAGGCTTGACTGGATCTGGTGGCATTCTGAGGCTGTGTACTGAGCACTTAAAGCTTACATTTCTTGGACCAAACCCTTTAAGCAACTCCAGGTCCCTGTTTTCACTGTTCAAGTGGGAGAAGGAATCCAGAGAAGTAATTTCCTGCTGGATTCATGCCTGCATACCGCAATACTACTCCCTCACAAACTTCCACTCCAGAGAAACTCAGAGCTCTTTCTACCACTGAGAACAGTAATCATGTCCTGGGCAGAGCATAGAGAGGCATCTACGGATTAGCTCTGCTGGGCCAATGTCTGACCACAGCTTCTGGAGATGTTAACAACTGAATCTATATGTGGCCTTTGATGAGTTCTCAGAGGAGTTCTTACATGGCAACCTCAAGGTTGCTGTCCTTGAGAGGAAGTCTACTCACCTCAATGGCCTCCAACAAATCTCCCCTCTTGCTCTCAGTCTGCTCACCCTCCCAAATCTGGTCACTTCACCTTATAGTCTCCCTAACTATTCTTTCCCACTGTGGGTATAGTATCTGTAATCACACCCATACAGTCACATCACAGAAAAACAAGACTTCTTGTACATTGTTAATTGTTTGTGATGCAAACCCACTAGTATGAGCAGGACACCCAGTAGAGGCACAGGGCTCAGGCAAAGGGACTAGACCAGGGGTCGACAACCTTTCAGAAGTGGTGTGCCGAGTCTTCATTTGTTCACTCTAATTTAAAGTTTCGCGTGCTAGTAATACATTTTAACATTTTTAGAAGGTCTCTTTCTATAAGTCTATCATATATAACTAAACTATTGTTGTATGTAAAGTAAATAAGGTTTTAAAAATGTTTAAGAAACTTCATTTAAAATTAAATTAAAATGCAGAGCCCCTGGACCGGTGGCCAGGACCCAGGCAGTGTGAGTGCCATTAAAAATCAGCTTGTATGCCACCTTTGGCACCCGTGCAATAGGTTGCCTACCCCTGGGCTAGACAGCCAGTGTAGCACTGACAAACAACAATTTTTTTTCCAGCTCTAGAAGTTCTGAGAGGGAGAAATCTGCCTGCACCCAAAGGAACTGTGGAGGAATTGGGCCCAAAAGTCCTATCACTTCCCTGACTGAGGACTCACCCCAGTTTTCCACCAGTATGGACATCCCTTCAATGCTTTTCCATGAAGTAAGTTATTATATCCATTCTCTTCCTCCTGTTTTTGGCTGTGAGCTGCTAATAATGGATGGACACCTCCCCTCCGGGGGCTCTGGTAAGCCCATGTGTTGGGATTTTTGAAAAGCGATTTAGGAAAACTAGTCCCATTGAAAAGTCAGTGATAAACTTGTGAAAAGTCCCACCTGTAGACTATGATCCAGTCCTGTCTATGTTGTCTGAGGTGTTACTGGTTACTTGTTCTGCACTTGGTTCTCCATTCTTTGAAAGTTCTACACCTCAGACAGTATTGATGTTGTTCAACACTAACGAATCCTACATTTTGTAAATTCACAAGGATGCTTGTCAGGTTCAGTGGAGAGATACTGTCCTATATTGCACTTACCAGTGTACTGATCTATGCAGAGGTTCTCAAACTATGGTAAATGGCAAAGAATCTATCATTCCTTAAAGTAGTGATGACAGTGTCTGCCACATGTCACCCTGTCCAGGCCACTTAGGAATTCCAGGGAGTTATTTTTTTTTTAAATAAACCAGTTAAACTAAACTGAAAAAAACCCAACCTCAAACCAACCACATTCCTTTTGTGACTTGTGTGTCTGCTTCCTTGTCAGTTGTTTCTCTGCTGTAAACATGAGCATGTTAGCAGATGACACTAATACCAGAGAAGTAGCAAACATATGAAAGGACTGAACCAAATTGCAAAGTGACTTCTAGAGCTTAGCACGGTAGTTTAGGGCAGTAGGGCGTGCAGACAATGAATGGAAATTCCATACTACTAAAATGTGCAGTCCGGTGCAGAGAGGAAACAGATACAAAATGCACTAATGTAACCAAACAGCCTGACACACTGCATTAAAGCAAATTTATTTTCATCTACTTTCTTTAATAGTACCCCTACTTTTCCTTGAAGGCACTTAGTGACTTCAAGGAAGGGGACCCTGAACCCTCAGAGTTGGGAGTAAAATGCTTGAGATGCTCTTTCTCAACAGGCATTCCACTATATGATGATGTTTGAAAGCCACTCAATTTACATCTTCCCAAGAGCGCAGTTGACAGAGTGGGTGACAAAGGGTACTTTGCCATAGATTGTGTGTTATGTATTAGTTGTGACATGCCCACCATTGCTGTTCCCTTACTAGGCTCCCACATGTAATAGCTGATCCATCTGATATTTTTGGATTTAGCCAGCATGCAATTTCCACCTCAAAAATGTTACGCAGATGGAATCAGGCAACCAGTCTCCATGGCCTATTTGTACTTTTTGCTTGCTTAAATCCCACTCACTTGCAGATAGAATTGCAGGGATGTATGGAAGCTGTATTTTAAAATTGCCCTGGGAATAAATTTCAAGTCCTGCATGGAAGTGGTCTGTCCAGCCACCAAAATAATTTTTATCAGCCAGATCTGATGTGCATTTCCTGTTAAATACATCTTGCATAATTAAGATTTAGGAATCTCCAGATTTCCTTTTGGTGTCACATGTGGGTGCTTGAGGGACAAGCAAAAGAAATGCCTAAAAGCAAATGACACACAGAGAGACTGTGATTGTTCACTCTGCCTTGAATTACAAAACAGCATTTTTCACATGGTTAGAGTCCTAGGTCATAAGAAATGTCACTTGAGAAGAATGCAGAGAGGAAAAGATGTAAAATGCTAGCAGTATGTCCGATGGAACCTGACTTTAGGAATGACTTCTCTGAAAGGAGAAAGGGCTTTAATAATAAGCAAGTGTATCAGATTTCTGAAAACACTGTCTTAAGGTCCATAGAGCAGCTGGCAATGATATGAATTCTGTGACCTGCCTCTGAACCCATCAAATTCATTTCCTGTCAAGCATCAGACCCAAGAGGACAAGCAAAAAGCTGTTAAATTATTTTCTAGAACAGTCTGAGATTAGAATTCCAGTAATGTCTTGAATTCCATTTCAGCTGTCCTAAACTGGCCACTTCCAGTTCCTAAGATTGTTATGCGTATGGCAGTGCTCTCCTCCTTTGGAGGGAAGAAGTAGAGAGCGGGAGTGGAAGGGAGGAGGAAAATAGGTTGCAGCTTTTCAGAGACTGAAGAGAAGAGTCAGACACAAGATTATTGAAATAAATTATACAGACTTTTAGTAGATTAAACTGTCAGTGAAAGATTCATTTTGTCCTTAAGAGTGGAGGTCAACTTGATTGTAGTTTATTGAGAGAATGCCTCTGATCTCTTCTTACGTCTGTGTGCTCCAAGATCAAGTGGAGGCTGGTGACATCTGAAAGTGGATAGGCAAAACCAACACACAACAGCACACCGATAGAGTAATTTACGGCAACAGAGAAAGACCTTCTTCTGCCTCAAATCCGTCTAGGGTGGGCAAGCCTCCTCCCTCTACCCCCATGATCCGCCACTGCCAAGACTCTCATAAGAAGTGATGGAGAAAGTTCAGAAAAGTACTCAACATTTTACATGCTTATCCGAAGTTGATGTGAGTCATGAAGAGTTAAATCGGGACTGAAATTCTGCAAGACCTGACTCTCATGAGATAGCAGGAAATTCCCCTTTAGGTTTTTCCAATTTCCAGCCAAAACTTGATCTGAGTAATTCAGAACCATCCCAAAAAGCTAATTTAAGTTTTATTATAGAACTTGTTTTGCCTGCCCTGGTTCACCCACAGGGCCCAAGTTCACAAAAGTAGAGACAGAACCAAGCCTCTCATCCGAAACCCCTTTCCCTCTGAATGTTTGGACTTGGGGCCAGACTGTGCAGTGCTGGATCATCTTTACAGAGAGGTGAACCATGAAGCCAGGAGCTCCCTTTCTTCTCCAATTTAAGAAACCTGAAGGGAATCTTTTAAAGATTTCACTCTTTGCCTTTTTGTCAGCTCTCCTGTCAGCAACACAGACAGAGGGCTGCAAAATGGTTACTGTGAGGTCTAGAATAACAAAACGGGAGGATGAAATGTGTTGCTGCCTTTCAAAGCTAGAGAACACTAGGGATATGAAGGCAAATTCAGTAACGGTTAATGTATTTTTTCAGTAACTATCTTCTATTTCATCTATAAGTGTTTCTAACTGGTTTTATTTTCATAAGCATATTACAACAGTAGAGCTAGATACATAGCAGATTGTTAATATTAAAACATAAGTCTACTGTTAAAGGAAAAAGTTAAAGTAAACGAGAGAAGAAAACTTGCAGCAAATTAATCAAAACATTCTCTTTCAATAGGGATGAAAAGGTGCATAAATCATTACAGACACATGCTTGTGATTTTGCTTTTCTTTCTCTTTATTATTCTCTCTATTACCCAGCTGTTTAAATTAGCCTCAGTGACTGATCCAAATTCCAGCAAAGCACTACTCCAGCAGGTGTATAAACTGAACAAATTCTATCATCAACAAAACCTTAAAGATGAAGATCCTGCCAAGCATGAAGTCTATTTCCTCTAATCACCTCATCTGACATTTCAGTTACACCCTCCCCCGCACCCAACTTCTAGTCATTGGCTTGTGACCCAAAGTCACAGTCCGCAACGGCCACCATCTGATCCTTTGTATCAAAAACTGACTGGAGAACGTTTCAGTGGGATTAGGCATATTTTCCAAGTCAAATTAATGGAAGTTCCTGGTAACACAAGAATGAATTAATAAACTAATGTTTTCTTGTGACTCTTTGAACTGGCCATTACAGCTGCTGGCTGAGCAGAAACTGACCCACAGCCAACCCAAAAATACCAGGCTAAACTACGAACAAATAGGAAAAATACCACCCCTTGAGTTTGAACTTTGGGCCCATCCAGACAAGCAATAACTTAATGAGAGAATCACCTTCCTAGTGAAAGGACAGAGCCAAACTGTACTTTGAAATCACTATGCCCTGGGGACTGTCACCCTGATCTTTTGTGGGAAGGGTATTGGACCTGTTGGAGGAAAAAAGATGTTAAACAACATATATGAAACAGGAGTGGGGTTTCCAGTTTCCTTTTTTGAAAGTAAACAGAATGCCTTATTTAGGAGGAGAGATGTGACTTCTAATTGTACACACAACAAATAGAATAAAGGGAACAAGGTGAACACATTTGCTTTTCTTACATAGTCATTAATATTGAAGTCCAAACAGGAAACAATTCTGTATTCATGGTATTTATTATAGCTCCTATGAGATGGGCCTGACCTTTCAAAAGTTTGGATCTGGATCCAAACTTTGCAGCTGCCTCCTTTTGACAATGGACCAAACTTGAAGCCCTACATCTGAATGCTCCTGAACTTTGAAATAATTTGGGTCTAAATCTGGATCCAAAGTTTGCAGCTTGGGTGTATTTTGAACATTCATTGTAAGTGGCTTAAAGAGAAAGCTACAAATGTGATTGCTATTCCTGCTGAAAAAGATCTTTATAAGCAGATGTCTCCCTTTACGATTTACTCCTTTCAGCATTATTGTAATTAATGCATACAGGATGGTTATAAATCCTTGTCTCTCTGAGGTACTTTTAGCACACCAAGTATGTATTCTCTAGGTGCTAAACATAGCGAAGTAAGAGAGGCATAAAACCTCTAACAAAAATGAGCTCTGCTTTCACTTATCTGAGGTTCAGCTGCTCATACTTGGGTTAGGATGTCTAGGTGTCCAGTTTTTGACTGGAATGCCCAGTCGAAAAGGGACCCTGGCAGCTCCGGTCAGCACCTCCGACCTTGCTGTTGAAAGTCTGGTCGGCAGTGCTGCAGGGCTAAGGCAAACTAGTCTCTACCTGTCCTGTCTCCATGCTGTGCCCTGGAAGTGGCCAGCGGACCTGCTCTTAGGCAGGGGGGCAAGGGGACTCAGCACCCTGCCCCCACCCCAAGCACTGGCTCTGCACTCCTATTGGCTGCCTTAGCCCCACTGCGCCGCTGACCAGGAGCTGCCTGAGGTAAGCCTATGCCCCTACCCCGAGCCCCCCAAACCCGGAGCCCCCTCTCCTGCACCCCAAGCCCCTCATTCCGAGCCCCAACCCAGAGCCTGTACCCCTAGCTGGAGCCCTCACCCCTCTGCCCTCCAACCCCCTACCCCAGCCCAGAGTTCCCCTCCCACACCCTGAACTCCTCATCCCCAGCCCCAACCCAGAGCCCGTGTTCCAACCGCCTGCCTCAACTCACAGCCCCCCTCTCACACTCCAAATCCCTCAGCCACAGTTCCCAGCCTGAAGCCCCTTCCTGAACCCCAAACCCCTCATCCTCGGCCCCACCCCAGAGCGTGCACCCCCTCCCACATCCCAATCCCCTGCTTCAACTTGCAGCCCCTTCCCGCAGTCCAAATTCCTCAGCCACACTCCCCAGCCTGAAGCCCCCTCCTGAACCCCAAACCCCTCATCCTCGGCCCCACCCCAGAGCGTGCACCTCCTCCCACATCTCAACCCCCTGTCTCAATTCGCAGCCCCTTCCCACACTCCATATTCCTCAGCCACACTCCCCAGCCTGAAGCCCCCTCCTGAATCCCAAACCCCTCATCCCCGGCCCCACCCCAGAGCCTGCACCTCCTCCCACATCTCAACCCCCTGTCTCAATTCGCATCCCGCTCCCACATTCTGAACCCCTTGGCCCCACCCCCCAGCCTGAAGCCCACTTCTGCACCCCAAACCTCTCATGCCCAGCCCCACCCCAGAGCCTGCACCCCCTCCCACACCCCAACATTCTGCCTCAACCCGCAGCCCCCTCCCACACTCTGAATCCCTCAGCCCCACATCCCAGCCTGGAGCCCCTCCTGAACCCCAAACCCTTCATGAACAGCTCCACCCCAGAGCTCGCACCCCTAGCCGGAGCCCTCACCCATTGTCCCTGTCCCAGCCCATAGACTTCTCCCCACACCCTGAACCCCTCATTTCTGGCCCCACCCCAGAGCCCACACCCACAATTAGAGCCCTCACCCCCTCCTGCACCCCATCCCTGCCCCATCCCAGTGAAAGTGAGTGAGGGTGGGGGAGAGCGAGCCACTGAGGGAGGGGGAATGCAGTAAGCAGGGGAGGGAGGCTCGCGAATGGGTGGTGGGGGCTAGAACCACAGGGGGGAACTGAGTCCTTCCCCCAGATGCAACTTATTTTGAAATCTGAGTGCGTTAATATTGAATATTAACAGCTGCAGAAAGCAACTACCGTCTCCCTTTATTTTATTTAAAACAAAACCAAAAAGCAAAAAACACACCACCACAAAACTACACATTGATTGAAGTAGTCTTGAAACTATTGAAAATGGTTATTTGAGCTTTCCTTAGAATTATTATAGCAGTGGCAGACTGTACCCTTTAGCACTAACAATTTTTAGTGAAATACTTTGAAGAACTATTGTGCACACAGTAACTGGATTATCCTCACAACACATCCATGATGTAGGATATGGTAAGTATCATTATGCCCACTTTGTAGATGCAGATTTTCAAATGATGGGCATCTCAAAGCTTTTGGATGTGCAACTTGAGACCAAAGTTCTAATTTGCAGAGAGGCTGAGCATCTGCAGACAGTAATGACTTCAAATTGAAGTTGTGGGGCTCTCCACCTCTAAAAAGTTAGGCCTTAGCTGTCTCCTGTTGGGTAATCTAATAGGGAGGAACCCAGATCTAGTGGGCATGCATTTTAAAATATTGGCCTAAGTTATTTGTTCAAAGTCATACAGGGAGCGGTGGCAGTCAAGGATTAGGAGTTCCTGGCTTCCTGTTCTGTATGTACCATTGTACTCCGAGTGGGTGCACATAGGTTCTGATGCAAGAAGCAAGCAGACTGGTTTGGGTGATTTGCCTTTAAACAAAAGATAAGGAAGAAATGTTTGCACCAAAGAGTTCCCTGAAAGTTGGAAGGGGCAATAAATTTGAGCAGTCAAGGAGATGTAGTAACAGCAACAGGGACCCCAGAGAAGAGGCGCCTACTTAAAGCAGAGGTCCCAAAACTGTGGGGTGCACCCCCCAGGGGGTTGTGGAGGAACGTTCAGGGGGGCACAGCAGGGCCAGGGCCAGTCCCCATTGAGGGCAGGGAAGGAGTGCTACCCACCCCTGCTCTGCTCCAGCCCCAGCCTCGGCCCCTGACAGCAGCCCTGCCAAGGCTTCTACCCCCAGCCTCGGCCCCATTCCTGGCACCAGCCCTGACATCCTCTTTATCCCATTCCCTCTCCCCCCTCAGAGCCATGGCCCCACTCCGGCTCCTGGGGGGGGAGCATGACCATGAAAAATTTGGGGACCAGTGGCTTAGAGGGTTTTGCCTGTGCACCTTGGACGTCAGTACAGAGGCACTATGATGAGCCTTCTCAGGCTTGTGGCCCTTAACATGTAGGAGCTGAGATGAGTCACGTAGCTGATGATCTGTCTGTCTTTTACCCAATGCCGAAGACGGCAACTTTGGCAGTCTGGGCTCATTGGAGCAGTGCTCTTTCTGCTCATCACACATTGATATCAGTGTAGTGGCTGATGATTGGGGCATATCTACTGAGTGGAATCATGGCTCACCAGGGCACTGACAGAGCAACTGCCAAATGTCTGAGGCACCGGCATAGCTCCCTTCTCAGAGTCTGCCAAGGCTTGCATTGACTTCTCTAACAGAGAAAGCTTCAGCCTTGCCTTCCCCCTAACTCTCTGGCTACTAATTGGAGTAAGAATGACAGGATTGTCCTGGAGTCTCCAGGAATTAAAGATTAATCTTTAATTAAATATTATGTCATGATGAAACCTTCAGGAATACATCCAACCAAAATTGGCAACTGTAAACATCACTCAGATATGTCCTTCTCTCAGACAAAGCAGGCACCAGGACTACTTGTTGTCAATGGGCATCCAAGTGTCATATGTGGAACAGGTCTTAAACCAGGTCTTTGCCAACAGGTGTAAAAAAAAAACAAAACCAAAAAAAACCAAGCAGCCCAAAATCCCAAACACATTACACTATTATTTATAAGAAAATGAGACAGCATGCAGAGCAAGCAGACATTGTAGGGGTTCTATCCCACGACAAAGACTAAGAAGGAACTGAAGAATGGTTGGCTCTCACCTCATCCTATATGCCCTCAGTGGAGGGGGGGAGGAGGGCATCCAGAGCCAAAACACAGCCCCAAACATTGCTAGCCAAACAAATCCAGTCTCTCACATGTGGCATGTGTGTGCCAAGAGTGCAATCTGTCTGGATAGTCATTCAAAGAAAAAGGAAACTCACCGATTGTAGCGCTCTAGAATGTTGACAAAGTTAACTGAACAAAGTGTACTGAAAGGAGGTGAGAAGGAAAAGCATGGGGTTAGAACCTTGTGAAAATGAACTCTCTTCACTCTTCAATGTGTGAAGAAATAATTCCAGTACAACTTGAAAACAAAAAATGGAATTACACACAGATTGTTTGCTCCCAAATAAACTATGTTGGGAAAACTTTCACAAGGCACTGTTACATAAGAGAATATGGAGTTTGGACATTTATAGAACAGTCCACTGCATCTTTGGATGTTTTAATGAAATAAGAAAAAAACCCAAACCCAGAAATAAGGCCTTTTACATGTGTTTAAAGAGGGTTGGCCCAGCATTACTTGGTCCAGATGAGAGCTAGATTAATTTTCCAAATCAGAAAAACAGGAATTGAGCCAAGTCAGTGACTCTATACATATAAGTAAGGCATTTGAAACAAATGAGATTTGTGTAGATTAGAGCATAAATCAAAGTTGAGAATAGAAACTAAAATGACACCAACATTTAGCCTGTGTTCTAGTCATTGAAAAATCCAACATGAGAAGAAATAGTTATGATAAAGAAGAAAAGAAATTCTGAGAAATTCAGTTACTTAAATTGAGGAGGCCAAACATCATCTATTTCTCAAACATGGGTTTCTGGAAATTCTAAAGTGACAAATCTGGAAATCTTTCAGTACCTGTGTCCAATAAACAGTGCTCTGCATTTATTAATTTCACTCTCTAGTATAAGTAGTATTATTGTTGGACATATTACAAAAAAAAGTGCATAAATGACATGGCCAAATAAGATTGTTCCCCAAATTTGACCTACTTAAAAATATTATAATGTTTGGCAAATATCTTCTAGTTTCCACAGTATTTAGAGAAACCCCAAATCCAACCACTCCTTAAAGTTAAAAACAAACACCCCCTCCTCGAACATTTATGAGACACAATACCAACAAAGTTTGAGCAGCAGTAACAAGATTCTACAGAAGTCAAACAAAATGAAAACATTTCACTTAAAAACACCCCAACACAATAGAAACAGTTTCTTTAAGATGATTAACAACCAAGCCAAACAAAGCTGAATTCTGAATTCATGAAAATTAGGAAGTGAAACCTGATCAAAGAGGCAAAGCTGGCCAGTCTATTTTCCCAAACAACCAAAACATCACTAGATTAAAAAAATCATTTCATTGTTAATTGCCTGAGCTTGGAGTTGTCAGTAACAAAGGCAAGGTAGCGCATTAAAAAAAATAATGTAAGCTAAGTGTCTTCCTAAAGTTTAAGAAATTAACAGTTTAAAAAAAATAAAATAATGGAAAAGTATTTGAGCGTACTAGATACTTTGGGATTATTTTGTTATTCTCCATTTCAGTGGATACAATTACTACATGTTGACTCTCTTGTATTGAAAAATCTCAGCTGAAATAACCAGCTCCCACACAAACATGTTTTTAAATGGCCTATCTGGTATGTTTTCACATATACAAGGAGCTAAACATATTTTCAGCCTAGAAAAAAAAAGTTCATATTAAGAAAAATACAAAGAAAGGACAAATATAAAGTCTCTTTGAGAGACAGAGTGAAGAGCAAGTCACTGTGTCTATGGCAGCTGCATTTTTAGCATTTAAAGTTGAAATATACAAGGAGGACACCATCTTCATTCAGATGCAGTTGTGCACAATGCTCTCTCATATTTTGGTTTTATTGTATGGGAAATTAGAAGGCCCACACCCAAGCCCTCCATGAACTATTTTGGTGTAATGTCAAGTCTGAAAGTTATGGAATCAGCCATACGTTGTGCGTATCAGAAAAATAAAAGGGCTACAGTATGTGTTTGCACATCAGTTAAATGGAGGACCTTACTGAGAAATGATGAGCAAATGGATTATGTGATTGTACCTCAAAATTGGGACACAAACACCAAAGGGACACACGAGCCCAAATAATGAGGTAGTGATGAAGGATTTTTCTCCCAGAGGGACCTTTCTACATGCAAGAATTAGTCATGTCAATAGCATGGAGATCCACAGACACCTTCTTCCAATCAAGCCAGGGAACTGGCAGCTCCTGGGACAACAGGATTTCAGATTCCAAAGATCATCAGTCATAGAAGCAGGGACCTTGCCCAAGCTGTGAGAACTATGCAACATAGTTTGTTATCTGAGGTCTCAGTTATCTTCATCTGTATTTAAGAAAAGATGTAGACATTGCATGTACATCTTAAGAAGGCATCTGTCATCATACGGGCATTCCTACTGAGAACTGTGTGTGACAATGGACAGCTACAGGCGCATATGTAAGGTGTGGCAAATCCTTCTTATTTACAAGCAAGTACTGTTGTGGTTTCAAATTCTTGGAATCTTAACTTGGGATACAGATGTTGTTGGTAACGGTAACTGTGTAAACATACTGAGACAAAAAATTGACTGATGATAAAAGGTGAAGGATACTTGACTATTTTGGATGCTCTGCTGTTTATGCCTCTTGATTTATAAGGTCTTTTCTTTAAATTGCATTATGGAGTATGTACTGTTTGCAAAACTCTAGTTAAGGGTGAGTCAGCAGTTCCAAATTTACTTCCTTTTCAGGGGTTAAATAAGCACATATTTTAAAATATTTTCCAAGCTGAATCTTGGCAGAGGCATCCTCAGGGTTAGAGCGAATTCTTTAGAGAAGCCTGATGATGTGTTGTTTTCCTGTATCCCTATAAGTCTGGGGGTTTTATGTTTCTGTGTTTTTTTTTTAACTCTATAAAGTTGACTCACGGTGCTTTTGGGTTTAAGTCTTTGGAGTGAAGTGCAAAACAGCTGGTTTATTTCTTCTAGAAGATCTAATTATTATAATTGTGCACTGAATTCCCCCCCTAGCCCCTCATCTTGTTTCCAGGACTCAGAAAAGTATATGGATTTATTCTCTCTTTGGGAAGCAGATAGAGCTCTCATAGATGCTAGATGAAGGGGACAAGAAACTCTGCCTGTGGGCGGATTTAGATAAGCTGTGAGTGATCATTGGTCTTCTGTGCATATCAATAGAATTTTTTTGTGAAAATCTGGAGGAAGCATTGTCTGCACGCTCAAAGATTTAAAGGATGCCAGAATACCAATTCACATAACAGACAATTTCCCATAGCCCTAGTTGTGCCACAGCTGCTTTGCACAGGCCCTCAAGCACAAAGCACTCTTTAAGACCAGTCTAACCAACCCAACAGGATCACTTATGCTACAGCAGAAGAGGTATAGCCAGGGTAATGGGTCATGTTTGTGAGACTCTACACTCTGCTGATCCTGACTATGACAGGCTCCCCATCTGGGAATGCTGACAGCCCATATAACATAGAAACATTTTAGGCAATCTAAAGGCGGCTGTATGTTTAAGAGATTTGAAAGTTCTTCCAATGTTTATAAAACACGTGTTTCTTTTATGTAAGAGAATTTGAAATTTTATGCAAAAATGTGACTTCACGTGCAAAAATCTTTCCGATGGGTAAAACCACAAATCCACTGGGGACAGTGTATGTCAACCTCAATAAAGACTGGGTTAAAAGCAGGAGGTGTAATCAGTCACTCAAGGAGGCGGTTTTATCATCTCCACAGAACAAACTATGGATGTTCAAAAGGAAAAACTGTAAGTTAAATACATACATCAGACACATAGAATATTGAAGCCAAGCACAGAGGAACATTTTTGCGTTGTCCTCATCACCACAACTTTATTTTGATGACACATTTATGAAGACAGACTAGATTTTAGTGGGACTGTAGGATTGACCAAAATAAATGCAAAACAGTTCCAGACCAGAACTGGAAGCCAGACTACAAGAATCTCTCTGTCCTTTTGGGCTGAGTTTAAGTTAGATATTGGCAAATTTGACTTGGGAAGTGTTATTTGCTGTTTAATTCCCATACTAGACAAGCCATTGGCAAACCACATTATCAAAGTCTGAATCAGGACACATCATATTGTACAGACTATATCAAAACTTATGTAAGCACTAACAAGCTTACTACAATATTTTGAATACTTATTTTCTGACGTAAAAGACGGTTACTCACCTTTGTAACTGTTGTTCTTCGAGATGTGTTGCTCATATCCATTCCAGTTAGGTGTGCGTGCACCGTGTGCATGTTCGTCGGAAGGTTTTTACCCTAGCAACACTCAGTGGGTCGGCTGGGTTGCTCCCTGGAGTGGCGCCGTTATGGCGCCGGATATATACCCCTGCCAACCCAATGGCCCCTCAGTTCCTTCTTGCCGGCTACTCCAACAGAGGGGAAGGAGGGCAGGTTTGGAATGGATATGAGCAACACATCTCAAAGAACAATAGTTACAAAAGTGAGTAACTGTCTTTTCTTCTTTGAGTGCTTGCTCATATCAATTCCAATTAGGTGACTCCCAAGCCTTACCTAGGTGGTGGGGTCGGAGTGAGATGTCGCAGAATGTAAAACTGCTGATCCAAATGCTGCATCATCTCTGGATTGTTGTACCAATGCGTAATGTGATGCAAAGGTGTGAATTGATGACCAAGTAGCTGCCCGACATATCTCCTGGATGGGAACATGGGCCAGGAAGGCGGCAGATGAAGCTTGAGCGCGAGTAGAATGGGCGGTGAGGTGGCTAGTCGGAACGTGAGCCAAATCATAGCAGGCACGGATGCAAGACGTCACTCAAGATGAAATTCGCTGGAAGAAGACAGGCAGGACCTTCATCTGGTCTGCCATCGCTACAAAGAGCTGAGGCGACTTTCGAAAGGGCTTTGTTCTTTCGATATAAAAGGTGAGAGCCCTGTGGACATCTAGGGAGTGCAGCTGTTGTTCCCGATGCGACAAGTGCGGCTTCAGGAAGAAGACCAGAAGGAAGATGTCTTGATTGACATGAAAGGCGGACACCACCTTAGGGAGGAAGGCAGGGTGTAGTCGCAACTGCATCTTGTCCTTATGAAACACCGTATACGGGTCCGCTGTCAGGGCCTGAAGCTCGAATTCTCGCCTTGCCGAAGTAATGGCGATGAGGAAGGCTGTCTTCCAGGAGAGGTATAGCAGCGAGCAGGTGGCTAGTGGTTCGAAAGGAGCACCCATAAGCTTGGCTAGAACCAGACTGAGGTCTCAGGTAGGGGAAGGGCATCTAACCTGTGGGTACAAACATTCCAAGCCCTTGAGGAACCTTGAAACCATGAGCTGAGGGAAGACTGATCGCCCGTTCTCCCCTGGGTGGAAGGCGGAGATGACTGCCAGATGTACTTTTATGGAAGAGACTGCTAGGCCGTGTTCTTTCAGGGACCAGAGGTAGTCCAGGACAGTAGGAACTGGTACCTGCGTGGGGACAGTGTTACATTGAGCGCACCAGCAGGAGAAATGCTTCCACTTGGCCAGATATGTCAACCTAGTGGAAGGCTTCCTACTGCCCAAGAGTACCTGTTGGACCGAGGCAGAGCAACGTAACTCGGACCGGCTTAACCACACAGCAACCATGCTGTGAGGTGAAGGGACTGCAGGTCTGGATGGTGAAGTCTGCCCAAGTCCTGAGTTAAGAGATCCGGCCAGAGTGGTAGGGGAATTGGGTCTGCCACTGAGAGGTCGAACAACAGGGTGTACCAGTGCTGCCTCGGCCACGCTGCAGTGATCATGATCAGGTGGGTCCTGTCCCTGCAGAGCTTGAGGAGGACCCTGTGGACCAGCGGGAACGGTGGAAAGGCGTACAGTAGAAGGTTCCTCCACGATATCAGGAATGTGTCTGAGAGGGAGCCCGGGGAGTGCCCCTGGAAGGAGCAGAACACTTGGCATTTTCTGTTCTCGTGGGAGGTGAAGAGGTCTATGTGGGGAAAACCCCACTTCCGGAAAACAGAATGGATAACGTCCGGACTAAACGACCGCTTGTGAGACAGGAAGGATCTGCTGAGGTGATCTGCCAGAGTGTTCTGAACTCCTGGGAGAAAGGACACCACCAGATCGATTGAGTGGGCTATGCAAAAGTCCCAGAGCTGGATGGATTCCTGACAAAGGAGGGAGGAGCGTGCTCCGCCCTGCTTGTTTATGTAAAACATGGCCATTGTGTTGTCCGTGAGCACTGAAACACAATGGCCTTGGACAAGCTCTCGAAACACCTGGCACGCTAGACGAATCGCCCTCAGCTCCCGCACATTGATGTGTAAGGTTAGTTCTTGAGCTGACCAGAGGCCTGAGTGCGGCGGTCCTCGAGGTGGGCACCCCAACCCAGAGATGACGCGTCCGTGGTTAGGGCCATTGAAGGTTGCGGTGGAATGGCATCCCTACACAGACTAGAGTGGGGGTTAGCCACCAGGTTAGGGAGCCTAGAACATTCAGAGGAACAGTGAGTATTGAGTCCAGGCTGTCCTGGTCCGGCCGGTATACTGAGGCAAGCCAGGTTTGGAATGGATGGAGGCGTAGCCTGGCGTGTTTGGTCATGAAGGTGCAGGCAGCCATGTGACCTACTAGGCTGAGACAAGTGCGAGCCGACGTTGGGAAGGTTTGGAGGCCTTGAATAATTGTAGCCATCACTTGAAAACGAGGCTGTGGCAGGCAGGCTCTGGCCAGATTGGAATCCAGAATCGCCCCGATGAAGTCTATTCTCTGCGTGGGTATCAGAGTAGACTTCTCTATGTTGATCATCAGGCCTAGGCTCCTGAACAGGTCTTTGACGATGTACAGGTGATGTCTCACTTGTGACTCGGAGGTCCCTTGAATAAGCCAATCACCGAGATATGGTTAGACGGGCACCCGACGACACCTGAGGGAGGTGGCAACTACGGCCAAGCATTTTGTGAATACTCGCGGAGCCGTAGAAAGGCCAAATGGAAGGGCTGTGAACTGAAAATGTTGATGGTTGACCACAAAACAGAGGTACCGTCTGTGTGGTGGGTAAATTGCGATGTGGAAATATGAGTCCTTCATATCGAGGGCAGCGTACCAGTCTCCGGGATCCAAAGACGGGACAATAGTCCCCAGGGACACCATGAGGAACTTCAACTTTATCATGAATTTGTTGAGTCCTCGCAGGTCTAGGATCGGTCGTAGATCTCCCTTTGCCTTGGGGATTAGGAAATAGCGGGAATAAAACCCCTTGCCCATTAGGTCTTTTGGTACCTCCTTTATGCCTCCAATGGTTAGGAGCGACTGGACCTCTTGTAAGAGGAATTGCTCGTGAGAGGGGTCCCTGAAGAGGGAGGAAGAGGGAGGGTGGGAAGGTGGGGTTGAAACAATTTGAAGGTGGTATCCAACTCCACCATGCGCAGGACCAAACAATATGAAGTTAGCTAGGACCACGCAGGTCGGAAATGGGAGAGGGGGTTGTAAAAGGGAGGGGAAGGATCCAGGAAAACAACTGGTGGGCCATCCTCGGTCATCCCATCAAAAGTTCTGTTTGGGCCCCGCTGGTGGTTTAGGGGGAGCCTGATTTGGCCCCCCTGTAGGCCAGACTGCCTCCGTCGATTCCCTCGGCCATGCCTTCTGCTGAAGTCCTGTCGTGGCCTAGGCGGGGGGTAAGTACGATGAGGCTGGGGATGGAAGGTCCTGCGTTGGGTCACTGGTGTGTGCATCCCCAGTGAGCACATTATTATGTGAATATCCTTCAGACTTTGTAATCTGGGATCAGTCTTGTCTGAGAAGAGCCTCTGGCCTTCAAAGGGCAAGTCCTGAATGGTTTGTTGTAATTCAGGAGGAAGGCCTGATACCTGGAGCCAGGAGATATGCCTCATCGTTACTCCTGATGCCAGAGTCCTGGCAGCAGAGTCCGCTGCATCCAGAGAGGCTTGGAGGGAGGTTCTTGCCACCTTCTTACCCTCCTCAAGCAGGGCCGTAAATTCTTGTCAGGACTTCTGGGGAAGAAGCTCCGTAAATTTCTCCAAGGACGTCCACATGTTATAGTTATACCTACTTAGGAGGGCTTGCTGGTTTGCCACCCTAAGTTGAAGGCCCCCAGCCGAATATATTTTGCGGCCTAGGAGGTCCATGCGCCTAGCCTCCTTTGACTTGGGAGCAGGAGCTTGCTGGCCATGACGCTCCCTCTCGTTCACTGATTGAACTACTAGGGAATAAGGAGGTGGGTGTATATAGAGATACTCGTACCCCTTGGAGGGAACCATGTATTTTCCCTCTACTCCCCTGGCTGTGGGGGGGGATCGAGGCTGGGGATTGCCAAATAGTGTCCGCATTTGCCGGTATAGTGCAGATAAACGGCAGAGTCACTCTAGTAGGTGCGTCTGCAGATAGGATGTCCACTACTGGGTCCTCTATTTCAGGGACTTCCTCCACCTGCAGATTCATATTCTGCACCACTCGTCTCAAGAGGTCTTGATGGGCCCTTAAATCTATTGGGGGAGGGCCGGAGGAGGATGTTCCTGCCACAGTCTTGTCTGGTGAGGAGGAAAAGGAGAGGCCAGGGACAAAAGGGTCCTGTGGGGGCTCCTGTTCTTGAGGAGCGGCATCAGACTCAGATAGGACCACGAAGCCTCAGTCGTACCCACGGGGGAAGGCGGTTTACGGTTGTCTCTGGTGACCGGTGTTCTGACAGGGCAGACCATGGTGCAACTGAGGGAGCATTTTGGGCTTGGTGGTACGCCCACAATGTCCAGAAAGACCACTGATGGGGTCCTTGCTCGTGGCCCTGGCTCTCAGGGAATACATGGCTGGGACATTGGAGTCATGATCCTGTGGATAGGAAACGCTACCAGCCTGTGATGACACCGAAGTGTGTCTCGACAGCCAAGGTGGTGCTGATAGACCCTGAAAGGGAGCTACGTCTCGGGTTGGTCTTTCCCAGGACGGCACCGGGGAGCGGTACCAGGAACTGTAACGGTACCGTGAGCGAGACCGGGACCTGCGACCGTAGCGGTGCCAGGAGGTCGACCGGGATCTCGAGTCCCTTCGCCTGAATGTGCGGTGCCGTGGACGGTGCTGGGAGTTGGATCAGTACCGGGAGTATCTGCCAGGCGAACGGGAGGCGGAGCGGTGCCGCGAGTGCGACCGGTACTGCAATGGAGAGCGGTGCTGGGACTGCGAGTGGTGCCAGGAGTGGGATCGGCATGATTGAGAGCGCCAGTGAGACCGAGATCTTGAACGACATCTCTCTGTGGGTCCGACAGAGGGCGGCCTCACCAAGGCAGGTTTCCCAATGGATTAGATGACCCGCACCGACGGTACCAGGGGTTGAGGCCGTGCGGTCTCCATCATGGCTATCAGCTCTCTTGCCATGAAGAAGGTCTCCGGTGTAGATGGGAGAGCAAGCTCAACCACAGCGTGAGCTGGGGAGATTTCAGGCACCGGATTCAACGGCCCTTGCAGGACCAGAATCAACAGCGCCTCACTCAGCGGTGTCGCACTCAGCGGTGCTGCAGCAGATGACGGTGCCGGGCGATCCGTCTTCAAAGGGCGCTCCTTTTGCGGTGCAGATGGTGCCAATGCAGCTCAAGTGCTGTGTTGCTTCTTGGGCCACGGGGACAGAGAGCAATGCTGAGCAGATCTCGGTGCCGGTGAGGGTTGGTACCATGGCTCCTTCGCAGCACCGGAGCGGTCCAGAGCCGAAGGAGCACTCCTCACCGATACAGGCTGCTGAGCGCTCGGTACCGACGTTGCAGGGCTAAGTGCTGCCTCCATGAGGAGGCGTTTCAGTCGAAAGTCCCGCTCCTTCTTCGTCCTCGGTTTAAAATGACTTACAGATGCGGCACTTGTCAGGAAGGTGGGATTCCCCTAAGCACTTGAGGCAGGAGTTTGAATCCCGGTGACCTGGGCATGAGCCCGGCACCAGGGTGGAGGAAAGGGGCTAATCCCCAATCCCCTCTCAACTATGTACACTAACTATATATACACAACAACTAACACTGACTATAACTGTAAACACTCAAACTATAAACACAATTAACAGGAAAGAACTACGAGTAGCTAGGGAAGTGGAGATCAGCAAAGCCGTGCTCCACAGCTCCAACGACCATCACGGGCAGTAAGAAGGAACTGAGGGGCTGTTGGGTCGTCAGGGCTATATATCCGGCATCATAACGGGGCCACTCCAGGAGGCGACCCAGTCGACTCACCGAGTGTTGCTAGGGTAAAAATCTTCCGACAAACGTGCACGCGGCGCGCGCACACCTAAGAAATTTGTGTTTTATGGCACAGAAGCTTTGACTAGAATTAGGATTGAACCAGAACCCCAGAGCTGAACTCCCCTGCATGGGATCCAAACTGCACAATTGGTCCTTATCTCTAGAACAGGTTGAACCAAAAGCACAAACACCAGAACCTTGCCCCATACCAAATATGTGAAGAATTCAGACCCGGACGCATATTCTGTGCCTTGGGCCAATCTCTTGTTTTAACTAGTACACAGATGTTCATCTTATTAGAAAACATACGGTGGTTGTGATACCAATACTGGAATAGTGCACCCAGCTCTGGTATCCACACTTAAAAATGGTATTGAAAAATTGGCGAGGATGCAGAAGACAGCCACCAAATTGACATGGGGGCTGGAAAATTGCCTTTCAGCGAGAGAGCTCAATCTGTTTAGCTTATAAAAAAAATTCAGAGGTGATTACAGTGTATAATTTATCTTAACTGGGAGAAAAATACCAGGTACCAAAGGACTCTAATCTAGTAGACAAAGGCATAACAAGAATTAATGGAAGGAAGCTGAAGCCAGTCAAATTCAAAATAGAAATAATAGTTTTTTTTTAACTGACAGAGATATTAACCATTGGAACAAACCACCAAGGTAAGTGATGGAGTTTCCATCTCTTGATTTTTTTCAGAGCAGGACTCCATGACTTTCTGAAAGATGTGCGTCAGTCAAACATACACTACTGGGCTTAATACAGAGCTAACTGGGTGACATTCTAAGGGCTTCAACATACAGAAGATCAGACTAGAATCACTAGATAATTTAATGTCTAAATTGCAACTAGGTGCCTGTGGCTGGCCTGTGCCAGCTGGGTCGGGCTTACGCTAAGGGGCTGTTAATAGCAGCATAGACATTCTGGATCAGGTTGCAGCACAAGCTCTGGGACCTTCCCACCTTGCAGGGTTCTAGAGCTCAAGCTCCTGCTCAAGCCCCAATGTCTACATTCCACTACATGCATCCTACGAAGTGGGTATTCACCCACGAAAGCTTATGCTCCATTACGTCTGTTAGTCTATAAGGTGCTACAGGACTCTTTGCTGTAATATCTACATTGCAATAAAACAGCCCTTAGCCTGACTGCCTGAGTCAGCTGGCACAGGCTAGCCATGGGTTTTTAACTGCAGTTTCTGAGTTTCTGAGTAAGGCTCAGTCCTGCAAAGCTTTACTCATGTGAATTATGTCGGCTTAATTGAGTAAAGGCTTCACAATGACATCTTTGATTTGTGAAGTTTCTAAAGAAAGTTCAGAATCCTTTGGGAGGCAAAGCATTATATGCATAACTATTATTACATTCGACTATCATAATGTGTGGTAGGGAAGTACCACAATTTTCTATTGTGTTGTGGCATTAAGAAAGCAAAATATTAAGTGGATAAACTTGCAAGTAATTCCTATATATTACATTCATAATTTGCTCATATTTGTATGAAGTCACAGTAAAAATTCATAGGGTATAACAGATGGGCAGCAGTGAGATACAAAAAAAAATATGTTTGGTGAAATCACAATCCTGCAAAATTAAGAGTGGTTTATGATTTCTCTTACATCTCCAGATGCAATTTTCTCCATCATGGCACTGCTGTTAATATGTATTGTTTCTAATGAGAGAAAATGCAAAGATTTCTCTTCTCTGGAAGAAATTAATTTGGAGCTAGCTTTCCTCCTAGGTATCAGATTAAGATCACTTGATTTCTAATTGATAGTTATGCATATGCAGGTAGCAAAAGCCTTAATGGGGGATGATTTCCAAAGGCACAAATGGGGGTTAGGTGCCCAGATGCCTTTGAAAATCTAACTGTCAATCACATTCCTGTAAAAGCTATGTATTCTGCTTATCACATACACCCACACAGTGGCAGCTCCAGGCACCAGCGCTCCAAGTGCATGTCTGGGGTGGCAAGCCACGGGGAGCGCACTGCCCGTTGCTGTGAGGGCGGCAGTCAGGCTGCCTTTGGTGGCTTGCCTGCGGGAGGTCCACCAGTCCCGTGGATTCGGTGGCAGGTACACCGAATCTGCGGGACCGGCAGACCTCCCGCAGGCAAGCCCCCAAAGGCAGCCTGACTGCTGTGTTTGGGGCGGCAAAAAAGCTAAAGCCGCCCCTGCACCCACAGCAGAATATTTCTTATTGACCTACCAATCAAGTCTCTTTTCAGATGGCTTTCAGCTCAAACATGGATCATCAACAAGCAGAAAAAAAAGTCAGCTAAAAACTGTGTTCCCCTCTTCCTTCCCTCAAAAGACAGGGTAAGTTATGAGCTTCCAAAATTTTCTAGTTTTCTTTCTCTATGTTCCTCTTAAAACAGCTTATCTGTTGGGGCTGGTCTTCCAAAACTAAGTGTCCTACTGCTAAGGATAGTAAAACTCAAGAGGCTGGAGGAATAGTTCCAAGATATATTGCTAAAAGGAACGCAACTACAATACGCCACTGGGCATTAGTTTTGAATGACCAGTTCTTATAACTAGACTTAACAAGTAATATTTCAGCAATCTTCAGAAAGAATTGGGGTGAAATCCCCACCCCACTAAAGTTAAGGGGAATTTTACCATGGACTTCAGTGATGTCAGGATTTTACCCAAGGTATGCAACAACTGAAGTTCATTAAGGAGAGTAATTAATAGAGGAAACCATTGTTCCCGCGAGAATAACATAATTCCTTGTCCCATTGGTAATTTGGCAAGTTGTTACTCAGCTTCCTGCATCTCTTTCCTGGATTTGCTACCAACAACAGAAAGCTTCAAGGAATGACATGCAAAAGACGGCTGAGCAGCTCCTAACATTTTCAGCATCGACACCATCATGCGGAAATTAGTGATAAACCAACTCTAAAGCCTAATATATGAAGTATGTTGGTCATGTGCACGTAGTCACGAAGACACAGTCTAAATGGCTGCATAAAAGGGACCTATATTATTTGGGAGTTAAAGATCTGCTTTCTCACTTCATGGCAATACTTTTATATGCAGATGTTATTTGGGGCTCAGCCACATTTGAAACTCCTTTGCTACATCTACTAAGATATATTTACAATAGTGCAGACTCTCCCCCTCCACCCTGAGATTACCACAGTTTTACATGCTCCTGCTGCATTAAGGAGTAGTGGACCGAGCTCTGTGTTCTACCTCTACGCAGGACACAGCCCTGTCTTCTTGTTCCGCTGCTGCCATATAAAGAAACAGCTACAAACTGTACTTGGGAGTTACAAACACCAGAATTACGAACTGACCAGTCAACTGTACACCTCATTTGGAACCAGAAATAGGCAACCAGGCAGCAGCAGAGATAAAAATAAACAGTAAATACAGTACAGTTGTGATAAATGTAAACTACTAAAAAATAAAGGGAAAGCAGCATTTTTCTTCTGCATAGTTAAGTTTCAAAGCTGTATTAAGTCAATGTCCAGTTGTAAACTTTTGAAAGAGCCACCATAATGTTTTGGGCAGAGTTGCCAAACAGCCTCCATTTCTGAAGCGTTGGTAACTCTAAGGTTCTAGTGCAGCTAGCGAGCGAATGGTGGCATTGTGACTTGAGTAGCAAGTCAACCAGCCTTTCCAATTCAACTACATTAGAAATGAGTATACCCCAAAGTCTCCACATGTGAGTACTTTCCCCTGATGAATTCTGGGGAAGTTTGGATCTCTGGCTCCACTTTGTGGTTAGACTCAACTCCAAATTTGCATACCACAGTCCTATTTAGTGACATGAAGTAGGACCTTTTTTCGAGGTCACAAAACACCAATTCACTTAATTGTTAAAAAAGAAAAAAACAAGACAACAAGACCTTATTGTGCATCTTCTGGTCACTAGTTTTGCAATAAATCTATGGCCATCAAAAGAAGTGCAGAACTGATAGTACCTTTCTTCTGCAACACATACAACAGACAGACAGACAGACTTTGGGAAATAATCCAGATAAAAATGCACCAAATCATATTATGGTTTTATTGCATGAGTAATTTGAGTGGACAGTAAGGTCCAAATATATAAATCCTTCAAATATGAAGACATCACCTTATGAATGTATTTAATATGTTACCCACTCTCAGATGATAGAAGTTAGAGATGAACAAAACCTACTAAAACATAGAGACCTTACCCCGTGTGAGAGCAAGGGCCCTTTAATCACTCATGCAGACTGAGATTTTTCCAAGTAAACACTCTTAAATAAAAAATCTTTTCTGCAAAAAGACAAGAGGCAGTTGATTCTTTGGTTTACTAGCCATTTGAAAAGCTGAGTTCTTTTTTGGGGGGTTACTTATGAGGAAAGGCTGAGGGAATTGGGCTTATTTAGTCTGCAGAAGAGAAGAGTGAGGGGGGATTTGACAGCAGCCTTCAACTACCTGAAGGGAGGTTCCAAAGAGGATCGAGCTAGGCTGTTCTCGATGGTGGCAGATGACAAAACAAGAAACAATGGTCTCAAGTTGCAGCAGGGGAGGTCTAGGTTGGATATTAGAAAACACTATTTCACTAGAAGGTTGGCGAAGCACTGGAATGGGTTCCCAGGGAGATGGTGCAATCTCCATCCTTAGAGGTTTTTAAGGTCCACCTTGACAAAGCCCTAACTGGGATGAATTAGTTGGGGTTGGTCCTGCTTTTGAGTAGGGGTTGGATTAGATGACCTCCTGAGGTCTCTTCCAACCCTAATCTTCTATGATTTTAATGGAACAGAAAAGGAATGGGGGGGGGGCATAGAGAAAAAACCTATAGTACCTCTGAGCAGCCCTTTCCCCTTAGTGTCTCACACAGCAATGAGGATTCAGATGTGACTAGAGAAGCCATCTCGCTATTCACTATGGTTTTGACTTGTGCCCTCAATTCCCATGCCAATATCTGAGATTGCTTCTGCTTTAACAATTTCAACTTGCTTGGCACATGCTACTTTGCTGGTTTGGCTGTTTTACTTCTCAGGGCAGTGGAACTTTTATACAGAAAATAGTTAAGTGTACGTAAGAGTCTATATGAAACGGTCTGGGAAATTGGAAGCAAAAAAGAAGCACTGTTGTAATGCAGGAATTTGATGCAGAATTAGGTTTAGCTGTACTTCCTTTCCCCTGTTGACATAATTTCTGCTCTCTGCTCGTTTTGAAGCATTTCTTGTCCAGAGACACACACACACAACAAAAATGGGCAATAGTGTGGTATACAACAGCTGCAGGAGCTTTTGGGTTATTTCTATTTCTACAGCACACATAGATTTTGTATTGAGTTTTGCTGGAACCTTGTCATCACTATGAAGATGAAATGCAAAAGAGCCCTTCACTTTTGTTTCAAAGCTGGATATTTAAGGGCCAGTTCCTGAGTACACTCAACACCAACCTGACTCTCTAACAAACATTGTTTCCGTGTTACTTGAGATATACAGCTGCACAGCTGATATCTGACCAGCTCCTTTAATAAGAAGCGGAGTCTACAGCTATAGTCATGAGATCTTCCTGAAACAGTTGTTAGCTTGTCTATGGAAAAAAGGGAAATACAACACAGTGTAGATAAAATGCTAGCTTAACTTCATGCATTCTTTACTGGACTGCATAAAGACAACATAACTCCAAAGACAACATAACTCCTGATCTCTCCAATTGCTTTCCCAAGAAGAGTCTGCTCCAGAACTTCTATTTTGAGTGAAGACTCTGACTTATTTTACACAATACATTGTCCATCTCTTTCCTTCACCCTGTTGAGCAGAATAAACAGCAAATTAAAAAAAGAAACCCATCAAGAGAGCCCTTAGCTTCCAGCCCGTAGGGCTCAATCTTGCAAGCATTTTAATGTCTCCTGATTGGTGCTCAGTACACTCAACTTCCATTGAACTCGATTGCTCATTTACCATAGTTACAGAAAAGAGAAGCAAGTTGAAAACAGAAATAGAAAATCCTTCAGTGACTGTTTCCAAATACACAATTGGCTGGCATCAGAGCCAGAGTAGAAAGCAACTACACTTTACAAAAGAATGTTACAGCAATGCACCATTTTTTGTACCAGCGCTGTTGCAGGTTATTAGTGTGTTGAACGACGGTCACAGAACGACATTTTCTAATGAGAGTCTCCAGGTGACTGTAATTCTGGGAATCATGTCACAGTATCAGACCTTCAAGTACTGCCCTCTGCTGGGGTTCCTTCCATATGATATTTGGTAACGGACATGCCCAAAAGTCGGTCAGAGACTGGACAAACATACACAAAAATTCACACACATGAAATGGCAGTCTCTACCCGCTTCTCAGGAAAGAGACACCAACAAGTTCTCACATCACTAAAGTTTCATCACTTTTACAAAATGTATTTCATTGCACCAATGTAATCATAGACAATTCGTGTAGCAGCACCACTTACCCAGACTGCCTTCAGACCAGCTGCTGCCTCAGTTTCCCCTCACATTGGTTAGATATTCCAGCCTTCGTGCACAGTTTGGTTGTTGCAGGGACTTAGCCCTCTGGTTGTCAGAAGAGAAAAGCCCACCTCTTCTAGGGTATCAAAGTTCAAATGGATTCCATATCCACAAGAGTTTTCTGCTCCCACCTGAGAGGTGGAGCCCTTCCTTCCTGAGAGGCTGTCTTCTTTTTCAAAAGAGTCTTCCACCCCTCCCCAGGGCCGTGCTCAGTCTCTCCCACTCCTTTAGAGTGTGCTGACTCACAAGGCTGCTCTTTCTGGACTCAGTCTCCGTCCAGCTCACCCCCCCCCTCAAAGTTAACACAGGGAATTTCTGTCAGAGCCTTTCCATTTTCCCCTCCCTGGCCCTATTTGGAGTCAACATTCCATTTCACTGAGCTCTTGCTGGCCTTTATAAAAGCCAAGCGCTCTTCATCTGGCCCTACCGCTCAAATGGAATGCTGCTAATCAGTCACAGGTGGGGCTAGGTGCTGTGACCCCACGTGCCAGGTTCCAATGCCACTCCCTGAAATGTGGCCTGGCTGCCCCTCTCTCATAACAGAGGGGTGGCTGGGTGAAATCTGAATGGTGCTGTGATCCCATGTGCCAGGTCACAACACCTGGAGTGGGGAGTCTGGCCCAGTCCTGCAGGACAGGAGCTGCAGTTTCAGGGGGAAGTGCTGAGCAAACATGCCCTCCAGTCCCCTCATGCTCTCCTCTGCACCAGGCCGGGATTAGGGTTGCGGTGCCAGAATGAAGGGTGCTGCTGCAGGCGGTCAGCAGGGCAAGGAGGTGGCAGTGTAGTCTACAGCAGAGATTCGCAACCTTTTTCTCTCTGAGGCTCCCGCAACGTGCTATAAAAACTCCATGGCCCACCTGTGCCACAACTGATTTTCTGCATATAAAACTCAGGGCCAGCATTAGGGGATATCAAGCAGGGCAATTGCCCAGGGCCCCACACAAAAGGGCCCTCAGTGAACCTAAGTTGCTCAGGCTTCAGCCTCGAGTGGCAGGGCTCAGGGACCTGGGCTCCAGCCCCATGCAGTGGGGCTTCGACTTTCTGCCATGGGCCCCAGTGAGTAGGTGACCAGACAGCAACTGTGAAAAAACAGGACAGGGGGTGGGGAGTAATAGGCGCCTATATAAGAAAAAGTCCCCAAAAACAGGACTGTCCCTTTAAAAATGGGACATCCGGTCACCCTATCAGTGAGTCTGATGCTGGCCTTGCTTAGCGGACCCCCATAACCTGATAGCAGCCCCCCAGGGGGGCCCAGACCCTGGTTAGGAACCACTACAGCACCTATTGAGTAGGGAGGTACCATCAATGACGCATTGTTCCCCTGGTTGCAAAACCTTACTCCACTACTGGCTGGGCCTCACTTTAGCTTCTTCCTTCTAGCTGCAGCAGTCCCTGCTTTGGTTTCTTCTGTTCATAGGGCTGGAGTCTCTAACAGGTTCCACTGTGCAGTTTTCCTCCAAGGCCACATGGTGAGGGGACAAAGGAAGGCGGCACCTGGGTCTTAGTGCCCCCAGAGTTTGTGGGTAAAGTCTCCCCTGTACAGCTCTGGATCCAGGAGAAGCTGGAGAGAGGCGTAGCCCCAGCTGAGCCTTGTTTTACACACACACACACACACACACACACACACACACACACACACACACACACACACACACACACACACACACACACACACACACACACAGTGCAGCAGTCCTACTGGCTAGATTCTCTGCCTGACTCCTTTCTGCAATGCACAGATACTATGCTTCTTCAGATTCAGAACAAACACAGGTAGGTTTGACGTAATAGGACCTTAGGAGGTAGGATCTTGGATTCTAAAATGGGAGTAGTGCTGTAAAGTAGATATGATTCATTAAATGACTGCAGCTCCCTCCCCCATAGTCTATGATTAACCTGTATGTTTATGCAAGCTAAATAATTGTAAATTTAAAGTAACATAATTAGTCCTCCAAAAAGAAAGATTACCCAGCAGGGTTTCATACTAAATTCTGACACTAGTTTATTTTATAGAATTTATAACTTCAAACACCCAATACAGTGCCTCTGTCTGGCTGAATCATACTGCAAATGCTCATGTGGGAGTGCAACAAGTGCAAAATCTAAACAGAACTCATGTGGCTGCTGACTTTGTTTGAACAGAGAAGGGGAGAAAGAACAAATGGTTCAGCAAAGCTTGATATCTGTCAACGTCAAGCTAAACTCTGAATTTCCAAAAAGCCCTGTTACGTGAAACTCTGGAACATGCCCGGCTCTGATCTAATTGTCACTGAAAGGTTCCCATTGACTACACAGAGCTGAGGGTGCTCATAGAAACTGAGAATCAGGTTAACATCAGCAGTATAATGGCGACTTCATGTAAATGAGAATGTGGCCCATAGCTTTGCTAAGTATCCCCATGATACATCAATGCACTATTGTTAAAAAAGCAAATAAAGATAAGAAAATGGGCCAAGTTTACCATTGGCATAAGCAGGCACAAGTTGGCTTCAACAGAATTACCACCATTTATGCCAGTGGCTAAATATTTTTAAAGTAAAAGCAAAACAAATACACACCATAAATGCACTATAAAATTGGATAGCTGTTTTGAAATACAGTGTAGATACTTACTTAAACTTCCGGCATGGTCAGCAATATAACTCAAATAACTCAAATCAGAGCATTTAGAAAGAAAACCATATTAGTAGAGTAAAATATTAATACTCCTTTCCAGTATTATAAATCCAGCCAACTGAGCCCATAAGTGTTTTTGACCATGTTATTACTATCTGTAAAAATGCATAAAGTAGTTAATTTATGTATAGAACTCCTTCCAAGAGATAGAAAGGTGAAATCCTTGTGTAATATTACTCTCATGGAGTGTTTTATTAAAGCAGAAGAGAGACAGAGAGATTTGGGCCCAATTGTTTTTTTTTAAAGTTATGGGTGCTTCTCTTTTCATTTTTGTTGCTTCCCTGGGTGTGTATTAGAACAGATCTATTGGCTGCATGGTTCATGGTTTGAAAAACATCCAAAATACACAATGGGAGGGGTTTGGTTCTAGGAAAACTTGAACGTGCATTTCAGACCCAACACTGGAATTTTCTTCGTAGCTACAGATAGGATTGGGAATAAATATTATGCACAAGACTGTAACATAGGCATTGCCATTCTAGATCAGATCATTGGCCTATTGTGACACAGAGGGCTCTTGGGCAAAGGGTCCCTTGTTCCACACAAGCTCATTACTAATGTCTCAGACCTAACAAATTCACTACACCAATTAAGTCTTGCAGGGTATTTATCTATAGGAAGTAATATGTAAGGAATCCACAGAAAGCTCATAACTATCGAGACTCAATCACTATGAGATGTACGTATGCGTAATATTTAAGGAAGAATATAAACTATACTGAAAATATATTTTTGATCTTGGAGTAAAAGTTAGTCACCGGGGGATTTTGGGAATGTCTACACAGCAAATAAAAACCCATGGCTGGGCCATGCCAGCTGACTCAGGTTCAGGCTGGGGGGCTATTTCTTGCTGTATAGACTTCTAGGCTCAGGCTGGCACCTGAGCTCTGGGACTCTCTCATCCCGCATAGTCCTAGAGCAGCATTTCTCAAATAATACCACAAGGGTTTTTTCCTGCAGCTAGGACAGTCTCCTGGGCAGAGATGGAGGAGGGGCCAAAGCAGAGGCCCCTCACTGCAGCGCCCAGAAGCTCCAAGGGTGGGCTTCAGCCCCATCCTCACCTATCTTCAGCCACGGAGCTCCGGGGGTGGGCTTTAGACCTCCTCCCCTGGCTCAGCTAGAGGCTCTGGGGGTGGGTTTCAGCCCACTTCAGCCTTGGGGCTCTGTAGATGGGCTCCATGCTCCAGCCCTCCTCCCCTGGCTCCAGCTGTAGATCTCTGACTCTGGGCTTCATTAGAGCTGTCCTTACCGGGCGCCATTGTCAAAAGGCAGGGAGTGGGGTGAGCCTGGGGTGTGAGGCCGCAGAAGGGAGCTCAGGGCAATGGGGGAGGGGGGGAGGAGCAGTGGGGTCTAGGGGGTGGGGGAAGCAGCAGAGGCCAGGGCACCAAAATACAACCTTACACTATTTTTATTATTGAGTCTGCCAAAAAAAACCTTACATAAATAAATTACAATGATTTGGACATGGATTTGTGCATATTTATTTATTTTTTCCTAAAGTTAATTAAGTATTTTAGGAAAATTTGTCAGAACAGCCACCAGGAAGAATTAGTGGCTGCACTCTGAGGCCACCAAACATTTTGTTGTGCGAACCCCTGTCCTAGAGCCTGGGCTTCAGCTCGAGCCTGGAAGTCTACACAGCAATGAAACAGCCCTGCAGCCCAAGCCCTGCAAGCCCAGTTCAGCTGTGGATGTCTAGTTGCTGTGTAGACATACCCAATATGTCTTGGCGATGGCCCATTCAAACAGAAAGAAGCTGTCACTCTCTTCCCTGGTTACCCAGTCATGTAATGCAAGGCTCAATTGTTCAGTTTTACTCCATCCTAAGACTATCAGTGGAAAACCAGAAGAGACAACTGCAAACAATCAAAGCCATTAGGAGGTTAAAAAAAACAAAAACAAAAAAAACAAGGGACAGGGATTGTCCTATTAATAGAAATGATAGACTGTTTCCGTATAACACTGAGTGGGAAGAGGCATTCTGCATCTATTCACTGAGGAAACATCTTGTGGAGAGGAGGTGTTTTTCATGAAAGTTTGGATGCTGGTTCCTGTGAAGCCAGACAGCTCTGCAACAGACTGAACTTAGGGAAAAAAACTAATCTATTAGATAGGAAAGGTTTATTGATAAAATGCAGGCTCTAGTACACATTTTAGGATTTTGTTTTGTATTGTAACCATTTGTTCCCACCACTCTCTTTTTTCCTTGTAGAATCTTTCTTAAATAAATCTTTTATTGTAAGTGCTCACAATCGCTGTGTGATTTTACAGGAGCAGAGATTTAAGGTAAAACTAGTAAACTGGTACACTGGTCCTTTAGGGGTAGGGGGTCTGGGATTTCTGTGAGCAGCCAGTATCAGGGGCTAGATATCACAAGGGAATGCTTTAAAGGGACCCAGGGGCTGGGATAGGCCAGTGAAGAGTGTCTGAGTGGCTAACAGTCTGGCGGTGTTCGGGAGCTAACACTTAGGGCTGGTCTACACTACGGAGGAAAATCGATCTTAGATACGCAACTTCAGCTACGTGAATAACGTAGCTGAAGTCTAAGTATCTAAGATCGAATTACTCACCGTCCTCATGGCGCGGGATCGATGTCCGTGGCTCCCCCTGTCGATTCCACAACTCCGTTCGGGATAGTGGAGTTACGGAATCGATATAAGCGCGTTCGGGGATCGATATATCGCGTCTAGATGAGACGCGATATATCGATCCCCAAGCAATCGATTGCTACCCGCCAATACGGCGGGTAGTGAAGACATACCCTCAGACACCATGAGCAAAGCTACTTCTTGCTAGAGAGGCAAGAGGTAACGAGGTGACTCGCAGTCCTAGGTACCGTGAGAATGGTCATACTCATATAGCCCCGTATCCCTGTCCTTGACAGTGTCCCACACAAGCTAACGTGGAAGAAAGTGCAAGAAAGCCCATAGTGAAACTGCTATTGAGAAGGGCAATATTATTACTGTTAGACTTATTCTTAAGGCATCCACTATCCTGGAATATGGGTTCAATTACATATCACTAACTGACCCACATTTTGAGAAGGTGGAAGGAAGATTCCTATAACAGACACGCATGTAGCATCTTGGAAATAGCAGCTCCAAATTTGGAAATTAAAGTAGAAACTTGACAGTGTACCCACCTCTGGAAGCTGAAAATAACTTGGCTGTGTCTGATAAAGGGAACTGTGATATTCAACTTGAAATACACTCAGAAATATTAACAATATTTTAAGTGGTCGGAGTTCAGCCTACCTTCTGTTGGTTTCAGGTTAACCTCTTTCCTCTATACTGTTAATCTAGTTTCTAATAGAGATAATAATATGTCAAACCCTGAGAGTGTTTGAAATCCAGACTCAGATCCCAATTTTACAAAACAGCTCCTTATCTTTATAATAGACCAAACCAAAGCCCTTAATCCAAACATCCCTGATCTTTGTGTCACTTATGATTTGCAGCTTGAGCTGGCCACTCATTTCACAAAACTGTTTAAAAAAATTAATGACGAATATTACCTTTCAGCTTTTATTATGCCTGAACAGCTGAAAGTGTTTAGGGACCTTGCAGAAACAAGCCAAGGCAGCCCAAAGAATATAGAATCTAAATTCAGACATTACAAAACAAGGTCATAAACAAAACAAGGTGCAGACAAGGAAAGGAAGGAAAAGGGTTACAGTAACAAGATAACAGGGTTACAGCAACAACATAATATAGTTACTCAGAGTGAAGCATGTACACATGAAATCATCATCACCTACAATCTGAGTAGATTAAGGCTAAACAGGCCCTAGATTCCTCAAAACTTGGTTAGACTTTTCCTCCCAGTCCACTCCAAGATACGTGTCAGGGTGGATGGGAAAAAAACTCTCTCTCTCTCCAGTCTTTGATCATCTTCACAAGAGATGAGCCAGCTCAAAATCACTGGTTTGCTGTTCTGACACCTGCTTCATGCCAGCACTGACTCACTGTTCTGTTTGGGTGCTGATTATCAGAATCGAGGCTTAATCTGTCAGTGGCTACATGAATCTGTCTGCCTTTGATCTCCATTGTCCACTTTCACTCAGCAGTGTTGGTAAGAAGAAAAACAGACACAAAAAGTGAATTTAAACTCTGTTTCTAATATGGAATAACTGGGACCACCACATATGTGAGAACACAACAAATTAAAGCCTCCTCCCCAAATCCCCATGTTACTCTGACTGAAATTAGTAAAAATCAGGAGGGCTGTAGCCAACTGATAAATGGAATGATCACTGTTTTCCCTGTAGCAAGTTTCAGAAGATGGAAGAGAAACTGTGTCTGAGACAGATGATATGTATTAAATATATATGTGTCACTATTTTTAAAAGTCATCAAGTGTTCCTGGCATTGTACAATCAGATAAGGAGACACTGTTCCTGCCTCAAGGATCTTATAAGTCTAATTCAGACAGACAAAACAATTCAGGCATGCAGAACACCGGAAGACATTTCACCATGAAGTACACGTCCTGGGAAAGGGGGGGTGGGCTGAGAGGGGGAGGAGAGGAAAGGAGGGAAAGTGGAACAGCTTAGCAGAAGAATTGTGTTTTCAGGAAGTGTTTGAACAGCACAGAGGGACAATAGGATCGATGTCCTAGGACAGAGGAAGTGCACATTTTCGAACTGACTCCTTTGTTATAATAGTTAATAAAGTTTTGTTGTTTGTAGCCTATAGGCGAATTGCTAGGATATAGTTTACCTTATTGACAGTGACAATGTTCATTATTTTTGGTAGCAAAAATGGAAGAATCCACTGACATGACAAAAATCTGAGTACATGTATTCTGTGGATTAAAACACATTAAATATCATAGGAAATAGCTGAAGCTTTTTTTTTAAACTTACGCCAACAGAAATGTGTCTGATATACCAATATTTGATCAGCCATGTGGTAGCTAATAACAGTTGAAATAGCCATTGATGTTCTCTAATACCTTTTTAAAGTTAATTTTTCTACGTCAATCACAGCCTGAGTACATGAACAAAAGTTTCAAATAAATATTTCCATCAATAAGGGAGTGATTGGAAGGAAAAGCTATTTCAGGGTTAAACCAAATGTCTGACTACTGTAGCAACTGCACGTTACATTTTGAGATTGTTACATGACCTTTAGCCCATGTTGACACTGTTAATGTACATTACACACACAGTGGTCAATGACATGACTTTTACATACCATAACTAACTCTTCAGTTTGTTCGTGGCGCTGGTGCATTATCTCTTGATGGGATATTTTCCAGGTTTTCAGGCATTGATGCATACCCATACCACAAAAGGAGAGAGACTGGAGGCTTTAATTTGAGTCAGGAGTCTGAAGTGTTAGATTAAAGTCAAGTTAATTTTGACAAATTTTATCAAACATTTTAGATAAGGAAGGGAAGTCAGCTGCTTTCATGGTACTGAAACATGCCCCGACTCTCTCTCTCCCCCTTGCTCCTACTTGCTGGGAGCCGATTAAAAAAAAAAAAAAGCAACAAGTTACAACAAGCAAAAAACTACAAGCCAAAAACTAGCCAACAAGCAACTCACAAGCCAATTAAGCCAAAAACAAGCCCAATTTCCACATTTCTTCATGGATTTGGCATGTCTGGTGTGAATGTTTGCAGAATCGATGTGTATAAACTGCACGTTCCTTATGGGTGTTGAAATCCAAAGCAGCTCAGTCTTCCTATAAAAGTGTGATTCTGCATCCAGGATCAACTTGGGGGAGGGGGACGTTACTGTGGTGGAGAGGGGGGCTCTTAATACAGGTTCTGGAACAGTAAAATGCCAGGGAATACTGTTGGAGTAGTCATTTACGGAAGGTAGTGCCTTAACGAAAGAGGGCTTTAAATAAAGGTTTTGCTGTGATAATATTGAGTTGAACAACAAGAAAGAGATCTGTTAAATAACAAAGCAGAATACAGTAGAACCTCAGAGTCATGACCTGATTGGTCAACTACACACCCAACTTGGAACTGGAAGTATGCAAGCAGGCAGCAGCAGAGACTTCCCCTGCTCCCAAAGGCAAATACCGACTGTGTTAAATGTAAACTACTAAAAAAAAAAGGGAAAAATTAAAAAAAGATTTGACAAGGTAGGAAAACTGTTTCTGTGCTTGTTTCATTTAAATTAGGATGGTTAAAAGCAGCATTTTTCTTCTGCATCATAAAGTTTCAAAGCTGTATTAAGTCAATATTCAGTTGTAAACTTTTGAAAGAAAAAACGTAACATTTTGTTTAAGAGTTACGAACATTTCAGAGTTATGAATAACCTCCACTCCCAAGGTGTTAGTAACTCTGAGGTTCTACTGTACCATTATACAATCTGGAATAGTTGTCTTGTCTTACATAAATCTTACTTTATTTGAGACTGTTCTTTTTGCTCTTTGGTGGGGTGGGAAGGGGGAATTCTACTGAAAGCATCACATGATGAATAGCCAAGTACAACTATATACTATAAAATCTCATCTCTTGCCAAACTGATATACTGTAGCCTTTTGATCACCATCAGTTTTTATCATGTCACTTCTTATTAAACTGACAAAAGGAAAGGAACTGAAATTGCCTCCTGGAGGACACACAAACAAGAAATATTGGCATCAAAGAGCAGGCACCGGAAAATAGCTCAAGGAACATATCACCTGTTCCCCTCAATGCAAGAACATTTTCAATATGCTCCAAGTAAAAGAAGGCATTATAACAGAAGACTGGACAAAACATGACTTCAGATTAGAACCTGTCAGCAATTATTATTTTAGAACAAAGCTCAAGCTGCTGTCAGGGCACTGTTAAAACAAAAGAGCACGTGTGAGACTAATGCAGTGGCTAGAAATGTGGAATATTACTTCAGTTCTTAATAGTGCAAACGTCAAGTTGGGGGGTCTGCTTGGAGATCTAATTGTAAATTAAAGTGTCTATTACGTGGGTGAATCTGTATTTCAATCTCGTCTTTAGTCCTTTGCTCCTATTCTATCAGGGTTTGGGAACTGTGTAGAGGCAGCGTACTTAGACCAAAGGTGAGAGAGTCTCTCACTGCTTTGGGAAGACTCTTCTGGGTTTCTCAGTAGTGGCAGTATTAGGGCTCAGCTGAGAGCCATGACCGTCAGCTGCAACGATAGTTTTCACATATTAATGGTTGCATATACATTGTGGTTGCCAGGTAAACCACAGATATGTGGAATCTAGGTCAGAACTTTGTTCCATTAGCTCCAAAGGGACAGGCCTTTAGCTTTCAGTAGTAAAAGACGGTTACTCACCTTTGTAACTGTTGTTCTTCGAGATGTGTTACTCATATCCATTCCAGTTAGGTGTGCGCGCACCACGTGCATGTTCGTCGGAAGACTTTTACCCTAGCAACACTCGATGGGTCGGCTGGGCACCCCCTGGAGTGGAGCCGGATATATACCTCAGCCGACCCAGCCACCTCTCAGTTCCTTCTTGCCGGCTACTCCGACAGTGGGGGGAAGGAGGGTGGGTTTGGAATGGATATGAGCAACACATCTCAAAGAACAACAGTTACAAAGATGAGTAATCGTCTCTTCTTCTTCGAGTGATTGCTCATATCCATTCCAGTTAGGTAATTCCCAAGCCTTACCTAGGTGGTGGGGTCGGAGTGAGATGTGGCAGAGAGCAGAACCGCTGAGCCAAAGGCTGCATCATCTCTAGATTGGTGGACCAGAGCATAGTGCGAAGCAAAGGTGTGGACCGAGGACCAGGTAGCTGCGCGACATATTTCCTGGATTGGTACATGGGCCAGGAAGGCGGCTGATGAAGCCTGAGCTCTGGTAGAATGTGCAGTGAGATGGCCTGAGGGAACATGAGCCAAGTCATAGCATGTGCGGATGCGCGCCGTCATTCAAGAGGAGATCCTTTGGGAGGAGACAGGTAGGCCTTTCATCCGGTCAGCCACTGCAACGAAGAGTTGGGGGGATTTACGGAAGGGCTTTGTCCGATCGATATAAAAAGCGAGCGCCCTATTGACATCTAAGGAGTGTAACACTGCTGTTCCCGTCGGGATGAATGAGGCTTCGGGAAGAAGACCGGAAGGAAGATGTCCTTATTGGTATGGAAGGCCGACACCACTTTAGGGAGGAAAGCCGGATGTGGTCGCAACTGTACCTTGTCCTTGTGAAAGACAGTATACGGTGGGTCCACCATAAGCGCTCGAAGCTTGGAGACTTGTCTGGCCGATGTAGTGGCTATTAGGAAAACTGTCTTCCAGGACAGGTATAGCAGCGAGCAAGTTGCCAACGGCTCGAATGGCGGAAGCATAAGCCTGCTTAGGACTAGGCTGAGGTCCCAGGTAGGGGCAGGGTGGTGTACTTGGGAGTAGAGGCGCTCCAGGCCCTTGAGAAATCTAGTAACTAAAGGGTGAGAAAATACGGAGTGGCCACTCTCTCCTGGATGGAATGTGGAGATGGCCGCCAAGTGCACCCTCAAAGAAGATACCGCCAGGCCCTGCTGCTTAAGAGACCAGAAGTAGTCCAAGATAGTGGGGATCGGGACCACTGAGGGAGTAGCATTCTGTATTTCACACCAGCAGGAGAAACGTTTCCACTTGGCCAGATATGTTGACGGAGTGGAAGGCTTTCTGCTACTCAGGAGTATATGTTGTACCGGAGCAGAGCAGCATAACTCCAACTTATTTAGCCATGCAGTAGCCACACCGTGAGGTGAAGGGTCTGCAGGTCCGGGTGGCGGGAGATTGCCGTGGTCCTGCGTTATGAGGTCTGGGTGGAGAGGCAGGGTAATTGGGCTGGCTATGGACAGGTTGAGCAGTGTGGTGTACCAGTGCTGTCTGGGCCACGCTGGCACGATCATGATTAGGTGCGCTCTGTCCCTGCGGAGTTTTATCAGGATCTTGTGAACCAGTGGGAATGGTGGGAAGGCATAGAGCAGTCGGTGCTTCCATGATATGAGGAATGCGTCCGAGATCGATCCCGGTGAAAGACCCTGGAAGAAGCAGAACGTTTGGCATTTCCTGTTCGTGCGAGAGGCGTATAGGTCTATGTGGGGAAAGCCCCACTTCTGGAAGACCAAATGAATAACGTCTGGTCTTATCGACCATTCATGACACAGGAAGGATCTGCTCAGCTGATCAGCCAGAGTGTTCCAAACCCCTGGGAGAAAGGACACTACCAGGTCTATTGAGTGGGCTATGCAGAAGTCCCAGAGTCGGATGGTCTCCTGACAGAGGGGGGAAGATCGAGTCCCTCCCTGTTTGTTTATATAATACATGGCCGTTGTGTTGTCTGTAAACACTGAGACACAACGGCTGTGTAGATGCTGCTGGAATGTCTGGCATGCCAGGCGGACCGCTCTCAGCTCTCGGACATTTATGTGAAGGGCCAGTTCCTGTGATGACCAGAGGACCTGAGTACAAAGGTGTCCGAGGTGAGCCCCCCATCCGAGAGATGACGCATCTGTCATCACGGACAGTGAGGGTTGGGGCGGATGGAACGGTAACCCTGCACAAACTAGGGAGGGGGTTAGCCACCAGTCGATGGAGCGTAGGGTGCTTGGGGGAATGGTGACTATTATGTCTATTGGGTCCCTGCCCGGACAGTATACTGAATTGAGCCACGTTTGGAGAGGTTGAAGGCGGAGCCTGGCATATTTGGTCACATATGTGCAGGCAGCCATGTGACCTAGGAGACCGAGACAAGTGTGAGCCGAGGTCGTCGGGAAGTTCTGCAGACCCCGGATGATTGTTGCCATTGCCTCGAACCGCCGCTGAGGTAGATAGGCCTTGGTTAGAATGGAGTCCAGGGTAGCTCCTATGAAGTCTAGCCTTTGTGTGGGGACCAGTGTGGATTTCTCTGTATTGAGCATCAGGCCTAAGCGTGTGAATAGGTCCTTGACAATGCCTACATGCTGTGTGACTTGTGTCTCGGAGGTCCCTCTGATGAGCCAGTCGTCCAGATACGGGAATACGTGTATCCAACGTCGGCGGAGGTGTGCGGTGACTATGGCCATACACTTTGTAAACACCCTTGTGGCCATGGAGAGGTCAAAGGGAAGGACCGTAAATTGGAAATGCTGACGGTTGGCTACAAAGCGAAGATACCTCCTGTGCGGAGGAAAAATGACGACGTGAAAGTACACGTCCTTCATATCAAGGGCAGCATACCAGTTTCCAGGATCCAAGGATGGGATAATGGTCCCCAGGGAAACCACGCGGAACTTCAACTTTATCATGAACTTGTTGAGGCCTCGCAGGTCTAGGATAGGCCTGAGGCCTCCTTTTGACTTGGGGATCAGAAAATAACGGGAATAAAACCCTCTGCCCTCTTCGTCCTTTGGTACCTCCTCTATCGCTCCTATGGCGAGGAGCGTCTGCACCTCTTGCAGGAGGAATTGCTCGTGAGAGGGGTCCCTGAAGAGGGACTGGGTTGGAGGGTGGGAAGGCGGGGTTGAAACAAATGGGAGGTAGTATCCTTGTTTCACCATGCGTAGGACCCAGAGGTCTGAGGTCAATTGGGACCATGCTGGGAGGAAGTAGGAGAGGTGGTTGGAGAAGGGAGGAAAAGGATCCTGTCCTGAAACTGGTACTCTGTCCTCAGGCGTACCTTCAAAAGGCAGACTTTGGTCCCGCTGGTGGTTTCGAGGGATTGTGGTTTTGGCCCCCTTGGGGTCCTGACTGGGGTCTATGCCCACCCCGCCCACGCCGTTTGCTAAAGTCTTACCTGTGTCTGGGCACAAAGTACGGGCGGTGAGTCTGGGGACGGAAAGGTCTATGTTGGGTCACAGGTGTATGCATACCCAAAGAATGCATGATGACTCTATTATCTTTCAGGCTTTGCAGCCTGGGGTCAGTTTTCTCCGAGAACAGACCCTTACCATCAAAGGGCAAGTCCTGGATGGTATATTGTAATTTCGGAGGGAGGTTGGAACCTGTAGCCATGAGATGCGTCTCATGGTGATACCGAAGGCCAGAGTTCTGGCTGCTGAGTTGGCCGCATATAGTGAAGCCTGGAGGGAGGTTCTGGCCACCTTTCTCCCCTCCTCCAGAAAAGCAGCGAATTCCTGGCGGGAGTCCAGGGGGAGTAGCTCTGTGAATCTACCCACCTCCGCCCAGGTGCTGTAGTTATATTGGCTCAGTAGGGCCTGCTGATTTGCCACCCGGAGCTGTAGGGCGCCTGCCGAATACACCTTGCGGCCTAGCCTCCTTTGACTTTGGGGCTGGCGCCTGTTGGCCATGGCGCTCCCTCTCGTTGACCGATTGGACAACTAGCGAGCAGGGAGGAGGGTGGGCATACAGATACTCGTATCCCCGAGAGGGTACCATGTATTTACGCTCTACCCCCTTTGCCGTAGGGGGGGATGGAGGCTGGGGACTGCCATAAGGTGTCGGCATTGGCTTGGATGGTCCTGATGAAGGGCAAAGCCACTCCAGTGGGGGTATCCGCCAACAGGATGCTCACTACAGGGTCCTCGACCTCCGGGACCTCCTCCACCTGGAGATTCATGTTGAGCGCTATCCTCCTGAGGAGATCGTGATGGGCTCTAAGGTCTATTGGACGCAGCCCCGAGAAGGAAGTCCCTGCCACTACCTCATCTGGAGAGGAAGAAGAGGAAATGCTGGGGACGAGCGGGTCCTGTATGGCCTCTTGCTCTTGCACCGGTTCCTGCTCCAGTGGTACCGGGGAAACCGGTGGGTGGACTAGCGCTTCCTCTGTCCCAGGTGGAGGAGGACAGCTAACTGTGGCCTCTGGTGCTCGGTGCTCTGATGAAGCAGAGCGGGCCGGAACTAACGGAGCACCTTGGGCCTGGTGGTACGCCCAAGGTGTCCAAAAGAACCACTGATGAGGTCCTGGGTCCTGAGACTGGGCTTCTTGGAAAACTCCGGTGGGCACATCTGACTCGCGGTCTTGGGCATAGTAGTTGTCCACGTGGGACGATACCGAAGTGTGTCTGGATGGCCATGGAGGAGCGGAGAAGCCTTGGGCAGATGTTCCAACGGACCTCGGTCCATTACGTATCGGGGACCGGTGCCGGGAAGCATATCGGTACTGGGAGCGAGATCAGGACCTGCGACCAGATCGGTGCCGGGAGGTCGACCGAGATCTCGAATCCCTGCGTCGTGAACGGCTTCGGGAGGCACAGTGCCTGGAGCGGTGCCAAGATCTGGAGCAGTGCCGTGAATAGCGAGCCGGCGAACGGGATACCGACTGGTGCTGCGAATCTGACCGGTACTGTGTAGCGGAATGGTGCCAGGACTGCGAGTGGCGTCGAGAGCGGGAGCGCCGTCTGGACCTGGAGCGTCTGTGGGACCGCGATCGTGAGCGGTGCCAGTCCGCTGTGCTGACAGAGGGTGGTCTAATCAAGGTCGGTTTGCCTATGGATTGAATTACCTGCACTCGCGGTGCCGGGGGTAGAGGCAGTGCCGAGTCTGTCAAGGCAATCAGGTCCCTTGCCGCTGAGAATGTCTCCGGTATGGACAGTATGGTGAACTCTACTGCGGCATGCGCCAGGGAGCTAACAGGCGCCGGACTCGATGGTGCCGACTTAGTCAGTGCCGCAGTGGGCGTCAGTGCTAGGCGATCTGACTTAGGTGCACTCTCTCGCTGCCGTGCGGGCAGTGCTGAAGCAGCAGGAGTCTTGGCCTTCCTCAACCTCGGGGAGAGGGAGCGTTGTGGAGCCGACTTCGGTGCCGGCGATGTCCGGTGCCGAGAGGCTTTGGCCGTACTGGTGCGGTCCGGTGCCGAGGAGGTGCTTATGCTTACTGACTGACCAGCGCGGAGGGGTGAGAGCTGCCTCCATGAGGAGCTGTTTAAGCCTGATGTCACGCCCCTTTTTTGTTCGTGGCTTGAAAGCCTTGCAAATGGGGCACTTAGCTGTCAAGTGTGATTCCTCCAGGCACTTCAAACAGGAGTCGTGCAGATCTCCTGTCGGCATCGGCTTGTGGCAGGCCGAGCACAGTTTGAAACCCGGTGAGCCGGGCATGGGCCCCAGCACCGGGTGTGGGGTTACTTCTTTAATATATATACTACTTATATATATATATATATATACACACACACACACACACATACACACAATAACGAACGAGGAACTACGAGTAGCTAGGGAAGTGGAGGTCAGCTAAGCCGCGCTCCACTGTTCCAACGACCGACACGGGCGGTAAGAAGGAACTGAGGGATGGTTGGGTCGGCTGGGGTATATATCCGGTGCCATAGCGGCACCACTCCAGAGGGCGCCCGGCTGACCTACCGAGTGTTGCCAGGGTAAAAGTCTTTCGACGAACATGCACGCGGTGCGCACACACCTAATTGGAATGGATATGAGCAATCACTCGAAGAAGATGTACGGCTTCTGTTTTTTGGTGGTCAGTCGCTAAAGTGTAGTAGTGCACAGACTCTAATCACACTATATTACAACCACATGATTGCTATGACAAAAAGGTTTTGGAAGTGAGGGAGTAAAAACAACAAAGGCTCTAGGGGAAGAAGGGGGAAAGTAAAATAGGGAGAAGGCAGAACCATGGTTTGTTGAAACACATGAACAAAATTAATGCTAAAGGGAAATGCTCCATTTTTAATAGCATTTTTTTTCCTTTCACATTCATTTACTGGAAAACATTTCCACAACTTCCTGTTCAATCTGCAAATGTGGATGAAAGCAACAAATCCTTCTCTACTATGCACAGTGTAGCTGCCCTACGGCCCTTATGCCTTTCTTGGATCCCTGCAACTATCCTGCCAACATCTTCAGTGCATACGCCCAGGAAAAATTATGGAGGAGCAGCTGCCATAGATCTGTCATCTCCCCCTTTAAACCACGGAGCCAGAATCCAAAGCCCAGAGTGAGTCTGAATGTGCAGTGACACAGAGGTGGTAGCTTCTGCCAGAGAGCAACCTAAATAGAGTTGCTAACTGCCTATCGCTTCAGCATGAGCGCTTTTTCTGTTGGGGTGAGATCCCTTAGCCTTTCTTCAACCAAGGAGTATCCTCAAGGCAGTGGAGGATGCAGTTTAACATCATGTCCAGGACTAGCATCCAAAGTAAAGGAGAAGTATTGGTGTCTGTACTGTTTGAAATCAAACATGAAGACATACTAATGTTTGAGCCACATGTATACCAATATTCTACCATCTTGGAAAATCAAATATAGAAAGGAATTAGGAAGAAGAAATTGTTACTTTGGAGGGTCTTCATTTGGCTGTTGAATTAAGGAAGAAATGCAGCACACAAACAAAACGATAATGTGCTGCATGAGAACATGGACACCAAGTTATATACTGGCTCACACAGTGGCCAAAATTCTGGAAATAGCCAACACCACATCAGCAACAGCCAGAAAGCAGGTGCAATAGTGATACTCAACATGAACTTTAGCATTAACTGGGGAACTGATGCATCCATGTGAGCAGTCTGATTCTTGAAAGCAACCTCAGGGTGATCATAAACAGCCAAATATTTGGATGATCATGGATGGGAAAAATGAGAGATATGGCTCAGAGTCCTTACACAGAGTCCAGGGACACTGAGAGAGGAAAAGGCAAGACAACCATATTTGGACAGAATCACAAGATTTGTGTGGTGTTGTTAAAGTATCAGATACAAATAATTAGGAGTGCAGAATGTGATGCCAGATTTTGAACATCTGGCCCTGCATCTGATAGTTGTTTATATTTTTATTACATAAGTACTGACCCAGAAGTTTGGGATTCCAAATATTGACCATAATTCTGAAGTTCCATAACACGGGACTGCTTATTTTTATTATTAAGGGTTTCTGTAACTCTATCCTCCAACCCCCATTGTGTTTTGGATATGAAGGAGAGGTTAGTAATATGAGAGAGACAAGGTGTATGTAGTAATATCTTTTATTGAACCAAAATATGACACTGGCAATATGACATTCAAGTATCAATGTTCACATGTTCTAAACATCTTTTTTTCAAAAAGCAAGTCATCCTATCGTTTGTTATGGGAGATGGTGTCAGTAGAGAAGAAATGAGGGCAAGCTACCCTCTGCACTTTAAATATGACTCTTGATAATATGTCTCCCTTCTCCAACGGGCAGGGCTCTTATAGATCGTAGCAGGAGAGTACTGATGGTGCATAACAGAGGTGGTGCTCTTCCATAGGAAAGTGCTGTGAACTCTCCTCTTGCCTGGGTGGGTTTCTCTGTGCTGAGAATCCCCACAGAACAGTCAGGGATTCCCTCAGGAAAGGGAAGTTCTGCCCACTGTGGGGAGAGGCTTCCATAGCCTGTGTCACTGTGTCTCAACACTCCCTTTTGCCTACTCATCTCTGTTGCTAACCTCCACCAGCTCCATGGCTCCTAAATCTTATGCTACATCAACACCACCATATCTACCCTGTCCCCACCCCCAGCTCCTCTCTTTCTTGACTCTTGCTGAGGCCAACAACCTCATGGCTGCTGTCCCATCAACCAACATCCGTTGACCCTGCCTCTTCTATGCTCCCATGCCTACCACCCTTCATGCCCTCCTCTTTAACCACATCCAACATTAAACTTGGCGATTTATACTTAAAACTTAGTGTGTTTTATTTAGAATTTTTTGATTTAAGTGCATTTTCCATCGATGCAGATGCTAAAAACTGAGATCACTTTAAGAAACCTTAATAGCCACACCAAACTCAATTTACAAACCTTACCTCCCAAGCTTCACAATACCCAACTAGAGTCACTGACTGCTCACCTCTATAACACTCCTTTTCCATTCCAATTCCTGCACAAATACATATGCATACAGTAAATAAGGACCAAATTCAGATGCACATTTTCAATTATGACCATTTAATTTCTTATAAACTAGTTAATTTAAATATAAAATTGTATAAATAAGTAAGATATATGGCTTTGACATATGGCAGAGGTGTGTTGAGAAACTGTGCAGTGAAGGTTCTGGTTTCTTTATACCTAATGTTAATATTTAATGACTAAGTGCAATAATTATGTATTTGGTCTCTGGGAAAGGTATGTAAATTGATACTGAATTATGGATGATAGTGTTGCTTTAAATTCAGATTTCCTCGGTTTATAGCATTTTTGCTGATAGATGTTTAACTTTCAGCTAAGGTTTCTCAATGTGCATTTTTTGTATAGGAATATATACAAGTATACACAAATATCCACTCATTTTAATACCAGGTAATTTGGGATTTTGTGTTATGGTACAAGATATAAGAAGATCTTTATTCTGTGGGTATTGCACTTCACTGATATCATCTTTCACAGTAAAGAAAGGATTTTTTTTAAAAAAAGTGTATTTATTACAAGATGGTTAGCATACATAAGTCATGTAACATACATAAAATAGTTAAAATAACCTAGTTACAAAATAAGATGTGTTGTGTACATTTTCAAATGACCTTAAAAACAGTGGGATCAGTATTTTACAAAGTACATATAAAAGTACTTCATATACACAGAAAAATACAAATGTGCAAACACTATTTTCACAGGTGGAGATTTATCAATTGAAAATGCTAAAAAAAAAGGTCCTTCATTCCTTTAAAAAAATTCCATATGTAATAAAACAGCTGCATTTCCTATTCTGTGTGCAGTGTGAAATTGAATATTATTTAGTCAAAAAAATGAAAAGTGGTTAAAAAAAGGGGACAAACTATTTAATAATTGAAATCCTATAAATGAAGTCAGTTAGGTTAGTCTGATATTAACAATTATAAGAAGAATGCCCGGAAAAAATCAGAAAATACCAAATCATATATACAAACTCTATGAAATATTAGTTGGATATTTAACATATTAACATTAAAAAAACCTCACAATGTTTTTTATCTAAAGACTCCACTCCATGTCATCACAAACTGTAGCAAATAAAACCTCTAGCAATTTTGGGCTATATACAAAAATAACCCAACAACATTCCTCAAAGATTTTAAGATGAACAAACACAATGTTACTAAATGTAAAAATCTAAAACAGTCTTCCAATTTATGTGCAAAAATGTTTTTAAAGTATCAAATCACATCAAACCAAATTATGTACATATTTAGTATCTGTAAAAGTTATCTAGCTAGCATTGTTCTGCTATAAACAACTTACCTCTGTCCCGCAAAAAGTCTGCATTTCAACGATTTCAGTGCAAGTGTTTGCTTTATTGTTTAGTGCATTTATCATTGTGTTTGTTATTTTTAACTTTACAGTGAGCAGAACAGAACATAAACAAACATACACAACTTTTCATACTCAGAGATTTTTCTCCTATAAATGTCTTAATTTGTGGAAAGTTTCTTCTTGTTATTATCAGCCAGTTTTCTTTCCATTATCCTATTATAATGGGCTAATAGAATACCCAAAAAGCATACTCTTTAGCTAAACAGTGGAAACTTGAAATGCCATACATTAACAGTAAAATTGCAGAAGCATGATTTAGAGTAAGAGGTTAGAGAGCAGCTAGTAGATTTGAGAAGAAACCTTTTTTTTGAAAATTAAGGATTTGTTTTTTGGTCTTTAAAAATATTAAGTGACATTTGCCAATATGCTATGCATGTCACTGAATTCACAAACCTAAACTTTTCTTAGAAACTGTAGAAATGTTCTTCCACAACTAGCTTGAAAATTTGGACCACTTTGTTTAAATATTAAAACTCGATGAAAACAGAACACTATTTAAGGAAAAATGTCCACAATTTTAGCTAGACAGTTTTTCTGATGCAACTCTGATTAGAAAAACCAGTATTAGAGGGTAGCATATTTCAGGATCATTTAGCTAGGAATCATATTGAAAAGAGTTATATTTCAGGCTAAACAGATTACTAATTTGAAAAGTTCTCCTATCAGGAGAAAAGGAGTAGTTATAGTGGTTATAATACTTAAACAGAGAAGATGCTTCAGCATATAATGAGTATTTATGAGTGAAATGAAAGGAAGGTTGCTTGTTCTGTAATAGCATTTCAAAATGTATCTTCTTGCAACATGAACTGCTGAAACCATTTCTTTTCTGCAGTTGGCAGTGGAATGGTATTCTCTGTTACGCATCTGAAATACAGCTCTGGATCCTGTCCATCCATTGCTGTGCGTTCTGTGCATCTTGGGCACAGAAATTATACACACGCTTACTTGTCTTCAGCTGCAAAATGAAAACAGAAGTGTATACGATAGAAAAATAAACTTAGAAGATACAGCTCAGGAACTTTCAAACTAAGTTTTGATATCTGAAGCATTTCATTTTGCTTGAATATACTGATGTTCAGAATTTTCACTTTGGGCTGAGAATGTGGATCACCAGTTAGTTGTGCAACTGCCCTTGATAGTGAGTTAACTTGAAAACTCTCAAGTGACCATCCAGCAGGAATGGCTGTGATAGGAAGAACATAACAAAGGAAGAAAAATCTCTAATGAAGGTCAGCAAAGAATAAGTATACTTACATCAAAGAATGCTTTTTCACTAGCATGCTTTGGTGCGCCAATTGTTGGAGATGCAGGAGTCACTGTTTCGACTTCTGCAAGATCAATGTGTCCCTTGCAGCTTGTGTCCTCACCAGAATCATAATACCTCAGCTAGAACACAAAAGGGAAAACAAACCAATCAAATGCAATATATAAACCAATACACAGACAAATGCACTATTTGGTGCCAGATCCTTGTGCTCGTCCTTTCAGTACCTGGCATAGCTTCTGGAATTTTGAGAATCAACAAAAACTTCTTTTAAGCCTCCTTGTGTGCCCTTATCATGGGGCATTGGATGTTGGGCTGGTTTTGAGGAGCCACTTGCAAAAGCCTGAGATCTGCTATAAACTGAACAAACTGCTTATGACTACAAATGGACAATGTAATAGCTGGCATCATCAGGCAGTAGGCATGTCCAAGCAACAGCTTGTATTGGGAATGGGCAGAGTGCCATCTTGTGATTGTCCAAACTGGGGGAATCCTCATGTGACCAGACTTGCTGCCTTTACGGCAGCTTTGCACTGTGGGACAAGAGTGAAACTGCCCCAGGGAACAACTTATGTGAGGATTCAGGCTATCCTGACATAATACTCCCCTGTCTATTGCTTGGAAACTAATGAACATGTTTTGCACCAAAGAGTTAACAAAAGTTTTTATTTCTTGTATTTTAAATTGAAAGCGATCAGCAAAAACTCAGGTATAATTTAGGTAATTACAGATTACATATAAAACTGACATTTTCCTATACTATACTTAGTGGTTTAATGCAGCTTTTCTACAAAGACACTCTGGTTTCAATGATAACCCCTCCACTAAATTACTTTCAGTATTCAAACAATTCCACAAAAGAAAATCTGGTATTTGCATATTAAAAACAACAACCCACCCTTGCACATTGGATGCAAGAAGTAAAGACAAACCCTTTCTTAAAGGAAAGTAAAAATGGAGTCCTTCCAAATCAGATTTACTTCCTTCTGTTGTCTGCCCCATACTGTTTATATGTCTACCTTTCATGAACAATGTTCCGTAGGAGATTTGGCTAGAAACAATTTAGATATTAAAGCGGAAGACCTTGTACATACTGGGGGAAAGTATGTCTTCTTCTGCATGGAGGGACACCAGTTTTAATCACAATTAGTTAACATTTTAAAAGATGACTATCCTTGTCCACACTCAGGAGAAAATAATGTTTAACATTGTGTTAAGTAAAACCTGTTAACTAACATTTTCTATCACAATTTTCTTCTGTAGACAAGGCCCTACTGGCTATTTAAAAGCTAGTCCTTAGTTATGCACCCCTGAGGAAACTTATGTAAATAAGGTCTATTTGCATGAGTAAGGGCTTGTGTGATAATGACCAAAATTATTTAAAGTTCATTAGGCCATAATTGCCATCACTGAATTAGGTGTGCATTGCAAGCAGGGTTCAATGTCTAAAGCAGTAAATAGATTTTCTGTGCTTACCTCCTGTGCACTAATTTGTTAGTATATACATGAATGGTCATGCAACTCAAAGTAGTGAAACCAGTAAAGACAGACTTCACTAAGGTCTTGGCTACACTGGCACTTTACAGCGCTGCAACTTTCGCACTCAGGGGTGTGAAAAAACACCCCCCTGAGCGCTGCAAGATATAGCGCTGTAAAGCCTCAGTGTAATCAGTGCTGCAGCGCTGGGAGCGCGGCTCCCAGCGCTGCAAGCTACACCTGTAGAGGAAGTGGTTTACATGCAGCGCTGGGAGAGCTCTCTTCCAGCGCTGGCGCTGCGACCACACTCACACTTCAAAGCGCTGCGCGTTTAGCCATACCCTAAGACAGACCAAAGGTTTCCCATATACATCTGTCTGCAATGGCTATTATATCAAGAAACTGGAATTTCAGGGGACTTTAGAAATAAACTTTGTGGGTGAAATCTTGGCTTCACTGAAATCAATGACAAAACTCCTATTAACTTCAGTGGGGCCAGGATTTCACTTTTGGGTCTCATGATCTGAAGATATTTAGGCAAAAAAATTCCACTGAAGTTATATCATACATGGGTTGTTGCGTTATAAACATTGATAATAGGTTAATGGACCTTTGTATTATGGCAATCCAGATTGATAAATCTACAATGTATACTGGACTCCAATTTATCTGCATAGAATAGGCTTCGTGAAAATAAATATGAAAAGGAAGTGCTCCAAGAACGAATGAACGAGTGAAAAAATGCATGCTTGGAATGTATCATAACCACTACAGGTTGAACAGGGATGATTGAATTAACTCTATTCCCAACTAGGGTAACCAGGTGTCCAGTTTTCGACTGGAACACCCAGTCGAAAAGGGACCCTGCTGGCTCCGTTAAAAGTCCGGCCGGCGGTGCTGCGGATCTAAGGCAGGCTAGTCCCTACCTATCCTAGCGCACCGCTGGTGCCCTGGAAGCTGCCAGCAGGTCCCGCTCCTAGGTTGGGGGGTGGGCCACGGGGCTCCAAACTCAAATTGGCAGAGCTAGGGGGGCAGTGCCTGCAGGTGAGAGCAGCAAACGCTGCTGAGCCTCATGCCCTGCCCTGCCTAGGAGCCAGACTTGCTGACCTCTTCTGGGGCACAGCACAGAGCCAGGACAGGCAGGCAGCCTGCCTTAGCCCTGCTGCACTGCTGACTGGGAACTGTCCAAGGTAAGCCCACACACCAACCCCGAGCCCCAGCTCCCTTCCCAGCCCTGAGCCCTACCAAACCTGGGGGGGCAGTGCCTCCTGCACCCCTCTTGCACCCCAAACCCCTCATCCCCAGCCCGTCCCCAGAGCCAGCACCTCCAGCCCACAGCCCTCACCCCTCCCACACCCCAACCCCCTGCCTCAACCCACAGCTCCCTCCCACATTCTGAATCCCTCAGCCCCACCCCCCAGCCTGGAGCCCCCTCCTACACCCCAAACCACTCATCTCCAGCCCAGAGCCCATACCCCCTCCCACACCCCAACCCCCTGCCTCAATCCGCAACTCCCTCCCACATTCTGAATCTCTTGGTCCCACTCTCCAGCCGGGAGCCCCCTCCTGCACTCCAAACCCCTCATCCACGGCCCCACCCCAGAGCCAGCACCCCAAGCTGGAGCCCTCACCCCCTCCCGCACCCCAACTCCCTGCCCCAGCCCGGAGCCCCCTCCTGCACCCTGAACCCCTCATTTCTGGCCCCACATTGGAGCCCACACCCTAACCCCCTGACCCAGCCTAGTGAAAGTGAGCGAGGGTGGGAGGGAGAGCGAGACACTGAGGGAGGGGGAATGTAGTGGGCGGTGCCTCAGGGAAGGGGTGGAGCTAGGGTGTTCACTTTTGTGTGATTAGAAAGTTGGCAACCCTACTCCCAACTCCAAAATTATCCCTCAGATCTCTACTTGAATACTGGACAGTACTTTCTGGCTTTTTGGACTGTTCATATCAGAGATTGTTTGGTTTCTTAAACTGCTTTGACTGCTGAAGAGTTCACATGGCTCACATAGAAAGACTAGGTTAATGCCCAACACTGACCAACAGGCTAATGCCCTTCTGAAGACAGAAAGTTTTAATAAAATTACTTCTGAGTTGGCCAATATACTGCCATTTTCAACTGAAAACTCCTTGATGCCGGGACTGTCTTTCTCTATAAAGTATAAAGCAACAAACAGTGTTCGCACTCAACAAATACTAGATTATCACCAGGTCATGGAGTTTCTTTAAAATTATATACTAGATGATTATCTCTGTTTTAAAAAAACAAAATGATTACCTTCACATTGACTATAAGGTATACCAGCCACACAGATAAATATCTGTATTGAAATACTATGTACAGCTGCATTTGCAAATAATCACTACTAATCATTTCTAACTATAAGGTCAGTTAAGGACTGGAATAGGTTACCAAGACAGGTTATGGAATCCTTGTCACTGAAGGGTTTTAAGAACAAGTTAGACAAATGCCTGCCGGGAGGGTCTAGGTATACTTGTCTTGTCTCAGAGTGGGGGGTTGGATCAAGACATTTCTATTATTTTATGAGTTCTTGTACTATTTGTCAAACTATTTCTATATGCGTATTAAGTAAAACTCTAGTAAGTTATTCACATAAAAATCCAGTTTGCTAAAAATGTTTTACCTGGTGTTTTGTCACATCCAGTACAAACCAGCGAGGTTTCCAACCTTTTAACAAAGCTCCTCTTTTGTAAAGTGTACCTTCAAAAGACCTTGAACAGAAGGAGCATATGTATATCACCAAAAAGGTTTAGTACGTACATGTTGATTTAATAGCCTCAATACCATGGCACATAAGGCATAGACTGGTCTATAACTATTTAGGAACCGTTTTTACTACAGAATGAAAAATAAACTTTAAACACTTAGAAGATATATCACCTGGAGCTGTGGGACCATTGATCAGCACCATAATTTCCCACTGTGTCCAGGCACTGAAGCAGACTTAAAAATACTATGGCTGCCGCATTTCATATGCTTTGTTTTGTTTTTATGTATTAACGGTAAGATTATTCTGACTGTACACATTACAAGCTAAAGTTTCTTAATGACCAAGTGCTAAATTTTTTAATAATTGTTTAGATAGTACAGTGGTCTAATGCACTACATACCACCTCTGGAAAACTGTTTTCAAATCTTGGATTAAGGCACAAATAAAAATGAATTTGATGATCTTATCCTAGCACCCATTTACCCATGTGACTAAACTGTCACTCAATTTGATATAAGGAGAAATGTCTGCACTCAAGGAAGGCCCAGGTCAGGACTGAGATAGCAGATCTAACGAGGAAGTTTGTGTGATATCTTCTCCCTTCATCTCTGATTTTCAGAAGCACTATTAACTCCTCACTTGTATGAACACCTAATTCACCCAAAATATTTTTTAAGATAGAAGAATAAAAAGGCAACTAAGTAGAATTAAAAGCTTTGGAAGAAACAGTAAAAATGCAGCAGAGCGTTCCATGTCTAGGAAAATTCTACAGTACTTTTTACTTCTTGGGCAGATATATGCACCATTCTACTACATTCATCATTATTCTATCATCTGTTTGACTCCCTGGAATATAACACACAACAGTGATGCACTCTTGTAAATCACTTCCCTCCTGAAAATGAGGTTTCAGTAATACCCAGCAATTAGTCAGTTTACCTATTCTCATCATTCTTTGACGTGAACTGATTGTATAGTGTGGTTGCTCGTCTGTTCACTCCATTAGAGGGAGAGATGCTGGCACTCTGCTCTTCACCCAGACCACTGTCAGGTAAGTGCAGGAAAGACCTCTTCTGATAGGAATGTGGATTAGGAGACATTATCCTTGATGAGCCAGAAGGATGTCTTCGTGGCTAACAAGGAAGATAAATGACAAAGATTGAGTGAGAGGCTTAGCTAAGTTTAGAACTAAGAAATTTTCTAAAATGTGACTACCTGCTGAATTAAGTAGCAGAACTGCCAAAATTAATACATTGTAAATAGTATTACAGCAAAACAAACAAAAAGCCACAACCACAAAATTTATAACTCCCTCCACAGAATCCATAATGTAAAATGTTAATAGCAGAGAACTGTAGTTTATCTCATCAGAAAGACTTCTTCATTTTTGCTAAATATAATAGAGAACATTTATTTATACATCCATATTGTGAAATATTAAAAAAAATAAACTATCTATATAAAATAAATTAGCAAATTACATTTTGTAATGCCATCGCCTTTTTAAAAAATTGTGCTAACTAGGAAAAGTTGGTCATGAGCTTCCCAGTCATTAATCCAAATGAGTGAGAATCTATTGTTTATTCCTTCCATAATTCTCCACAGTGGTAACTCGAAAGTGGTCAGAAGAGTTCAGAGGCTGATGTTTAAATTTTAATTGCATAGTATTAGTTGGACTGCAAGTTTCAACACAGTTAATTGTGTTGATTATTGCATCATTTTAGAAATATGACTTAGTTTTACATAAATCTACACTTAAAAGTCATTGTTCCCTAATATAATAGATCCTTCAGTTTAATTCTTAGATGGCAGCACCAGCAGCAGCTAGACAGTTGAGCACTTGAAAAATGAAGATTTGCTAAAATATTTGTTTTTATTCCTGGTAAGGATAAAAATGACCACAAAAGGTATGGAGCTTTTTTGTTACTGAATTTTTTGACCTCACATAAACCACACATTAGAGATGACTCTGAATATAATTTAAAATAAAGAACTTGCTCTCAGAGATTTGGCTTTCTAAAAGAACTGTTTTTGCTGAATCTCCAAGTAAACATTTTAAGAGATAGGAAAATTACTTACACATAATTTTGCTTCTCTGATCTGACAGGATTCTCTTGTTTGTGTTTTAGCTTCTTTGTGCAAGACTGGCAGAATGCCAGAAACTCTTAAATAACTGACTCCCCTGAGGGCAGTAATAGTAGCAGAGTAGAGCACTAGCTAGGCCCCCTACTGGATGTTTTGTTCTGTCCCCTGAAGGATATAAATATTCCAGTCTGAGTATCCTGTGTGATGTCAAATAGGGGGCCTGGCATGTGCTCTGTTCTGTTCCAGCTGCCCTCAGGGAAAAATACTTTAGTGGATCTCCCACTGCTCCCAGTCTTGCACCAGAGATCTAAGAATGAAAACTGAGAATCTGGTGGATGGTATCTTTACAGAGAAAGATTTTGTGGTGTTATGCTTACGTGATGTGCTAAACATTATCTAAAGAAATAACCTGATTTTCAGATTAGGGTATGCTCCTGAACAGCAGATATGCAACATGAAATATAAGCAGTGATTGAAAGTAACAGTAGGTCTATAGTAAATGAAATTTTGTATGGTGGATAAAATGCTTCACTATCTACAATTTATATTTATAATCAATATTCCCACCCAAATATTCAACATTTCCACCTAAAATATATATTGCCACTGCTTGACCTGGCTTTTATTACTTGCAAAACTCTAAAAATATGCTCAGGAATGTATTCACAGAGGATCAGTTCCTCACCTCATGTAAACAACCAGTTGTAAAAGATTAGGCCCAGAGTATTGAAGGCCTGATTATAAAGTATGGATCCAAAATTGAATTTACACATCTGAATGATCCCATTGATGTCCAGGGAACTACCCCCATAAGCAAAAGTTACTCACATGTGTAAATGTTTGCAGGATCAGGCCCCAAGAAGCTTTATAAATATCTAATTTTACACCATTGTGTATTACTAAAATGCTTATCTTGCTCTATATTTATCAATCTACTTCAAGATACAAAAAAAGTAAATGTCATAGGAATACGTATTTTTCCACATGCAGCAATGCAAAGCCAATAGCATGGGTTAGAAAAACACATTCTGTTTTTTAGAAAGCAATACTTTATTCCAACAAATACAGTGATTTTGTCACTCTCCCAGATAGCCTATATAGCTGAGATTGAATTATTATTAGACTCCTAGACTTTAACAGACCATCATGAACATCTAGTCTGACTACACATTGCAGGCCACAGAACATTGCCCACCCACTCGGTAATAGATTAGACCCAGAACGTCTCATTGTGTTACTGAAGCCCTTAAATCATCATTAGAAGACTTCAAGTTACAGAGGATCCACCATTTACTCTAATTTAAACCTGCAAGTGACCCATGCCCATTTTGCAGAGAAAGACGAAAAACCTCCAAGGACTCTGCCAATCTGACCTGGGGGAAAATTCCTTCCTGATGTCAAATATGGTGATCAATTGGACTCTGAGCATATTAGGTGGTCAACTGAACCCTTCCACCACTTACATTGTCTTGTCTTGTGTCATCTTTAAGATTCACAGTGACTCTTTCCCACAGGAGCTGCCACCTTTCTGAGCTCTGATTTAATTTATTCTCCAGTCTTTCGATTTCCTGAAATCAATAAAAAAGTGTTTTCCTGAGGATACACATTTCAGGCTGGTTGCATCTAAACACACAAATTCCATTTTCACTTGCCATAAAAGAAATACGATAATGATAAGGATTGGATATATTTTATAAAACAATTTAAAAAGAGCAAATCCAATGCTGTGACATTAGCATTAAACATTGCCAACATTTACATAACATGGTTTATAAGAAGTGATAAAGTGATAAAAGGAGAAACTGAAACAAAGACTTATTTGATTTAGATTCCAAACTGTAATAACATGTTCTTGTCGTGAAATTTGGGAATATAACCTTTCTTGGTAGCTTCCAGTTAGGAGCCCCTTCCTAGCCCCACCCCAGAGCATGCGCCCCTAGCCGATGAACTCACCCCCCTCCCACACTCCAACCCCCTGCTCCAGCTTGTTGAAAGTGAGTGAGGGTGGGGGAGAGCGAGTGACAAAGGGAGGGGGGATGGAGCTATTGCGGGGCAGGGCCTCGGGACAGGGCAAGGGGTGGGGCAGAGGTGTTCGGTTTTGTGTGATTAGAACGTTGGCAATCCTATTACTACTTCTGCTTGTTCTACCTTTTGTATTGTCTTCCTTATCAGTGCTGGGCTGGGGAAAGACAGAGAAGAGTTTGGGCCATTTGCACAAGGGGGTTTGCAATCTGCTGGTTATAATTTAAAACTTTTTGTTAAAAGCCCAATTCTGAGGGGTCTTCTATGTTGTTGGAGGCAACCTTCTGGGAGCCAAAAGGAAGGGATGAGGCCTACTACACAGAGTTACTAAACACCACTTTTTAGCTGCCTTCAGATTCTGTAAAGAGGAGACACACCCAGAAGCTGGGACTAATGGACATGCTATGAGCTAGGCATAAAGATTTGGACACCTTATACTTCATTTGCTTTAAACGATATGGTGAACAGGAACAAGAACAGGGGGGTAAAGTACTGCTGCAATCCAGAAAGAATCCAGAGTTTGCCCCAAATGAGATAACATTCCTTGCAAAATATGAGGTTACAATTTTGACAACTCTAGGAGAAGATAGTTAGAAAATCTATTATACAGGTTACTTTTTTATTTAAAAAGGAAAGTGAAAAAATGTATTAAGACTTTACTTTTAAGGAATAAAAAGTAAGATATACCTAAATTGCCTCATTATTGGCTGCAGTTCACAATGTAAAAAAGGTAAGTATTAAAACCTATTTACAGAATTGAATTAATTCAGAACAGCATAACCTTTTGTAAGATGTTTGACTGACTTTCTGACCCCATATCTCTTTGGAGAGTAAACCAATTATTTTTACCTAATATTTACTTTTATAGCACATCTATAAGGCAATGCCTTGAATGGCTATGAATTTGATAAGTGTAATAAATTGTGGTTTTCTGTCTTTGTTAGCATCCATACTTACATTTAAGAGGCTCGTGATTGCATCAGGTTGCACTTTGCTAACATCATCATAGCATGGCCACACTATTTTCCTCTTACTCTGGGGAAATGAACCATCCATTTGGTCAACTTCCTCTGAAGTACTGCATTTCACAGTAACCATGGTCCAATCATAGGAAGGGCCTGTGGCCAAGGTCTCTTCCATATAGTAATCCCATGTTTTCAGGCTGGACATATTTACACTTGGTTTTAATGCCTGTTTGAAACAAAGCCCAATAAATTAGTGTCACATGGAAATTTTCAGTTTCAGAGTTTTCCCCAACACAAATCCAATACTTTACATTTTATAGACTATCCTCCTGAATTTAATGTAGCATTGCTACTGGTGTGTGCTGATCTGGAATTACAATGTTCAGTGCATGACTGTGGGATAAAATAAAAGATGTCAGATCAAGGGAAATAAATAGTTACTTACCTCACAGTAACTGTACTTCTTCAAAATATGCTGTCGATATATAAACCACCGGTGGCATATGCATATGCATGCCCCATACTCTTGAATTCTGATTCTTTTGGCCAGCAGTGTCCATTGTGGCCAGGCCTGCACTCTGAGTGTTTTAGTGCCTCCGATCTGAGGGCATAAAGGGTGTGGCAACCCAAATGTCCCTCAGTTCCTTTGCCAAAACACAATTTAGATATTATAGGACAATGTAGTGGCAGAAAAGGAGGACTGGTTGTGGAGTATATGTGGACAATTCGTATCAAAGAACCACAGTCACTGTAAGATAAATAACCATTTCTTCTTCTTCAAGTGCTTGTCCACATACATATTCCACTATTGGTGACAAGCAAGCAGTGACCTAGATCATAGAGGTGGATGCTAGGAGTCTTACCTAAACAATGATTGTCAGACAACCTACTGAAATGGACATCTAGAGGGTTGACAATCATTGTTTAGGTTGCTGAAATGGACATCAGATATTGATGCTTCAACTGTGGGTAATGATGTACTACTTGAGCGCAGTCGTGGAAAAAGCCACCCTGGCAATAATTTGATCAGAGACTCAAGCCTGAGGCCTGTTTACTGTACGCACACCAACGCGTTGGGAGGTAGCAGGTTGGATACTGTGCCCCCAATACGAAGCATCACCCGAGTATATAAAGCTCAAAACCGCAAATACACCATACATTTAAGTAATAATAGCCCTTATTTGGAATTAACATCTGACAGGGGTCAGAGTCTTTTTGGGTCTTTTTGGTACTTTCCAATGTGATTGCTCGCATACCTTTTATGGAAGTAAAGAGGGTTAGGTCTCGGCTGGTATTTTCCAGTGTTTAGCAACCATTCCTTTTATGGGGTACCATTACACTAAGTAGGTCACGGGGTACAGCAATATCACGGGGCAGTTACACAACAAGCATAAGGGAGGGCATGGGTGATCATTATAAATGTTTCATACTTGTTACAATCCTATCTCACCCAAGCAGTTTTTATATTTCATAAGCATTAGGCACATATTACAAATAGTTTCTGCTTCTGGAACTTCTCATTTGCCCCCCTCCCCCAGCAGCCAGGGGACACAGCTAGTTTGGTTCAGGCTTAGGGCCTGTTAGAAACAAGACAGGCCCATGTTAACAAATCAAGGCCTATGTAGTTGGGGGGGGGGGGTGTCTTTTCCTCACAGTGCTAAGTTGGCTATTTCATTGCACAATGTATTTAGAAATGTGTCTGTATTGAGACTGCCTGACCTGTCATCATAAACTACAAATAATCTGGGGGATACCCTAAATGGCTTAGTCCTAGTCATGTAGAAGGACAATGCTCTGCATACATCTAGAGTGTGAAACTGAGCCTTCCCTTTCCGTAAATAGCCAGATGTATTATTTGGTTGAAATAGAAATCAAAGACTACCCTCAGCAAGAATTTTGCTGTAGGTCTCAAAGTGACTCCATTTTTATGAAAAACTGCATGAAGGTCTGGACATGCGAGCTGATAGCTCCCCTACCCTTTTAGCAAATATTATTGCAACTTAAAAAGGGATATACCCGCATAAGGTCATTCAGGAATCTAGCTACTGTAGGGTGTGAAAATGTCAAATAATTCTATGTTGGAGGTTGGACTGCTGAGATGGCTACTAAATGGATCCTCAGGGAGATCAGAGATCGTTCAGAGCTCTTTAAGGGCAGAAGGTAATCTAGTATGTCAGGTATTTGGGTGTTCAGTGGAGACAATTGGTACTGTTGAGCCCAGACAGTGAATCTCTTTCCTTGACTGAGCAGATAAGCCTCACAGAGTCCTTTCTACTGCGGATAAGATTGTTTTGTATCTCAGTTGAACAGGTTTTCTCTACTTACGTTAACCAGCCAGTATTTGTGCCATGCAGTGCAAGAAAGAGGGATCTGGATGGAGAATCTGTCCTCAGCTTTGGCATACCACATCTGGGGGCAGAGGCAACTGACTTGGAAGTTGAATGAAGAGATTCATTAGGTCTGAGAACTGGAACAAATGATACTGCGAGGTGTGACGCTGAGCAGATCAAGAGTGACTACAGGGCTCTGGGAGTACAGGGCTCTGGGAGTTTGAAGCGCAGGTGGTATTCTCTTCGATTCTTCCTGTTGAAGGTAGGGGTCTGGGCAGAGACAGATGCATCGTGGAGGTGAATGCCTGGCTGCGAAGATGGTGTCGCCAGGAGGGCTTTGGCTTCCTCGACCACGGGATGCTATTTGAGGAAGGACTGCTAGGAACAGATGGCGTTCACCTTTCGAAGAGGGGAAAGGCCTTATTTGCGCACAGACTGGCTAACCTAGTAAGGAGGGCTTTAAACTAGGTTCGACGGGGACAGGTGAGCAAAGCCCACAGGTAAGTGGGGAACAAGACCTGGGAGATGGGTTGGAAACAGGAGGGAGCACTGGCTATAATGGCAGAGAGGAAGGAGGGTCAGGGCAAAGCTGGGAGGCAAGATCAAACCAGTATCTTAGATGCCTTTATACAAATGCAAGAAGTATGGGTAATAAGCAGGAAGAACTGGAAGTGCTAATAAATAAATACAACTATGACATTATTGGCATTACTGAAACTTGGTGGGATAATACACACGACTGGAATGTTGGTGTGGATGGGTATAGTTTGCTCAGGAAGGATAGACAGGGGAAAAAGGGAGGAGGTGTTGCCTTATATATTAAAAATGTACACACTTGGACTGAGGTTGAGATGGACATAGGAGACGGAAGGGTGGAGAGTCTCTGGGTTAGGCTAAAAGGGGTAAAAAACACAGGTGATGTCGTGCTGGGAGTCTACTACAGGCCACCTAATCAGGCGGAAGAGGTGGATGAGGCTTTTTTCAAACAACTAACAAAATCATCCAAAGCCCAAGATTTGGTGGTGATGGGGGACTTCAACTATCCAGATATATGTTGGGAAAATATCACCGCAGGGCACAGACTATCCAATAAGTTCCTGGACTGCATTGCAGACAACTTTTTATTTCAGAAAGTTGAAAAAGCTACTGGGGGGAAGCTGTTCTAGACTTGACTTTAACAAATAGGGAGGAACTTGTTGAGAATTTGAAAGTAGAAGGAAGCTTGGGTGAAAGTGATCATGAAATCATAGAATTTGCAATTCTAAGGAAGGGTAGAAGGGAGTACAGCAGAATGGAGACAATGGATTTCAGGAAGGCGGATTTTGGTAAGCTCAGAGAGCTGATAGGCAAGGTCCCATGGGAATTAAGACAGGGGAAAAACAACTGAGGAAAGTTGGCAGTTTTTCAAAGGGACGCTATTAAGGGCCCAAAAGCAAGTTATTCCGATGGTTAGGAAAGATAGAAAATGTGGCAAAAGACCACCTTGGCTTACCCTTGAGATCTTGCGTGACCTACAAAATAAAAAGGTGTCATATAAAAAATGGAAACTAGGTCAGATCACGAAGGCTGAATATAGGCAAATAACACAGGAATGCAGAGGCAAGATTAGAAAAGCAAAGGCACAAAATGAACTCAAACTAGCTATGGGAATAAAGGGAAACAAGAAGACTTTTTATCAATACATTAGAAGCAAGAGGAAGACTAAGGACAGGGTAGGCCCACTGCTCAATGAGGAGGGGGAAACAGTAACGGGAGACTTGGAAATGGCAGAGATGCTTAATGACTTCTTTGTTTCGGTCTTCACTGAGAAGTCTGAAGGAATGTCTAGTATAGTGAATGCTTACGGGAAGAGGGTAGGTTTAGAAGAGAAAATAAGGAAAGAGCAAGTAAAAAATCACTTAGAAAAGTTAGATGCCTGCAAGTCACCAGGGCCTGATGAAATGCATCCTAGAATACTCAAGGAGTTAATAGAAGAGGTATCTGAGCCTCTAGCTATTATCTTTGGGAAATCATGGGAGACGGGGGAGATTCCAGAAGACTGGAAGGGGGCAAATATAGTGCCCATCTATAAAAAGGGAAATAAAAACAACCCAGGAAACTACAGACCAGTTAGTTTAACTTCTGTGCCAGGGAAGATAATGGAGCAGGTAATCAAAGAAATCATCTGCAAACACTTGGAAGGTGGTAAGGTGATAGGGAATAGCCAGCATGGATTTGTAAAGAACAAATCGTGTCAAACTAATCTGATAGCATTCTTTGATAGGATAACGAGCCTTGTGGATAAGGGAGAAGCGGTGGATGTGATATATCTAGACTTTAGTAAGGCATTTGATACAGTCTCGCATGATATTCTTATAGATAAGCTAGGAAAGTACAATTTAGATGGGGCTACTATAAGGTGGGTGCATAACTGGCTGGATAACCGTACTCAGAGAGTAGTTGTTAATGGCTCCCAATCCTGCTGGAAAGGTATAACAAGTGGGGTTCCGCAGGGGTCTGTTTTGGGACTGGTTCTGTTCAATATCTTCATCAACGATTTAGATGTTGGCATAGAAAGTACGCTTATTAAGTCTGCGGACAATACCAAACTGGGAGGGATTGCAACGGCTTTGGAGGACAGGGTCAAAATTCAAAATGATCTGGACAAATTGGAGAAATGGTCTGAGGTAAACAGGATGAAGTTCAATAAAGATAAATGCAAAGTGCTCCACTTAGGAAGGAACAATCAGTTTCACACATACAGAATGGGAAGAGACTGTCTAGGAAGGAGTATGGCAGAAAGAGATCTAGGGGTCATAGTAGACCACAAGCTTAATATGAGTCAACAGTGTGATACTGTTGCAAAAAAAGCAAACATGATTCTGGGATGCATTAACAGGTGTGTTGTAAACAAGACACGAGAAGTCATTCTTCTGCTTTACTCTGCGCTGGTTAGGCCTCAACTAGAGTATTGTGTCCAGTTCTGGGCACCGCATTTCAAGAAAGATGTGGAGAAATTGGAGAGGGTCCAGAGAAGAGCAACAAGAATGATTAAAGGGCTTGAGAACATGACCTATTAAGGAAGGCTGAAGGAATTGGGTTTGTTTAGTTTGGAAAAGAGAAGACTGAGAGGGGACATGATAGCAGTTTTCAGGTATCTAAAAGGGTGTCATCAGGAGGAGGGAGAAAACTTGTTCACCTTAGCCTCCAATGATAGAACAAGAAGCAATGGGCTTAAACTGCAGCAAGGGAGATTTAGATTGGACATTAGGAAAAAGTTCCTAACTGTCAGGGTAGTTAAACACTGGAATAGATTGCCTAGGGAAGTTGTGGAATCTCCATCTCTGGAGATATTTAAGAGTAGGTTAGATAAATGTCTATTAGGGATGGTCTAGACAGTATTTGGTCCTGCCATGAGGGCAGGGGACTGGACTCGATGACCTCTCGAGGTCCCTTCCAGTCCTAGAGTCTATGAGTCTATGACTGCCTTTGCCATACTCGTGTTGTTATGACGATCATCCTGGCTAAATCTTGCCTGAAGCTCCTGAGAACTCTTAGGATCAATGGAATTGGAGGATAAATATATATGAAGCCTGAGAACCAGTGGATCAGGAATGAGTGGGACAGTTATCCCTGACTTTGCCCTCCTCTGGACAAGTGCTTTTTCTTTCATTGGTGGCAAAGAGGCCTATGGTTGGATGAACCTACTTGATTGATGTGTCTTGGATAACAGTATCCTTTACTGACCACTCATGGTCCCTGGCAACTGTCTGCTGAGGTGGATCCATCAGCATATTTTGCAACCCTGGTAGGTGTAAAGCTATTGGAGTAATCTTGTAATTCCATGGATTTGCTGTTTCTTGACATAGAGCAAGTCTACATTATCGCTTAAGTTGATCTAACTTACATTGCTCAGGTGTGAAAAAGATCCCCCCACTCCCGCCCCCTGAAGTGATGCAAGTTTCGTGTTGTCCATGCTGGTGTTGTATCAGCAGGAGACTCTCTCACCAACATAGCTTCCCTTTCTCGCCGAGGTGGAGTAATTATCTCGACAGAAGAGCTCTCTCCCGTCAGCACAGCGCATCATCACCAGACGCATTACAGCGCCCCTTGTTTGTTTATGTAATATGCTGCTATGGCTTCATCTGTCATGACCTGAATTGTTAGACACTTCAGAACAGAGAGGAAAACTGTGTGTGCTAAACAAATCTTAGTCCTCAAATGTTTATGTGAAGCTGGGTTTTTTGAGGAGTTGATAGGTTGAAAGTTGTCTAAATGGGCTTCCCTTCCCACCAGTGGAGGTATCTGCCACCAGAGTATTTGATGGCAATGATGGAGAGGGACCTAGTACAGGAGTCCTGGTGGGACCTGCATTCTCATATCCAAATGATGTTTGTTGGGTTGATGTACCAACTTTAACCATCCTTGCCTGCAACATAGGTGTAGTCTGGCATGCCGAGTTACATATGTGCAGGTGGCCATGTGCCCTAGGAGTCAGAAAAATTCTTACAGATATCTCGTGTTGAGCTAGCAGGTGGTTGCCCAGATCTCCTATGGCTTGGAATCCCTTGGGGCAGATAGATCATTGCTGCTGTGGAGTCCACAACTTCCCCTATTAATGCTATCATTTGAATAGAACTAATACGGGCATCTCTTTGCTTTCTTTTAGTCCTAAAGAGGCAGAAAGGTCCAGAGTTTGCTGTATTGAGTCAGTTATCTGTTCTTGAGACTTCCTGCAAATGAGCAAGTCCTCTAAGTATGGATGAACCCAGACTGTTTCCTGAGATAAGCTGTCACTACTACTAGGAATGTTGGCCCAGATTTCTGAAGGTATTTAGGCATTGCAATATCTGTCCGACTTAGAAACCTAAGTTTCATTTTCAAAAAAAGTTTCACATAGGCACTTAGGACCCTAAGTCTCATTGATGTTCAATGAAATTTAGGCTCCTAAGTCACTTAGGCATTGAAACACTGAGCAGACCGATGCCTAAATACTTTTTAAAATCTGGGCTTTCATGAATATGGCTTGCCACAGGTGCTGGCTTCCTCCTTGCCCCGGGGGTGCTCAACCCCTGCTCCACTCCAGGCCCTGCCCCCACCTCGCCTCTTCCTGCCAATTCCACCCCCTCCCCTGAGCACACCCCATCCCCGCTCCTCCCCCCAAGCACCTTTTGCATGCTGTGGAACAGCTGAGCGTGGTGGGTGGGAAGCGCTGGGATGGAGGGGAAGGAGTTGATCGGTGGGGCTGCCGGCAGGTGGGAAGTGCTGAGGGGGAGGAGGTAGGAGCAGGCTACCAGTGGATGCAGGCCTGGAGCACCCACAGAATCAGCACTATGCCGCTGTCGCTCTTCATAGAGTGAATGATAGGACCCTGTATTGGTAATAGGAATTGCTTATCTGAAAACTTAGATATTTTCTGTAGGCAGGATGAATTAATATATGAAAATAAGCATCCTGGAAGTTGAGAGCTGAATACCAATCTGGTGGATGTAGGGTGGAAATTATCGACGCCAGGGTTACCATCCTGAACTTGAGCTTGTGAATGAAGGTGTTCAATTGTCTCAAGTCCAGAATAAGGTGCCCTCCACTCTTCTTCTCAAGAATTAGAAAGTAACGGGAATAAACCCTGTTACTCTCTGTATTCTGGAAGCACTATTTCCACTGTTCTGAGATTTGGGGTGTGTTTACACTGGAGCTGAAACCATAATGGCCAGCTAAGGAAGATATATCTATGGTAAGTGTGCCAAGCTAGCATTCTAAAATAGCAACACAGCTGTGGCTGCATGAGCAGTGGGATGGGCTAGTTATCCCAAGTACAATTCTGTCTGAAACTCTAAGTAGGTACTTGGATCAGTTGGCTTGTCCTGCTGCCTGTGCAACCACGGCTACACTACTATTTTTAGAATGCTACCTTGATCAGAGCTAGCACAGGTATATATATACCTGAGCTCGAATTATATCTCCAGCACCAGGGTTGATATATCCTCAGAAGTGACTGCACCTCCAGATGTAGCATGCTCTCATGAGATGGGTCCCTGAAAAGTGATGGGAAAAATAGGTGGTGGGTGGGGAGTGTCTGGAATTGGATCGAATAGTCCACCTCTATGATTTCCATGACCCAGCAGTCTGTAATGAAATTCCAGACCACACAAAAATAAAATAAATGGAGGGGATATAAGTGGGAAATCCAAGAGAACTGTACACTGCCCCCGACCAAGGAGCCTGCTGCTTTGATGAAGATCAGAGCTGGTGAGAAGATGTGATAGTAGAGGCACATGATTTCCATTTCTTACATTTCCGTTGCTTCCTGGGTGGTTCAGGCTGTTGATAATGAGTACAGTATTGGCTGCCTTTGATGCGGTTGAGGCTTAAAGAACTTTCTTTTTGGTGCACAAGTATAGACTCTCAGGAACTGCAGCGTCACTTGAGAGTCGTTCCACAGAGCATACAAGCCTCATCAATCTTTATATTAAAAAGTCTGCATCCTTCAAATGGAAGATCCTCAATTGTAACTTGTACCTCTCATTTGTAGCCTTGATGATAAATAATATTTGCAGCCAAATAAACTGAATTTCTTGCATCTCTCTTGAGGTGTAAATTTCTGCTGACTGTGTTTTTCATTAGCCATTGTGACAACCAGAGATCCTGTTGTAGGATGTATGTAAAATTGCTCAAAGCCTTAGGAAGGCACTTGGCAGCAATGATCTACTGATTTTGATGTTGGTGACAAAGAAGCAGGCATCTGCCAGAGTAACTGCCTGTTCTAAGAGCCTCTCATTCAAGGGCATTACAAGACATCCAGGCCACAGAGATGTATGGGATGCCCTTGAAGTTTGTGTGATGTCTTCCGGACAACTACCACTGGACTCTCCAGGGTATCAGCCAGCCTACAGAGCAAGTCATGGAATGCCTTGAACTTGTCTGGGAGTGAGGTAGATGTGGCTACCATAGCGTCATCCAGATACAACAATGAGATAGTCGCTTGTATGGGGGGTGGGTCCTCTGCCAGCAAGTCCCCATCAAAGCTCTGACCAGTCTGTCCAGTCAGCAGCACTGTAGTCATGGTTGGCTGTAGGCCACTTTGTGAGGTGGGGGAGAAGGTGATCTAGCCCTGGACTAGGCTGCATCTCTCTTAGAGTTCTATGTCTGAGACATTAATAATGAGTCCTAGACTCCCTCTCTGAAGCGTATGGATCTGAATAGCTAGATCCCAGGGACTGAACTGGTAATGCCCCCTGCTATTCTCAGAGCCTGGGAAAGAGAAGAAGTGCTTCTTTTGCAGGGTTGCAGCAGTGCCAGATGGAATATTGGGAGCATCACCAGACTGCACTCTGATTCGTTCTGCTGATGTGCTCAGTACCAGAATGGGGGCAGCTGGTTGTGGAGGAAGTACCTTCTGTACTGATAATAATGGTGAGTCCAGTAATGAGGAAACTATAAGGTCCCTTGGAACTGAGTATGCTGGAGCCATAGGTAAGTGTACGGACAGTGTTGGTAAGGGGGCTATTGGCATTGGGTCCCTCAGGGACAAAGGGTTGGTAATGGGTAATTTTTGGAGTACTGAGGAACCTGGTCTTGACACACAGTGATGGGTGCCAAGAAACCCTCTCTGGGCCTTGAGCTATCTTTTTCCAAGAAAATTTGAGGGGATTTCTGGTTTCTCACAGAAGGATCTGATAAAGGAGACCTGGATCATTTTCCTTTGTGGGCTTGGTGCTCTTTTCTCCCCTTATCCTCTTAGATTTTACCAGTTAACAAATTGTGAAGTAGCTATCTGTTTACAATACAATGAGTAGATTGCACAGTGTGTGAGATGCTCCGATACTGCAAATTCCAACTTGTAGCCACAGGTGGTGAGAAGGAACAAGCCATCATAGAAGAAATGGTTACTTACCTTACAATAACTACGGTTCTTTGAGATCTGTTGTCCATATGTATTCCATGATCTGCCCTTCTCACTACTGTGGAATCTTTTAACACCTGGATTTTTTACTGGTGAAGGATTTGAGGGACAGTTAGGGTCACCTTGCCCTTTATGTCCTCAGGTGGGAGACACAAGGATACTCAGGGCTAAGGTGCAGCTCCAATAGATGCTGCTGGCCAAAAGAATCTGAAATTGAGTGCATGGGACACATGCACATCAACAGTGGAATATACATGGAGAAGAATGAGCCATTCTTATCTGTCCATCTTTTCAGTTAACAAGATAATAAAATGGAGGCACACTGTGTGTACGTACGTATATACTTACATACATACAATTCCTTTATGTCTCAGTTGGAACCCTGATAACCTCTCCCATTTCCCCTATTTTAAAAGCAACCTGCAGTCCAGGTTCTGCATCATGACTATGATTCATTTAGCTGAACAGGAGAAAATCTCCCTTTGTCAACACTAACTGATCAGAGGTGCTAATTTCATAATGATAGAACACATGTAGTGTCAATGAAACAGATATGGCTCCCCTAATTGAAATATTTATACGTTTTGTTGATCAAAGATTAGACTAGTTTATAAATAGCATTAAATCACAGAATATCAGGGTTGGAAGGGACCTGAGGAGGTCAACTAGTCCAACCCCATGCTCAAAGCAGGGCCAATCCCCAGACAGATTTTTGCCCTAGATCCTAAGTGGCCCCCTCAAGGATTGAACTCCCAACCCTGGGTTTAGCAGGCCAATGCTCAAACCGCAGAGCTGAAAGCAATGCATCAATATTATTAATCTGTGTGCTGCCATGCATACCTTTAATATTTTACTCAATGTTTTAATTTAAAATGGACAAGTATTGTTCATGACACAGTACTTTATACTTAGAAAATAATTCTAAGTAGAAGGGATATGGGTCATGGTACATGATAAATATTGACACTATAAAATTATTCAAGATACAGCTAAATGTGATCAATATATGTTCCTTTCAGGAAATGATATGACATGTAATGCAATGTATCAGGATCTTATGAAATGTGTCTCACTACCAATGTAATTTATATTTACTTTTAACTTGCTTCCTCATAATTTTTATTTAGATTTACTCTTTATGGTCATGTGCAAATGTTAACACTCCTCCTGCAATCATTACTCACATAATTAATCTTTTGTCATGCACCTAAGTAGTCTTCTTTATGTCAGTGGGACATACGTGGATGAGTAAATGTTCTAGGACTTGCCCCTTAACAATTAATCAATATGAGTCATAAATAATTTGCATGACTAATGATATAAACTAGTGAGAAATTGCAATGATCTATTAATATTTCCTAACATTTCTTCAGCAGGGTTACTTAGAATAATAAATGTCTGAAACTGGTCTAGACCAATTCAACAAGTTGCAAACTAATTAGAGAATCATTCAGAATAACAAACAACATAAAAGTTTCTATATCATACCTCTGTTTCAACAGGTGCATATAGGTAATTGAAGAAAATGGGGCTCCTTTTGTGCATTTTTGCAATACATTCCCAAATACAGATTCCCTTTTTGGCATGTCTGTCTCCTTTATCTTCAAACAATGTCCCTATAGGAAAAAAAGGTAAAAGAAGGATTTATAGTGACACGCAACAAATGGTAAAGCATAATCAGAAGGATTTTGTTTTATGACATTTAGCAAGGAATGAAAACATTGCAAAAATGACCAATACTTATGAGGTCTGAACTGATGAAAATAACATTGAAGAATTTTATGTGGTGCAGTGTAATTGCCATTCTTACTGCCTGAACACCAACTTGATATGAAAACAAACATTCTATAATGTGACATTTGCATTCTTATTCTGAAGCCTACTGCAGTACTTGAGGTGTTGCTAATGAGGTTTGTTCTAAATTTACTTTTTGTTTTCGCCCTTCAGCTGCCACTTAGTGTGTACCATATATACACATTAAAAATGTTGTAATTATTCAATAACTTGTGATATATTGTTGTGCTATTGTGCAATATTACCACCTGAAATGTGGACTGGGAAGTACAAGTCTGAGAGCAGAGACTTGGGGTGAAATCCAGGCTCCACTGAAGTCAACGGTAGTTTTGTCATTGATTTCACTGAAGCCACTATTTCCTTCTTGGTGTGGTGATATTTGAAAGGATCACCACCCTGCTGGGAGTCTCATAAGTCATAACTATGATAAAATGACAATAGCTTACAAAATATACAAATCAGTATTTTGTGCAGAAATAGAATGCTCAGTGCCACGATTAGTTTCACGGTGGTTTGGGCTTTTGCAGAACGCATTAAATTGACTGCTTGCCATGAGAAACCTGATTTCTCTGTGAAAACTGTTCATTTCAGAGTTTGCACTAGCGCTTTGCTTCTTGCATATGGTCAGGTACAAGCCTGAGAAAGGTGGATGTGACTGAGTGATCAGTCTGACAGAGGAAGGGCTGAGAATGCAAAAGGAAGGTGGGGCCTTAGATGAAGCAAGGTAGCCTGCAAGAGACAGAGGAAGAAAGTAAAACAAAAACACAGGCATTCATGAGGAAGGGGAAACAGGCTCTCCTTTATGGAAATGCCATATAATCTCATGAATCCCAGGACCTCTTTTTTGTAATTAAAAAAAAATATATACAATAAAGAACAAAAGTTCTTTAGAGAACAGGCAGATGGAAGGGGAAATTGTATTAAGTGAATGGACTGGAAAGTAAAGCAAGGTTCTGGCAATTATAACTATTCTTTCCATTTCTCTTACCCTTTTATTCTTTCCCTTTTAGCATGGTTCAGGAACTATTCATTCACCAAATATAACTGCCAATGACTCTGTACGCAGAATTAATTCCAGCACACCTCAGGCACTTACATAGCACTTGGTAAGTTTTTCTATGTTTCTAGGTGGTTGCAATGTAATCATTAGCACCATCTCACAATGGAAAGACTCCTGTGAACTAAATATTAATTAAAGGCAAATGTGTAAAATAATAAAGAAATGAAAAAAAATGAAGGAGCATCAACCACATTCTTCTACACATACCATGTTCTAGTCTTTCATAGTCTGAATCCAGAAGAAATGTTTTAAATCTATTTGAAACGTAGTGGAAAGCTAAGAACTTCAGGAAATACTGATTGAATTCAAACTCTGTTGGATACTGGTTGTGAATCTACAAAATATATACAGAAGGGAAAAAAGACATTGACTACAGTAAAACAAGAATGTTTAAAGGACAGTAAGGTAAAATATAATGACAAAGTAATAACCCTGTGAATGCTGATAACAAATATGTACTTAAAAGCTACTGTCTTACCTACCCTCCTTATGGATCCATTTATGCAGGTTCTTTTCCTGGTATTTTTATTTAAGACATTTTGCAGCTGAGTTAAACCATAGAATGTCTGCTCCATCAAAATGCTAGAGTATAGATAGTGTGATCCTAATTTTCAATTTAAAAGCACAGAAGTTTTTCTGCATAAACAGTATAGCTATCTTTGGCTGCTTTAACAGACACCATTTTCACAAAAGCTATTTAATATTAGGCTTAGTCTCCATTTTCTGAAGTATTTGCAAAGTTTGATATATTTCCCCCTAATATTAAATTTGGTTCATCTGCAATGAGCATCTAGTATCCCACATCCAGCTATACTCACGTTAGGCCAAAGTTAACTTTGATAAATGTGACATTGCTTTATATTGGAATGATAGCTAAGTAAGTAATGATAGTTCAGCAGACCCGAAGAAGAGCCTGTATATCTTGAAAGCTTGTCTCTTTCACCAACAGAAGTAAGTCCAATAGGAGATATTAACTTAAGAGACAAGTTGGATGAGGTAAATAAATAAGTTTTCAAAATATAGAAAGTTACAAGGACATTGTCACAGTATGTTTCATAATTTTGAAAATAATCCCCTTTTCATCCTGTACTGTTTATGATCACTGTGAATCTTGAGATGGAGATTTTCTTTAATGATATTTTCCTCTCTATCACATATGGTTTGTTATTTAGACTTGCCTATGACTGCTAATATGCTAACAATTTATAAAGAATTACATGGGCTTTTCAAATAGACAAAACAGAAAAAAAATTGAAGCTCCAAATGTGCTAGGTCATCATCCAAGACTGCTATAACATGAAATATATGTCAGCTATCAGGTAAAACAGAGCAGGAGACATACTGTTCTCCCTCAAGGAGTTCAGTCACAAATTTAATTAACACAACATTTTTCTAACGAGCATCATCAGCTAATTTATATCTTACCTATCTAGTGTGTTAAGCTCAGTTTGCATTTTTTGTTTATTTATCGGCAATCTGCTTTGATCTGTTTGCTATCCCTTATAATCACTTAGAATTTACCTTTTGTAGTTAATAAACTTATTTCTTGTTTATAAAATAACCCAGCTTGTGCAATTCATATCTGGGGGGGAAGGAGAGGGGAGAAGCTATTCATCTCTCTTTCAACATTGAGGGAGAGGGAGAATTTTTACGAGCTTGCGCTGTGCAGATCTTTCTATACAGCACAAGACAGTATTATTTAGGGTTTATCCCCCAAAGGGCCTGCGCATGTGAGTCCTGGGTGAGTCCTCTCACCCAGAGCTGACTTCAGTCTGTGTCTGCAGGTGTGTGGCTCTACCTGTGTGTATGTGCTGCAAGAGGCCGGGGAGCCTAATTCAGCAAAACAGGGAGAGGGAATCCAGGCTGGTGGAGCAGCAGAGGGTCAGTGAAACCCCAGTACAACAGGTGGCATCCCGGACGGGGGAGGTCCAACCCATCACACAATCATCGGCATGGACACATGTCCTGGGGAATTATGGTTGAAGCATGAAGGGACATATGACTCTTCAGTGTATCTGGCACGTAAATATTTTGCAACACTGGCTACAACAGTGCCACGTGAATACCTGTTCTCACTTTCAGGTGATATTGTAAACAAGAAGCGGGCAGCATTATCTCCTGCAAATGTCAACAAACTTGTTGGTCTGAACGATTGACTGAACAAGAAGTAGGACTGAGAGGACTTGGCTCTGAAGTTTTACAGTTTTATTTTTAATGCTGTTTTTTTTGTATACATAATTCTACATTTGTAAGTTCAACTTTCATGATAAAGAGATTGCACTACCGTACTTGTATGAGGTGAATTGAAAACTACTATTTCTTTTTGTTTTTTATAGCACAAATATTTGTAATAAAAATAAATATAAAGTGAGCACTGTACACTTTGTGTTCTGTGTTGTAATTGAAATAAGTATATTTGAAGATGTAGAAAACATTCACAATATTTAAATAAATGGTATTCTATTATTGCTTAACATCGTGATTAATCATGCAATTAATCTTTTTAATCACTATTAATTTTTTTAATAGCTGACAGCCATTATATATATATATATATATATATAAAAAATTGGAGAAATCTGCTTCATGATATGCTGCTCTCTGGGCTAAACTCTCTCTATTAGTCATTATTTCACACTGGATGTGGGATATCTTTGTCACACACAATATCCGAGGATGCACCTTTTTGAAAAGGAAGCATAAAAACAGTTTCTTTTCAAAGTTGGCTGCTTACTCAGACCCCACCAATTTTGAGTATTATCCTAGCAGAAATACACAAAGAGCGCAATGGCAAGTATTTTGCCGTAGGCCTTGTCTACACTACCATGGTAAGTCAACCTAAGTTATGCTACTTCAGTTACAAGAATAAGGTAAGTACCAGAGTCGACAGGAGAGCACTCTGCCATCGACTTGGCAGGTCTTCACCAGACCTGCTAAATTGACACCACTGCATCAATTACATCAGTGCCGATCTACTGGTTTGTTTGTTTTTCTCACTTTGAGTCATCAATGTTACAATTACATTAAGAAAGAAACATGTTAGAAAGTTGTCTTGCCATGACATATATATAATTCTATATGTTTACATGAATGAACATAATATAGACTCTCAATTAGGAACTGAAGATTTGCCATCATGGATCAGTCTAAAGGTCCATCTAGTCCAGTATCCTGTCTAACAGTGCCAGATGCTTAAGAGGAAGGTGCAAAAATTCCTCAGTAGACTGACGTGGGATAATCTGCCCCCGCGATAAAAAGTCTCATTCTGCTCATTAATATTTAGAGACTAGCTTAAGCCCTTAAGCATGAGCTTTAATACCCCTTCCAAAATTTGTTAGCATTAATTATAACAACTCTGGATATACTTGTTATCCATTTCAATGTCTAACTCCTTTTAGCGCTTGCTAAGTTCTTGGCCTGAACAACGTCACATGGCAAATTCCTTTTATTACCTTTTAATTTCATTTTCAAAATTAAGAAAACTGTATGTAAACCTTCAGATGAAATGAAGATAAATACACTATTTTAAGAACACAAGCAGAGCTACCAATTAAATGGATCACTTGAAATATAAATCTCATGGGGCTTTGTCTATCATAACACTAACACCTCCATACTCATTTATTCTTGCAATATTCCCAATATTCTTGCATTTATTTCTCATTTCCTTCCTTTCTTTTTCATTTTACATCTCAACTTTTCTTTCTGCTCTTTGTTCAGCTATCTCCCTTCTTTCACCCACCTCAGGGAAGAAACGTTTATCATTAATCACTACAGTTACAATATATCAAACTAAATGGAAACCCCTGAAGATCATGGGAGTATGCTCAATTGGCATTAAATACTCAAATCTGCTTTTATGTGGTTCAGGTTTAGATATTCAGAAATGCTAAAAATCTTGAGTGACAAGGTGGATGAGACAGTATCTTTTGCTGGACCAACTTCTGTGGGTGAAAGAGACCTGCTATTGAGCTACAGGGAGCTCTTCTTCAGGTCTGGGAAAGGTATTGAGAGTGTCACAGCTAAATACAAGGTGAAACAGATTGTTTAGCAAAAGTAATTAACATATGTTTTAAGGGACCATTCAAAGTGAAGTGGCCAGTTAACCCCTCTGCCGTCATTCACAGGTCAAAAAAGGGATGTTACTAGGTTACAGATTGTTGCAATGTGCCATACATCCAATGTCTTTATTTAGACCATTATTTTTAGTGTCAAGAAAAGTTATGAATTTAAGCTCCCAGGCTTGCCTTTTGAAGGTGTGTAGGTTTCATTTGAGGACAAGGACTGAGAGGTCAGATACACTGCTTGAAAAACGTTTGCCCAAAGTGACATGCTGTTTGTCTATGATTGTTTTTCTGCGAGAGCTGATTTGGGAGCATAGTATCAGATGTGTTAGTTTAACAAATTTCTGAATCTGAATCCATCAAAAAGAAATTAGGTACCAATGTATAGCAGTGATGGATCAGAGTAATATAGGAAAAATCCCTATAGGAATAGATAGGCGCATATACAGTATTTCAGACAATGAATTCTCATTTGAATGTTAGCTACTGGGCATATATCTAAAATATTATGCCACCATAAGAACTTCCAGTTCGGTGCATACTTGCTTATTCTGTCCCCTCTATTTCTATAATGAAGACTGCTAAACTCTCATAGCTTTTGTACTGATACAGATGTGTAAGACAATTTTCAAAAATGTAATTTTCTCAATAAAAAATTGTGGAAGACCAAGTTTATGAAGGAAAAAGCTTTTCAGATTTCTTTATAAAAAGGAGAAGAAAAAGATTGACAGAATTATAGTGGGATTACAATGCTTCTACTGGAATGCACAGATTTAAAAGTGGTCAAATACTTTAATTCTGGATAGCAATGCCATATGTAATAATAAACTGACAGATCACAAAAAGCTACATTTACAAATATACACACTATATGTAGTTTCATACATTTTTTCCATTTTAAGAATTTTTAGTGAATTGTACAAAGGATGGATATTTTTATAGATCAACAGATTTGCTGTTCGTCATGAATTTTACAGCATCCTAATTTCTGCCTAAATGCCAATAAGTAGTTTACCAAATTTAAAGGGCAATAAAAATAAACTGTTGTTCAAATCCTGGCTGGGATGTATGTGTAGAGAATGAAATAATTTCTCAACCAGATCCCTTTTCTGAAACTTCTGGAGCTAAAGTAACTGTAGAAATTATTATAATGCAATTTACTTCTGCAGGAAAACAATTATTAATTTAAAATATTTGCAGTATGAGAGTACAAAGGTGAATGACATAGTTGCTATTATTTTGTGTTTTAAGAGTTGATTTCTGCATACTTGGATATGGGAGAGGTGCCAGAACTGGCTTAGGTGATCACTGCATTTATTTCTCCAACTACAGTACAATCTGCAAAGTTCAAATTAGCGGTGAGCTACTGAGGTCAAAAGTCCCTGATAAAATGTAGCTCAGCCAATCAGAAATGAGAGAATTGTGTGCCCTGGAAATCTACTGTAAGAGAAGGTAGTTGGGATTATTTAACTGATTATAAATAAACACAAAAAAGATGTCACTAGTCATTACAGGTTACTTAACCCCATTAAAAGGTTAAGTATATTTAGTTATAATTTATCGGCTTTTGTCCCCCTTGCAGTCAATGGATTTGAAAGGGATCAGACCCTAAACTTGTATAAAAGGTTGTAATATTGGTTAACGATGCAATTTTCACATAAGCAACCCAGAAATGTAAATCAGCGAGTGAGTGTTTAGCACCATTAGATTCCTTTGAAATTCCTATCCTAAATGATAATACATATGTAATGGATACCTAAATTGGCTAAGTAAACATACAGATGTTTCTGCTACTGTAACTAAAATAAAGACTAGAACAAAGACTCCTGAACAGGGCTGGCTCCAGGCACCAGCATTCCAAGCAGGTGCTTGGGGCAGCAATCTGCAAGGGGTGGCAGTCCGTGCATTTTTGTCCCCCCCAACCTGCGTGCTGAATTGCCGCTGAGGACGACGGGGGCAGTTTGTGTGCCATGAGAGCGGCACGCATGTTTCTGCGGCGGCGACAATTCAGCGGCAGCTTCTATGTTCAGCTGTCGGTGGCGGCGCAGCTTCTGTCTTCTGTCTGAAGACAGAAGCTGCTGCCGAATGGCCGCCACCGCGGAAACGTGCGTGCCACCCTAACGGCGCACGAACTGCCCCTGCCATCCGTGGTGGCAATTCGGCTTGCTGCTTGTGGCAGCCAAAACAGGAGAGCCGGCCCTACTCCTGAAGTTCCAGAATTTATTCAGTTCTCTTCAGAATACTATTTGTAGATTTCCAGTTTTATAATATCTTTTAATTTTGTAATCCCAATGCAAATAAATATTAATTTGATTTAAATGAATCAAAAAAATTTCTAAATATTCTATAGAGTAACTAGTAATCGCCAAGAAGCTGTCGTTGCAAATGCATGAACAGCTGAATAACTTCATGGGAGTAGTCATACTGAGTTCATTGTAACTACTAATGTAACTAAAGTATTTCACATATGTAACTCTTTGCAGGATTGGACCCTAAAATTGATGGAGAATTTTATTTAAATTCTGGAGCATCATTTGTTCAGTATACAGTTGAGCTATATTTATCAAAATACCAAATAGATATAGCTGAAGTATAAAATAAGGGGAGCTTCCTGTAATGACATCATTTTAACTCATCCTATCTTCTTAGAAGCAATGAAACTATCTGCCAGATGTTTCTATTGTGAAACATGATTTAGTATTAATAATTTAGCTGACACCTGGAGATACTGGCATAAACAATGACTTTTTAAAAGATGATGCAGTTCTAATTTAGGAATCACCGTTTCATATGTTTTCTTTGTAACTTTAGCTCAACGACTGACAAATTTATGCACATTGGCTCTAAAATTTTATTGCACTCAAGATGTTAAAACTGAAATGAATGGTTAAAAAAGAGATTTGAAGAGAGACCAAATGTTTCTCAGTGTTTATTTATGGGATATTTGCATAACAGATTGTAATATATTAAATTTTAGGATCAAATTCCCATCTGATTATAATATATAATAAAATAATAATAAGAATAATAATATATCTAGCTGCACACAAACTAACATAGGGCACTACTCATAGAAACATCATGGTACAAATATTTAGGATCAGATTCTTCACGACAAATTTCTATATAAGCATACATATTAACTTGGACGACTTTCAAAAATCATACCCTTGAAATCTGCAGCAATATTGTTAGAATTTGTTAAGTCAACAACATATCATAATGGACTAAAAGACTATCTTCAGAAAGTTTTATGAATTACTCCTAGATAATTTATTCATAATTATGATTCTATATCATATACTTAGCCTACAACCATTGTGTAAAGTGTGTCTGTTCAAAATATTAATAATTTATATCACTTCCTAAACATAAAATAGATAAGAAAGAAATTCACAGTACCATATATGGGAAGCTGCTACTGTATTTTAAAAATACCCTCACATTAGTTATAAAGATAGTTTTTTCTAAATAAAAACAACGAGGAGTCCGGTGGCACCTAAAGACTATCTAAATGATACCCTTTAGCCAAAGCAAAAACAAATAGATAATTTACTCTTATTTTTTAAAGGACACTATACAAATATTAATTCGGGTAAATGAATGGCTTATCCTAGAAAAAAATATATAGCTGATTTTACAGAGAGAAATGTAGTTTGGAGTGTAATAGAAACACTTAAATTGGCCAAAAAAAGATGAGAGAAAAGGTGGGTGAAGTAATATCTTTTATTGGAACAACTTCTGTTGCTGAGAGAAATAAGCTTTAGAGAGATGAAGAAGAGCTCGCTGTAAGCTTGAAAGCTTGTCTCTCTCTCCAACAGAAGTTGAAGATATTACCTCACCCACTTTGTCTCTCTAATATTCTGGGTCAAGATGGCTACATCAACATTGCATTCGAAAAAGATGGGCAGAATAAGAAACTATCAATGCTTACCTGAAAATTTCCTTTTTTTGAGTAATAAGGTCCACAGATGTGTTACAATGGGTATTTCATCCTGCGTGCAGCTTGGGGCAGAACCAGACCTCTCAGTCACCGGCAACAGGAGAACATGAAGTTCCCTCCTGTTGAGACAACTTCCCTGGCCAGGATAATTCAAATCTAATTTCTTAAATTACAGATGATGTTACATATACTTGGAGGAAAAACATCTTGCTCCTACTGTAGAGCAGTCTACCTAACGATTATAAACTTAAATCCTTGGATATCAATTTCCATCTCTATTCTGGATGATCTGGTTTTCTGCAGGGTGAGACAGATCTGTGGACCTTATTACCAGAAGAAAGGAAATTTTCAGGTAAGCATGGATACATTTTCCTATTCTTTTTGCTAAGGTTCACAGATTCCTTACGCTGGGATTTCATAGCAGTCTCTCTCAAGGTGGGAAACAGGATCATTAAATATGGAAATTCAAAACAAGGCACTTTATAATTACATAAATAAATATAAGAAGAACAGGAGTACTTGTGGCACCTTAGAGACTAACAAATTTGCGGATACAGACTAACACGCCTTCTACTCTGAAATAAATAAATATACACACTCTCTTAATAATAGCCAGTGTTACTGGCCCTGCCTGTAATATACATCTTCCTCTGGGCATTAAGGTGTGGAGAATATATCTGCCAAAAGAAAGGAAATGGCATTGGCTTAGATTGGATGACCAATATGCAGAATTTGGTGAACAAATGACCACCAAGCAGATCTCAGTACTGGAGTCCTGACTGCTCTGACCTGAGATTATTAGTGCACCTAAGTACTGCTTAACCAAAAGAGGAATATTTCTTAGATTTCCTTAGGGAATTAATGCTATCACAGTTGGGAGGAGTATGTGTCTGAATTAAAAGTACAACAATGGGTCATTTGAGAAGGCTCCCAACTTCAAATTTAAAAAGCTCATCTGATTGTAGATAGTAGCCACTGTGAACCAAGTGAGAAACCGAGCAGAGGGGAAGGAGGGTGGGTCATGCAATACCCACAGGGGACACACACCTCAAGGAACTCCAGTTACTATAAGGTAAGTAACTTTCCTTCTTCAAGATCTGGTCCCTATAGGTATTCCCTGTTGATGACTTCCCAGCAGTGTACGTTGAGGAGGAGAGGACAAGGAAGTGTTCTGCACACTGACTGTAGGGTAATTAACCATTTGAACCAAAAGAAGCATCCTTGGCAGAAACTCGAAGCAGGGCATAATGCTTAGTAAAAGTGTGAATGGTGCCCTAGTTGCTGCTCTGCAGATCTCCAAGAGGAGAATCTACTATGACCTTTGGTAAATTGTTCAAATGGTTAATTACCCTCCCTGATAAAAATGTATGTATCATTTCCAGGCTGACTTGGCTAGCTTTAACTTGCAGCCATTGGATTGTTTCATACCTTTCTGTGCTAGACTGAAGATCCATTATCAAATATTTATTCTCCACATAGGTACTTGAAGACTGTAATCAAGTCATCCCTTAGCCTACTCTTTGTTACGCTAAATAGATCGAGCTCCTTGAGTCTATCACTGTAAGGCATGCTTTCTAATCCTTTAATCATTCTCATGGCTCTTCTCTGAACCCTCTCCAATTTATCAAAAAACATTCTTCAATTGTGGACACCAGAACTGGACACAGTATTCCAGCAGCAGCGGCACCAGTGCCAAATATAAAGGTAAAATAACCTCTCTACTCCTACTCAAAATTCCTATTCATGCATCCAAGGATTGTACTAGCTCTTTTGGCTACAGCATTGCACTGGGAGCTCATATTCAGCTGATTATCTACAATAGAGTTGCCCATCCTATAAATATGGCCTAAATTCTTGTTCCTATATGTATACATTTACATATTAAAACACGTTGTTTGCTTGTGCCCAACTTACCAAACAACCCAGACTGCTCTGTATCAGTGACCTATCCTCTTAATTTTTTTACCATTCCCCCAATTTTTGTGTCATGTGAATATTTTATCAGAGATTTTTCTGTTTTCTTACAGGTCATTGATAAAAATGTTACATAGCACAGGGACAAAACAACTGATCCCTACAGGCCCCCACTAGAAACACACCCAATTCAATGATGATTCTCCATTTACAAATACACTTCAAGATCTATCGGTGAGCCAATTTTTATTCCATTTAATGGGCGTCATGTTAATTTTATCTTTTTCTTGTTTTTTAATCAAAATGTCATGCAGTACCAAGTCAAATGTCTTAATGAAGTCTAAGTACATTACATCAATACTATTTACCTTTATCAACCAACTTGTAATCTCATCAAAAGAGATGTGTCTGGATTCATTTTCTGATAAACCCATGTTGATTGGAATTAATTATATTACCCTTCTTTAATTCTTTATCAGTTGAATCCTCTATCAGTTGCTCCTGCTCCTTGTTCGGGAGGTAATCTTTGTTGAAAGCAGTGCTGCGGTCCTCCTAGTCTGGGGCCCAAAAGTACAGATCACAGGAGCCCCAGTATGGCCAGCGGGTGGGATCATAACAATGAGGCGGCAAGGAGGGGGGTACCATTGGTCACTAGCCCAACAATGTGGGTCCTGAGAACTTGGAGGCATCCGGGAGGCCCTGGGAGTCCTCTCTGGGATCAAGTCCTGTTTCTGAACCACTGGAGTAGGGGTTGTTTGACTCTATTGGTGGAACTGATGGTACAATGTGTCTTAGGATTGTCTGGACAGAGGCGGGAATGGGCGAATAGGGTACCGATGGTGTTGGAGCACTTATGGCATGACTGGTGCTCAGGACTGGCAAATGATGTAATGATGGTGCAAGGATAGAATTGGGTCAGAAAAATTGGTGATCTGGGATGTGTGTAAATTGCCAGATCCTTGAAAAGGGTATACTAATGAGAGGAGAGCTGGCAGGAGTCTTGGGTCTGGATGGATCCATCAGTGAGTGTTTGGATGCAGCAGTATTTGTACTGTGCAGTACCATCAGTGCAGACAGTGAAAGTTCCTTTGTGTGATGCAGGGGTCAGTCCTGCCCATCAGAGATGGCTTCAGAATGGTGGTGGCTCCTAGTTTTGTTGATGCTGATCCATACTGCCTGTGAGCTCCGGGTTGAACCCGCCTTATGGCAGAGTGTCTCACTTGGTGGTAAGAGAAGAGGAGAAGCAGGCTTTTTCTTGGAGGACACATGGAGTGGTTTGTCCCTCTTTTAATGAGGGTGTTTATCTTCACCCTCCTCATGCCTCCATTTAGTGGAGTCCTTGCGTCTGCTGGAGGATTCCCAGCTAGAGAGCGCTGGTGCTGGCGGGACAATACCAGGAGGCTCATGTCGGTGAGATGGGGATCAGGAGGGGGCAGGATCAGATTGGGGCTTCAAGGACATCTTCATTAAATATCTGCACTCTTGAGACTGCTTAGTACAAGGGGAAATGAGCAACAGATATCACTTTTTGAAGGAATGTGCGATTCCCCAAGGCAAAACAGGCAGCTCTAGCAACGGTCACTAGTCAGAAAGAACCAGGGACAGGACAGACAGGGCTTGAAGCTTGAAACCTTGGGCATACCAAAGAGTGGGAGAACAAAGGCAGGGAACCACCCAAATCCCAAACTATCTAACTAGACTTAACTAAGCTATCTAAGAAAAACGATTTACAAAACTTTTTCAGAGCCATAGTTTGAGCTGTAACATTGGAAAGGCTATGCACAGAGAAGGGTTCTGTCCCAGACTAGGACCGGTGGAAAAGAACTGGTAAAGCCATCGGTCCATGCCACCCCTTATGAGTCCCTCAAGGAAGAAACAGGCCTGGGGCCCAACTGTGGACTATCCAGAAATTCTACCCCAGCCTACTGCATGGGATTTACATGGGCCAGATAGTTCTGTTTCCCCACTGGATGTATTGGCTCGGTATATGAGTAGGCATCCTGAAAAGGAAGGTCTGTTACTGAAGGGCAGCATGACCAGAAAGCTGGGCCCAAGAGCCTCTTACAGAAGTAGTTCTCAACCAGGGGTCCAGGGACCCCTGGGAGGCCACGAGCAGGTTTTAGGGGAAGTTCCGAATGACTTTACAGAGTTATATGGTGGCAAAGATGGACATCGGGGTACTATGTCCAGGACAGACTAAGTGTGTGTCTGGACAGGTTTCAAGACCCTCCCTGTGTTCAAAGTCAGCCCCACCATTTTGGGGCCATCCCAAGAGAGTGTCAATGTGTCTGACGCTGTTCTGACTGGGGTATCCAGCAGTGCCACAATGGAGCCAAAGCACCAAGCCTCCCAGAGACAATTGTCCCAAGGCTTTGCAGGAGGCTCACAGGCTCCTGCTCTCCACCCCAACCCCTGTGAAGAGCAGGAACAAAAGACTGAAGCTGCTGATTTTGCTTCCCCAGCAGCAGCAACCCTGGGGTTGTCACAAGGTGCTTCCTTCATTTTGCTCTCTCTCGGTGGAGGGAGAGAGAAGGAAGAAATCACAGCCAGGAGGCCCCAGGGCAAGGGCCTGCAAAGCCCCTGCTATTGCCCCATGCCCGGGATCCCTTGCCAGCTGCAGCCCTGCCTGAAAAGAGGGGGGAGTGGCTGGAGGATGCTTGCCTCCCAGCCCAGCTGATGCTTGCCTCCCTCCTGCACTTTCCTTGAGCTGAGATTTGGAGACCTTGCCGCTCCGGTCCAGGTCCAGGGTGGTGGAGGCGTGCCAGATGGTCTTAAGCAGCTCCTCTTTCAGCGCCCCCCCAGGGTAGTAGGAAGTGACTGAGCCCTGGGCAGCCCTGGGCTGAGGATCATGCGCGCCCTGTTCCACCTCCAACTGACCCCTCGCGTAAAGTAGCCCTGAGCTGGGCCAGCCCTGGCAGCAGGCTGGAACCGGCCCCTGACAGGCGAAATCCCCCCTGGCCCTCCTCACCCTGCCCTCCAACACCGAGCTTATCTGTGGGGCTGCACGGCAGGCTCAGGCCCCACGCATGGAGCCCAGGTGGGCAGCTTGGGCCCGTCGGTCACTATCACAGTGAAATGTGAGGCCCCGGTCCTGGCAACGCTCCAAGCGGGGGCTGAGCGCAGGTGCACTGTGTGGGGAGTGATGCTGTCCCGAGGCAGAAGTGGTTGCAGGCTTAGGGCCTTGTTTTCTGTAATGTCTTTCAAATGAAACATGTAGCCTCAAAATGCTTTACAGCAGTGGTTCTCAACTAGGGGTCCGGGGCCCCTTTGGGGGCCATGGGCAGATTTCGGTGGTCCGTCAAGCAGGGCGAGCATCAGACTCACTGGGGCCCAGGGCAGAAAGCTGAAGCTCCACTGCTTGGGGCTGAAGCCCAAGGCCCTGTGCCCCACAACCTGGGGCTGAAGCCGAAGCCTGAGCAGCTTAGCTTCCTGGGGCACCCTGTGGCAATTGCCCTGTTTGCTACCCCCTAATGCTGACCCTGGCTTTTACATAGAGAAAATCAGTTGTGGTGACACAGATGGGCCATGGAGGTTTTATAGCATGTTGCTGTCTCTACTGCTTGGGGAAGTGGGCAGGTGGGGCTGTAAGAGAGAAAATGGGTACCGCCCAGAACTGGTTGTGCTCCTCTGTGAGACACTTGCTAAGGGGCAGCAGGAGACACAGACCCTTCCTTTTGTTTCTGCCTTTTCTCAGCCTAGCTTGCTCCCTGAAGCCTGTAGCAGCCCCAGCTGCTGCAAACGCCTCAGAATGGGAAGCAGAACTAAGAAGACAATCTCCCTAAAATCAAAAACAGCCCTGAGACACAGCTGGGAATGAGACAGGCACATTATTGAGCTGAAATTTAGACTAAAAATTTTAAATAACAACAACTGGAATTTCCCTCAGAAAAGCTCTGCAGCAAGATGGGCTGGCAGAACTGCTGGCCACCTGAGGCAGAAAAAAGGGAGGGAACTTCGGGTGCTGGGGCATTCCCCTGCTGTCAGTGACCGACAGGTCTGGTTCTGCCCCAAAGATACAAGCTGGCCGAAGTACAATTGCTACAGATCTGTGGACCTTAGCATGAAGCAGAAATGAAGTCACAGACTGAAGTTTTCCTGAAGAGTTCTGAAACACCACCAACTCTCTAATTATTGTATAAGCTTCTTCTGCTTCCAAAACCGACGGAGTGAAAAGTCTCCCCACAGTTACCTGCAAAGAGAAGAGCTGGCTGCCACATATAGGACAGCTGACATTCTCTTTGTAGAAAATGAATGTACTGTCTGCACCAGATCAGTAAAGCCTTGTGATTTAAGCTCCTTTGTGTACTATGTGGAGCTTGCCTCTAACTCACAGAGCTTCTATTTGAAATCCCTCTGTAAATCACCTTACACGATACACAATACCAGCTACTACTATTTAGCATGGACAGTGTATGTTCTACCAATAGCGTCACTATTTTCCCTCCTTTTCCTGAAAAAAGGGAAATCTTATCTCATAAGAGTGAAAGGGAAGTCCCTATTTCTTTTTCAATGCATTATCTATTAATGGCTCTGCAATGATGGCCCTATGCATCCATTTTCCAAACACTGAATAGGCATAGATTTGTTACACTTACCTGATGCACACAGTCCAGGAACTGTAAGAAAATGGGAGCAAATCCACTACCCTGACAATTGAGGGTCACATTACTACGCTGATTGAACTTATGACCAAAAGAGAGCCATTCTTTTTCCACTAACATTTGGAAGCCTTCAAGCGTCCTGTAGAATGGATCACTGAGTAATTGCACCAGAGAAACTACCTAGATCACAAAACAGAGTGCGCTGGCATTAATATTAGATATATCATATTTAAATCTAGAGTTTTGTTCAACAAACTGAAATGTTCTAAACTTGTTTTTATGAAATACTGCAAGGCATCAAAAGCATTCAAATATATTAAGTTATTAATTGGGGAAGTTACTAGATAAGTGATTTACAATGGCAGAAATAATTCAAATTTGGATAAGAGCAAGTTTCATATAAGAGAGCTTCAACTAAAGTGAGGTTTTACTGAATTTGAGGGGAAACAGGCAAATTCGAGTGATTACAGAATTTGGAAATCATTACAATATTTGCCAGATTTAAATTAAATTAAAATTAAAAACATTTTCTCAATAGACAAGAATGACAAACATTTAGAAAATGGGTGCTGGCCATCTCAGTTGGCAGAGGATTGCAGAAAAGGACCTGGAAGGTAGTGGACTATACCCTCTGGAGTGATGCCATGTACCTGCAGTCCTTCCTTTGTCAGTTAGCAGGTAGTGGCTAAAAGGCAGTACTGGGCCTCTTCCTGCTCTGTCTATATCCCTCCACTCCTCCCTTATAATTTAAAAATGGCAGAGTGGACAGTGTTAAGTTTCATTTGTGCTTTTGTTTGTACAGAGCTATGAGTTATGTGTCAGGTTCTTAAATGATCTGACAGAATTACTGATTTGTTGCATGTACCTTTTGGATTATGATGCATTTACACAGGCACAATCTACTCACTGAATGAGCTCAGCTGTCGCTTTCCATTTAATGCATGATTTGTTTCACAAGATCTATACTTTAGTAATTTGTCCTGGCAGCAGATGCTACAGGGTCAGAACTGTGAGTGTGCATGGGAAAGAGTCTCTCGAACACATAATGGTAGAAATAAGGGTGTAATGCCCACCAACTCACCTTGTGTGCCAAAATGTGTTTCAGCCACAAAGTTAAGCAAGTTCTTGTGGGGAATTTTAGCCTTTCCTCATGCAGTAGTCTACACAGGGCTGCAAACCTTGGTTAGGCCCTTGAATTGTGCAGGGCCATCAAGACCTTGGGTGAAAGCATACTGTTTTGACTGCTTGTTTGGGATTTGAAAATCAAAATGGATGAAGAGTGGGGACAGATCCAGGTAGCCCTTGCCTTTTCCCTCCTGCCACGACAAGCTGTGTTTAAGAATTTGTTGTTTAAAGTTGTAAGAAAATTACAGCTACTTGGCCAAAATCTAATGCTTGGTGTTCACTAGCTCCCACCATTCACAAATCTGTAATAGCAGCTTACCTGTGCAGTAATATCCCAACCATCTTCCAAACAAACCATAACTGAAGAACCATTCTCAAGGAGCTCTGATATCACCACACTCAATTGCATTATCCTGTGAAGCTACATAACATAAAAAAATAAGTAACATACTAAGAGTGCAGAATTAATCTGTTAATATTGCCAAATGCTTATAGATTCATATCATACCATACCATTCATGATTTAAACTATAAATATTAAATATATTAAATACATTTTATATCTATCTGTCTGTCTAAATATTAAACCATTTATTTTATTTAGGAAGTTTTACAGGTTTACAAATCCTTGCCAGGTAAATATCAGAGACAAAACAATAATCATCATATCAGTGAAACACAGTAAGATAATCACCGTATCATTCTATTTAACAAGATGTTACTATATTATTAAGCATCTATATACTACCCATATCATATTTCCAGTGATTTTATTAAATTGTGTGAAATCTCTGATCACACATATTTAACAAATCCGCTGTCTGTCAAATGTTAATATTCAAAAAAGTTAGACATGTGCTGTTTTTTCTGCAGGTGAGTGTACTTTGTGTATTGAATAAATGGTAACCAAATATTTAAGTATATATTTGTTGTCTGTCTATTTTACTGGGTATGTAACTGATGAGTTAATTTTTCTTTAACCATATCTACAGAGAATGTCGATTGTTCAAACTCTTCAGAATTTTAAATTTATTCATTTAGAAAGCAAGTTTCTGTCTTATGGAAATAGATCAACTCTTTTTTCTCTTATATTTTGTTTTTGGTCAGGCTGGCTGGGATGTGGGCAAGTATATGTTCAAGTATTCATTATGGTACTAGCCCTACAAACACTTAAGCATAGTTGTAACTTTACCCTCATGAACAGTCCTATTGATTTCAGCGTGACTCCTTATGGGATTATATTTACATGTGTGCTGAAAAGTGTTTTGTAGGATTGGAGTCTCTTTCTTGTTATCAAGCTCATATTTTGTGAGCATCTTCCTGATTTATGTAATGAATAATAATTTTATTCCTAAAAATGAGAAAGTCTCTGTTTTTAGTTTCTACCATTTGTATGGTGTATGGTAATCCAAGATCAAATGTCACAGTAGAACACATTCGTGTAAGCAACTTTAATGTAGGCCGAACATGGCTATTTCAGTTTTCAACAGTAGGAGGAAACCCATTGCGTGTTGTATTGGACACAATCCAAACAAGATTAAGATTAACAGTGAAAAGTCTCAAAGCTTGAAAGTGAGGAATGGAAAAGATGTTGACTATGTTACAGGAAAGAAAGCAATGTAGGTGCAAAGACACAATATACGACAAATCTAGGTTCATGGATGCAAAAAAATAAAAGAATCAGCTGCAAAAGGAGAGTACAAGAGAAAGGACTCAGGGAGAACAGATGGAAGATGGAGAAAGAAAGTGAAAGACAGTCTGCCTTAGAGACTCCCAAACAAAACATAACTTTAGAAAATTCATCTTTCATATTCTGAGCCTTTATTAAATAGCATTTATTTTGTTACCAAAAGATGTGAAAGGGAAAAATACTTATACTACAGAAGTATTTAAAATACTTATGATACATAAATACAAAACTGTTACTTACCTCCTTGTAATTGTTGTTTGAGATGCGTTGTATGTCTATTCCACTGTAAGTGTGTACGCATCTCATGCATGGGTGCTGGAGAGTTTTTCCTAGCAGTACCTGTAGGGGCAGCTACACACGCATCTTAGCTTCCCCCTGGTCGGACCCAGGGATATAATGGGTGGAACAGACCTACCCCTCCTTTCATTTTTTCATACCAGAATCTTAGAAGATAGAATCTGATGAGTTGGGGAAAAGGTTGGGTTGTGGAATGGACATATTCGAGAACAAGTTACGAGAAGGTAAGTAACCATTTTTCTTCTTTGAGTGATTGTGTATTCCACTGTAGCTCCAAGCTGTTTCTCAATGGAAGTGGGCCTAGGAGTCTCTTCTGAAGAAGGGCTGTAGGACTGCTTTCCCCACATTCACATCATCCTGTGATGCTGCAGTAGTTGCATAATGGCTAGCAAAGGTATGTACAGAGGACCACATCACCACTCTACAAATGTTAACAATAGGAACATTTAAAGAAAGGGGGAAAGGAGGAGCCAGGGAACTACAGACCACCTGACTTTGCTCTAGTAGCTTCCCAGGTATTAATGTATAAAACATTCAAGTTGTGAATACCTGGAGGATGAAGGGCTAATCACTAGCAGCCAGCACAGATTTACTAAGAACAATTCATGCCAAACCAACTTGATTTCCTTCTTTGACAGGGTAACTGGTTGGGTCAATATGAAGAATATGGTACACATACTATACCTGGACTTCAGCAAGGCTTTTGACACAGTCCCGCATGACATGCCGATAAGTAAGCTGGAGAAATGCATGCAAGTCACGGGAGATGATAGAAACGCTTTACTGGGCAGGCCTCAGTTGGAATACTATGTCCAATTTTGATCACCAATGTATATAAAGGATTTAGAGAATCTGGAAAGGATATAGAGGCAAGCAACAAAGATGATCAAAGTGATGGAATGCAAGCCATATGAGCAAATGCTGAAGGAACTGAGTAAGTTTTGTTTGGAAAAGAGGAGATTAAGAGGGGACATGACAGTGGTTCTCAAATACTTGAAAGGCTGCCATAAAAAAGATGGAGAAAAGTTGCTCTCTCTTGCCAGAGAAGGCAGGACAATAGGTTCAAATTACAGCATAGCAGATTTAGATTAAATCTCAGGAAAAACTTTCTACTGATCTTACATGAACCTAGGGAGGTTGTGGAAGCTCCTTCAATGGAAGTTTTCAAAAGGTGACTGGAGAACCATCTGTTTTGGATGGTTTAGACACAACAAATCCTGCATCTTGGCAGAGGGTTAGACTAGATGACCCTTACAGTCCCTCCTAACCCTATGATTCTCATGACAGCAGAAGCCAAATGTGCCCTAATTCAATGTGCTGACAATTTCACAGGAGGCATCAAACGTCAGCAGTATAGACCATAGCAATGCAGCTGGCAATCCATTTAAAGAGTTATTGTGCCAGTACAATAGGATCTCTCATTCTTTCCACATAGGAAACAAAAAGTTGGGAAGAAAGGGCTTAGTGCTATTTAGGTAAATTTGGCATATATCCAGAGTATAGAGCTTTTGTTCATCTTTATGAGCACGTGACTTACGGTACAAAAAGACCAGTAAGTATATTGGCTGATTTAGGAGACCGTCAGATAGTACCTTGGATAGGAATTTAGGATGAGGCCTAAGCTGCACCCACTTCTTGTATCTTATTTATAACATTTCCTGTTTTGCTGAGCTGAAACCAGATCCGCTGTAGGAATTCCCTGCACCCAAAGTACTGATCTTACTACTCTTGGGTTGAGACACCACTCATGATCAAGGCTGAATGATCTGCTTAGCTGGTCTGCCAGGTAAGTCTGAACTCCCTGCAGGTATGAGGCCTAGAGTTCTATATACAAAAATTCCACAGCTTTAGAACCCCCTGACAAAAGCTGTGTGATAACCTCTTGCTTGTTTATGTAAAACATAGCTGTGGTGTTGTCCGTGAGCACCTGTGTAGTCTTGCCCTGATTGTATGGCAGGAACTGTTGATACTTTTGAAATATTGCATGCAATTCAAGAACATGTATGTGTAGTTTGACCTGATGAAGGGATCACATGCCCTGAGCTTGCAGATCCCACAAATGAGCTCTTCAGCCCAAAGAAGTAGTATCCATTACCAAAATCACAGAGGAGATAGTTGATAAGAATAGGACCTCCCCTGCACACATTGTTCTGGTCCATCCATGAATCCAGAGATGATGACATTCTGGCTGTTTACCAATTTGTTCAGATGGTGTATGTGAGGGCAGTAGCCTGACTTTAGCCATGTCTGCATACCCCAGAGATGGATCCCAGTATGCTGGGTCACATATGTAGAGGAAGACATGCACCATACAAGCTTGAGGCACCTCTGTATTGTGATTGTTCTTTGAATGCTGCACAGAGGTCCTGTGCAGCCAGAAACCTTGGTTGGGGAAGATTAACTCAGACTGAAGTTGAGTCTAGGACTGCAACAATAAACTCTTATTTGAAATGGAGATTAAACTGATTTTTCTGTTTACTATCAGGCCTAAGCAGCTGAACAAATGGAGGATTTGATATATGCTGCTTTCCCCCTGTTGACTGCAGCAGCCCTGTACCAACCAATTGTCCAAGTACGGATATACCTGGACAACTCAATGGCAGAGATAAACTGCTGCTCCCACCATGCACTTGGTACAAACCGTCAGTGCTGACAATAGGCCAAAGGGAATTATGGTGAACTGGTTATCTCCTCCTATTACCATGAACCTCAGAAACCTTCTGTGGCCAGGGTGGATTGCCAAACAGAAAAAGGCATCTGTAAGATGAGGGCAGCATACCAGTCATCTGGATATAGAGAAGTATAATTGACACAATGGAAACCATGTGGAACTTCAACTTTCTGATGTATCTATTCAGGTTTTGAAGGTCTAGACTAGGCCCAAGAACCCTCTTGCTTTGGGTATTAGGGAAATACCGGGAATAAAACTCCCTGCCTTGATGCAGACAAGGCACTTTCTCTGTAGCTCCAAAGGAATGTAGAGTCTGAACTTGTTTTAGAACACACTCATGACATGGGTCCCTGAAAAGGGACAGATGGTGTGGGAGGAAATAGAAAGACATTGCAGGATATATATGCTGAGTCTATTGTGCTTAGTATCCGGTAGTCTGAAGTGATGGTGTCATAAACAGATGGTTAAGGGTTAATGCCTCTTTTACCTGTAAAGGGTTAAAAAGTTCACCTAGCCTAGCTAACACCTGACCAGAGGAACCAATGGTGGAACAAGATGTTTCAAAAGGAAGGAAGGAAGTTTTTCCTTTGTTTGAGAGTTTCAGTTTCAGCCGGAGTGAAAAAGATCAAGGAACCAGCCTCTTACCAGAGTAGTAAGTTTCAGAAAGGAATAAATAGGTTTATGTTTATTTCTTTGTAACCTGTCTTACACAATTAGAGGTAGAATCAAATTGGGTATTTTTTTGTGTAACTAAATTTGTGCCTAGGGGAACATCCTCTGTATTTTGAATCTGTTGTCTGTGAGAGTAGCTGGTATGCTAATCTCTCCCAGAAGGTTTTCCTTTACCTTTCTTTTCTTTAATTAAAAGCCTTTTTCTTAATACCTGATTGATTTTTTCCTTGTTTTTAGATCCAAGGGGGTTGGATCTGGATCCACCAGGAGTTGGTGGGAGAAAGGAGGGGGGATGGTTAATTTCTCCTTGTTTTAAGATCCAAGGGATTGGATCTGGACTCATCAGGGAATTGGTGAAGGAGTCTCTCAAGGCTACCCAGGGAGGGGAAGGTTTTGGGGGGAAAGGGAGTGATTCAGACACTGAAAATTCTGGATGGTGGCAGCGATACCAGATCTAAGCTAGTAATTAAGCTTAGAAGTGTCCATGCAGGTCCCCACATCTGTACCCTAAAGAAACCTTGACAGATGGTTTGCTATGCCTATAGGACATGGAATAACTTGCTCCCAAAGGAAGGGAAAGGAACAGCAAGATCCGAGATGGTAGATATGCTGTTCTTGACAGAGGACTAAAACATGTTGCTCCAAGGCCTGAGGTTGCCTGGGAAAAGCAACTGAGGAAGCAGAAGGTGGAGGGGCCTCCTCCTCTGTGCTCTGTGGTTGCATCTAGACTGTAACCATGATGAATGGTGCAGTTACTGCCATCATCATGACCCTCACAGCAGAGTCTTCTGTGTCCAAGGAAGCCTTCAGGGCCAATCGGGAGACCAGATGACCTTCCACTAAGATGGATTGGAATTCATCCCTAGAGTCTTCTGGCAACTTATTTATAAATTTAGACATTGCCTCCCAAGTCAACTGGGCATGGTGGCTGACAATTTTAAGTTGTAACCAGCAGCTGAATAAACCTTCCATCTAAAAAAGTCTAGCTTTTCTGCATCCTTTTCTTTTGGGGTAGCCTTAGCTTGACTTTGGTGATGCTTTTCAGCTACCACCAGTGAACCTGGCACAGGATGCGACTAAAACTGTTCAAAACCTTTGGACGGATCCTGATATTTCACTGGGTATACTTGGCTACAGGGGACACAGAGAATGAAGTTCGCAGGAGTGACTTAATGAGCTGCATTATTGTCTAGTTTACAGAGAGGGCTCCCTTCCCTGCTTGTACTTGGGTGTACAATACAAACAAGTTTGTGAAGATTTTCCTCCATCTGAATACCTAAAAGTGGGATCAAGATTCTCAATGACACCCTGGACTGTTTACAGTGGGAAGTGTAAGAACTCACTTCTGATTCTGATTAGGAGTACGAGTAGTCTGAAGGCCAGGGTGCAGCAGCACTGGGAAGAGTCACTGGAGACTGGTACCAAGATCTGCACCAGGACAACAGAACTCGTGGCAGCATTGGTGTCTTCCTAGTTATTGGTACCAAATGTTGCTGACTACATATTGGAGGCCTAGATACCGTTGTTGACAATGCTGACAAGCCGGTACCATTCCTGAGACTAAGGGTATTGAAGCAGACACTAATGCCAGTGCCAAAGTCTGCCCAGTTTGCACTGATACTGATAGTGGACCTCCCCCTTAGAGTAAATGGGAATCCAGTACTGAAAGACAGCTGCACAGGCCTCTGGCATTGTTGATACTAAGGGAAGGTCTGCCCTAGAAGCACTACATCGATGCAACTGCGCCACTGTAGTGCGTCTAGTGAAGATGTTCTATGCCAATGGGAGAGCGCTCTCCTGTCAGCATAACTGCTCCACCTCCACGAGAGATGGAAGTGCATCTTCCGCTGACATAACACCGGTGTAGACAGTGCTTACATGCTGTAACTTGAATAGCTCGGGGGGTGGCTTTTTCACACCTATGAGTGACATAAGTTGCATCAACTCAAGCGGTAGCATAGACCTGCCCTAAGAGAGGAGGTTGTATGACACTCAGAAGAGATGCTGGATCCTTCACAGTCCCTGAAGACAGCAACCTATCTCCATGGCCCCATGGTAGGCACTGGAGCCAACAACTCCAGTCTATGACGGGCACTTTGAGATGGTCCCAGGCTGAGGCTAGCCAGAGGGCACTTGTGCTTCCTTAGACACAGCTCTGGTGAAGATCTCTGTCAGATGGCAAGGCTCATTGAAGGAGTGCTGGATGAGCTCCCCTGCAGAGACCAAATGAGATCTGATGCCAGGCAAAGAGTGGATTCCATGCAATAGTGTTGAAGGTGCTCTTCTCTGCTTCTTCGTCCTTGATTTAAATCTGTGACAGACAGGACACTGGTCCCCTATGTGGTCCTCAGCCAAGCATCTCAAACAGTGAGAGTGAGGGTTATTAATGGACATCGCCTGTGACACCTGGACCAAGGTTTGAAGCCATGAGATCTTGGCATAAGCTCTCCTACTACCGAGACAAAGTTTGCTTGCAAAACTAGTACAATTAGAATATTGAAACAAAAATAAAATAAAATAAAGAAAAGTCCAAATGGATGAATGAGTACCACTAAATACTATGAACTATAACAAAGTATATGCAGGGCTTTTGTTTTCTTTAACGACAAAAGGGCATACTAAATGCATAACAACAATGTCCAACCACCGACAGTAAGAAGGAACTGAGGGGGGCGGCTCCACCCTTTACACCTTGGCTCTGGGCACAAGGAAAGGCAGGATGCATGCATGACAGCCCCATAGGTACGCTAGGAAAAACTCTCCACACCAGTGCACCTACCTTCAGTGGAATAGGTGTATGGAATCACTCAAAGAGGATTAAAAAGTATATTCATCCTCATTATAAAATGCCCAACTTCTTTCAATGCTCACATAGTCATTAAGGATTTAGAAAATAATTGCAACTCAATTATAACTGTAATTGCAACTGAAACGTGTAATAGATACAATTGAACAGCCCATCAAACAATAAGCAGTAAGGTAGCTGTCTGGAAGCCTACGTTATCTTTTAATTAAAAGGAGCCACACGGAAAGCTGAATATATTTAAATGAAAGCACAACATTATTACTTTAAATTTCTTAATTTGAATCTAAAGTGCATTATGCTAACTTAATAAAATACTGCAGTACACTTAATTTTTTCTTATTCATGTACTTCCATTTAAAGAATCATTCAGCCTTTTTAAACAGGATTAAAACACAAACTGTGTAATTTATTTCTCTCTTCTCCGGCCGAGGAAAATCCTGTATACTAAAAACAAATCTACAGGATGAAGATCTGAGTTTTCTCATAGGCATGGTCTAAAAAATGGCAAATTAAATATAAACTCACACTAGCTTTCCAGTTTGTGTTTATAACCATACTGTATATTATTTTAGTTTAGCACCATGAAAATGTCTTAATACTGAATTATGTGTGACATTATCATCTAGTCCAAAGCAAGAGAAGCACATCGTTGTTGTGCACCTGGAGCACTGCTGAAGGGATACTGTGACTCCCACAATCTCCCTGTCTCCCTGCTTCCTCAAGGAGGGAACATCCTCTGACAAATCTATACCCAGTGCATATGCACCCCAACATGCTGGTGTAACTATGCTACTGAGCATGTTGGCAGGGTGGAGGAGTCAAGGCTCCACGCCACTCCCACATTTTCACCCATTTGAGCAAGGGGGTGGACACAGCAGCTCTATGAAGCCAACTATCTCCCATACATTGGAAGTGCTGGCATAGTGCAAAAACACAAGGGAGTAGGGAGGTGTAAGGAATCCCCCCGTGCACTGCTACACAAGACAGGCAAAAATATGGGCCTTGGTGTTTAATTTCCAGAGCTACTGCATTATTCACTCTTTTTCTGTTTAGTGCAAGTGTTCTCCTTGAGAGGCTATCATAACAAAAAGGATCTATCCTGTTTTACTATATTTTTAAGAGCATTTGTTCAATGACAGCTTCTTAACATAACATCTAGTTGTCCAAAGATGTTCATACTTATTATGATTTACAAAGAGCTTAATTTATCAGAAGCCCACTCACTTGAATCCTGCAAAAGACATCCCTAAACATATTTTTATTTGGCTAATCTCTGTGTGAATGTGTGTGGGAAGAGGAAGGAAAGGGAGAGATTAGTAGACAATTTCTCAAAATATCAATTGCACTGAAGGACTTTTATATGAGAGCTTCTCAATGTTTGACTATTAATAGCTCATAGATAGACTAGTTTATCTATTAAATGAAGGTATATACAGAAATGCAGAATGGGTGTATGAGTTAAAATAAAATAGTCAATTTATTATTCACCTTGCATAGTTATTTCATTGTTCTACTTTTGTATTTTTATCTAACTTTAATGGGAAACAGAAGAATTAAAGTTTATGCAATCAAGGCCATAAAAATTAATTTAGACAGTAAAAAAGCTAATTTGTATTCTGGCATTTTGTTCCACATTATAAGGGATAATGAATTACACTGTCTAGTTGTCAAATATATCTCACATCAGTAACTCCTAATGCTGTATTAAAATAATAGTTAATGTCTGTATAATGATATAACTGATTTAATGCAATCTAATCACAAGGAACAAAGAGAAAGGTTTGTTGGTTAGAACAACACATATTTCTCTGTCAGCAGAGATCAGAATTTATTCTGGGTAAACAGTATTACGCATACATTTTAGAAGCATCTGCCATATGAATTACCTGTGGGAACCACTCTGATTCACCAAGTGCCTTAAGGAATGTTACTTCAGAATCTGTAGGAATAGTACTGGGAACACAAACCCGCATCATCTTTTTAAAACTAGTTTTCACCTGTCGGATGTCACTGAACTCAACAGCCACAAATTCACAATTCAAAGCAAAATCAAGTTTGAAGCCCTGTGGACGAATAAGACAATGACACATTACTCATCGGACAAGCATATTCTTCATGCAAAGCATCTATGTGAGAAAAGATGCTTTCAAAGATATTGCTTTAATGCTAAGAATTTCCAAACACAAATTACGTTTAATTTTTTCCATAAGAAACTGCCTAGTACAAAATGATTCTTACAACACTCTTGCAAAAGATACCAAAATATACTCCCTCCTTCACCACCCACAATAAAAATGGATGTTAAATACTTCTATTCTATGCTATGTGAATAGTAAAATAAAGTTGGCATTTAGTAGACCTTCCTAACTCTTTTGAAATGAGATTGGACTTCTGTGAACAGTTACAGTATCATTAAAAAATAAAATTATTTGATAAATATGAACTCAAGAGCTTGATGCTTGATTATACAGTAATTGTTTCAATCAGAATGGGCAATTAATACTTTTTATTTATTAAGTTCAATTGAAGGTTTTGACTTAAATCACCAAAGACAAGGGAATTTAATGGTAGATGATTGTCTGTTAGAATACCTAGACATTTCACTTCTAACTGATGGTATGCAGTATTATCTACTCTTCTTGGACTCTTCTGATAGAAAAGCCCAAGACCTGCAGTGTGCGGGTACAGAGAACATCTGCAATAATAGTAATTGGTATTTACAATGCACTTTCCAGCTTCAAATTTTGATGGGGAATTTGAAGAAAAGATATTTTTTGTCAAAGGCTACAAAGAGACTAAGTATCCAAACCAGAATAAATATTCAGAAGTTCCTAGGTCCTAGTCCTGCCCTCACACCACAATTCTCTCTCAATATATAAACATTGAGTTTTATCTCAATCTGATCTGAAATGTGTGAGTAATAAAGCTTAGGGTTCGGGAGTGGGACATTTTGGTAAGAAGGCTGCCGCATTTTTTTAGCTCATCCCACACCAGTTCATTTGAAAACTTTTTTTTAAATAGACAAGAAAAGAAAGTTTCTGTCAAGCTAAAACTAACTTCCTGAATAAAGTAAGAAAAATTAGAGATGGATTCCTGTGGTTAAAAAAACAACAACGAAAGATACAGGGCAGCTGACTCACCTAAACAGTCATTGCAAGCTGAGATAGCTACATCTATACAAAGCTTAGCTCAACACACAGCAGAACTGAGAGAATATCTGAAATTCAGACTTGATACAATTTCGGAAGATATATGTGGCCTTTTTACAGGGATGCCTAATGTTAAATTTCACATACCATATGTAGAAAATGAATTACCCAGAAGTGGTACTGAAACTAATGACTTTATGGGTGAAATTATCTCGCTGAAAAACAGATTGGAGAATTATGAAAAAAATCATGATGACCTGGAAAATACAACTAGAAGAAATAACTTTTACCAAATAGGCATTACTGAAGGCCTTGAAAGGAAAAGTCTGATTAATTTTCTTTAGAAGCTGCTCTGACATACCTAAAATAGGGCCTGGAACTCTCTACATTTGATAAATAGAGAGGTCTCACAGGGTGTCAGGCTGAAAAAGCTGGGAAAATGAGAAACCCACACCCATTAGGCTAGCTTATCAGATGGTGTAAATTGGTATAACTCCACTGTAAAGTCAATGGAATTTGGCTAATTTACACCATCTAAGGATCTGGCTTGACTTTATGCTGCTAAAATGTAATGATAATATAATGATGCTGAGAGGAAAGCAGGGAAAATGAGATCTACTGGCCATTTTTTCTCATTTTTCTGCTAACCTAATCAAACTAATGCTGTATTTAATGGAATAAAGCAGATTCTCAGGGGAACTAATATTAGAAATGGCATCTAGTACTTAACTTTACTATGGCCCTGGCAGCTTCTACAATATTTTGCAAGTAACCAACAAAAGCTTGGCAAACACTTGAAAGTCTAAGGCTAAATGTGACCAGCAGTAAAAGTATGGTTTTTTTTAAATTTAAAAGCCGAAGTCAAACAGCTCTCTACTCACGGGGACAGATAAATGACAGTTGGCCCACCATAATCTATTAATCACTGTAGGACATTAAAACCAGGACAACTGTTTCTATGAGCTTCAATATCAAAAGAACATGTAGTGGATGTCCTAAAGATCCAAAATCTGAAGAAATATATGGCTCATGACATGTCTAAAAGATAATTCAACATAAATAATCTTTTAAGTTAAGTGATTTTATATATCATGGGATGTACTTTAGTTCTCCTCAGATTTACTTTAATATCATGCTATATTGATTCTTATAATAATTATATCTGTTTATGTATAATGTGTCACGACTGCTTACTATGGTCAACGGCCAGTCTATAATTTTCATGATTATGTCTTTTTAAAATGTACTTCTAAAAAAGAAAAAAAATTTAAAATCTCAATATCAGAACAGTAAAACTTTTTCCAAAGCTTAAAAAAAAAAGGCTTTTCTCACTGGCATTAATCTTTTAGCTTTATTATTGAATGCACTGGACTGCATGCTGGTATACAAGTTAGATGAATGGAAAGTAGGGACAGTGCTATGGAAAGTGAATTGTCATCAAGGTGAAGGAGATGTAGAGTGGTATACCAGTATGTGTTTAAGTGAGGATACCTGAGTTATATTCATGATGAAAAGTGTGGATGAAAAATATGCAGGTGGAGATTTATAGCTACCAGAAAGGTGACGCTACCTAGATCTTCCAAACATTACTGTTTGCCTCAAATTTCTGGGGATAGCAGTGGAATTTTCTGTTTTTTCATGCAAAGCTTTCCATTCCTCCAACATTGTGCATACTCCCAAAGCAGGTTATTTTGAAATCTATCAGCTTTCTTCTATGTCAGCTTTACTTTGTATTTCAAAATCTCCCAACTTGTCTGAGTTTGAGTCTGAACCTTAATGGTTCTTAAATATAAATGAACACAAAGGGAAATGCATTACTCTGATCCACTGCATCATTGACAATACACATTGGATTACCCTATCCTGTGCTGGGTTATATTGTATTAAATATTAATATATTGTACACAGCAACCTAGTACATAACAAGACAATAAAAATGTGGATGTGTGTCTACGTAGCCAATACTATTCTGAATCTCTATGAGAGTTTACACGTTAAGAAAAGTTACCCAGCTGTTGTATCTAGAACAGTGGTTCCCAAACTTGTTCCGCCACTTGTGCAGGGAAAGCCCCTGGCAGGCCAGGCCGGTTTGTGTACCTGCTGCGTCCGCAGGTTCAGCCGATCGCAGCTCCCAGTGGCTGTGGTTTACTGCTCCAGGCCAATGGGAGCTGCTGGAAGCATCGAGGGCCGAGGGGCTTTCAGCAGCTCCCACTGGCCTGGAGCAGTGAACCGTGGCCACTAGGAGCTGCGATCAGCCGAACCTGCGGACACGGCAGGTACACAAACCAGCCTGGCCCACCAGGGGCTTTCCCTGCACAAACGGCGGAACAAGTTTGGCAACCACTGATCTAGAACATTATTTTGTTATTTATCTATAAAAAAAATTAAACCCAACGAAACAAAAATTCTTTTAAAGCATAAGGAAGATAGACATTACCCTTAACTGAGATTTTTCTCCAAATATGTAGAGGGCAGCTTGGCGTTTCAGAAGCTGGTTTTGCAAAAATGAACTGTTACTGTATGACGCTGTGTTATCTTTCCCTGCTAGTCTTGCACCGACATCAATGAATGGCGCCTGAGTGCTGATAAATCGATTGCTAGAACGAAGACTTGCCCATACACCTTCACAAAGATTAAAAATGTTACAAAACAATTTCTCTCTCATACAAATGAAGTTTTGTAGAATACACACAATGAAACATGCATACATAAGTATACTTTTTAAGGTAAGGTGTTGGCAGATATCATTTGGATTATTTATAGAATGGAACAAATATCATGCACTGGAAAGAAATAATCTCAAACTGGAATAATTTCACATTTAAAATTCTCCAAATTAAACTATAGTACAGTAATACAATGTGAGATCCTGATCAAACCTAGTCAAACATTTAATAGTCTACAGACTGATAAACATTGTACTGTATTAATAGTGTTTGCTATAAAATCTATACATGCTTCTGAAATGAATTAGAATTTGCTAATAATTAATATGCATTTAATAAAAGTGCTAAGTGATCTTTTCAGTACTATGGACAAATTTCTATAGCTTTCCTTGCTTCAGGACTGTTATTTTGGGAGCTTATCTACTAGGAATAGCCTGATATCACATTAGGTTTTTCCTCAACAACTAAAAGTACCTCATATGAAATAATAGAGTGCCCCATTACTTCTTACTGTAATTAAAATTAATATCAGCACAAGCAATCAAAATATTAAACTTCATGATGTTATTTCGTATTTGAGCTTGAATAATAGTAATTACAGTATTTAAAGCCACAATCATGGATTATTTTATAAAGTTTAGTATTTAAATATTCATGCCTACATTGATTTTAAGCACGTCCTTTGTTTTGGCATATGCCCCACAATTACATTTTGACAGACGTTTGAATGGTCTAGTGCAGAGGTTCTCAATGTTTTTCTTCTGAGGCCCCCCCAACATGCTATAAAAACTCCATGGCCCACCTGTGCCACTATAACTGTTTTTTCTGAATCTAAAAGCCAAGGCTGGCAGTAGGGGTAGCAAGCAAGGCAATTACCCGCGGCCCTATGCCACAGGGGCCCCCATGAAGCTAAATTTCTCAGGTTTCAGCTTCAGCCCCAGGCAGGTGGGCTCAGAGCCCCCGGCTGCAGTCCCATGCAGTGGAGCTTTGGCTTTCTGCCCTAGGCCCCAGTGAGTCTAATGCTGGCCCTGCTTGGTCCCCTGAAACCTGCTTGAGGCCCCATGGGGGCTCCGAAAGCCTGGTTGAGAACCATTGGTCTAATGGTTAGGTGATGGTGGTGCCCAGAATATCCTGGGATCATATTTCAATTCTCTCTCTAGTTCACTGTGGAGCCTTCAACGAGCCATATCACCTCCATATAAGAAAGCAGCAATAAATATACAGTAGTGATCAACCTTGCATTGGCAGAGAGAGGGACTAGATAACCTAATAAATATTTTCTCTCATTAATTTATGTGATTCTGTGCCTCAATGAACCAAGCTAGAAATCTGGGACAAGATTTTTAAAAAATGACTAGTAATTCTGAATGCCTTAATTTTTGCATGCCCAACCTGAGGTAACTTAAAGGCATCTAATTTTCAGAAGTTGGGTAACTCAGCACTTTCTGAATATTCAATCGCCTTCAAGCGTCTCAAGTGTCTTCAAGCGTCTGGTGTTCAAATTAACAAGTGAATTCTATGGCCTATGTTATGTAGTTGATCAGATTAGATGATCATAATGGTCCCTTCTTGCTTATAAATCTATGAAGCAGAACACCTATAAGCTGAGGAACTGAAAATATCTAGTCATCTTTGAAAATCTTGGTCCTGAGATACAAAGAATAAAAAAAGAAGGAAAAAAGTCCTTCCTGTATAAATAAAATGATAAAAACTGTATATAGTGGTGAGATCCCATTGAGATATCTGAAGCAGGTCAGAGTTTTTTTTAAAAATAGCACAGTATTTCTACTCAAACAATAATACTGTAGAGAAATCTCAGACAGGGACTTGCCTGTTTGTACAGCATAGCCTGTCTGCTTGTCTGGCTCACAGCCTTAGATGTGAACAAACAGGTAGGAACAAATGAGAAGGGTTTGTTAGGAACTTAAAGTTGATAACAGTCACCCTTTAAACAGCTCCTCCTTCATAAAAAGCTAGTTGTATGAAGTATCTCACCTATACAAAGATTATCTTTAATGTTAGCTTTTGTTCCACATCTAATATATCACTGAAGCAATAATAATGAAGTTTTCATTACTCAATAAAGAATCACAGCAGTCATTTAATAATAGAAATAAACTGTTGTTCATTTTTTGTATAAAAGGTTGTAAATTCCTACAAAGAAGATGGACACAGAGACTATCTACTAGTAAAATCCCTTAGGATATCAATCCTATTTTGCAAATGTCAAAGCAGGCCATGATTATAGCTTGTAGCACATCAAAAGCCACAGAGCCAATTACAAATACATGCAGACTAGTACATTTACCAGTGATGGGTAACAGTGATTAAAAAGATAAAGTTAATGACTTTCTATTCTATTTGCTATCTAATTTTTGTACCTTATTATTTGTAGAAGATGTGTATCTTAGAAGATATGGCTTTCCTTATTTGGTATACATTATGTTTTTACGTATTTCTAGTTCAGCAGAAGCCATTACTTCTCTGTTTACCAACATTATTCATGATGTTGGCAGGAAAGTTCATAGACTGGATAATAATATTTCTTAAGTTACCCTGCTACTGAGTAGTAAAAGTAGCAAATGCTATTTTGGGGAATGATTTTCTGCTATTTAATTTTCTGGCAAGGGATTTTTAAAATCTGGAGGCCATTCTTACTAGACAGTAAAAATGTTAATGCAAAATTTGCTAAATTGTGTGGCTAACCACAATCACAAAACTTTGTTAACATAGTTAAGGTTGCCTAACATTGGCACTTGAACATATATGAAAACATAGCACTAGCTATGGAGATGGTAGAATAGAATATACTGCCAGGATAGAGAATACAGTACCTTGATGGACTCTTCCCTTAGCTGCTGATTTGGAATTTGACTGAGTGAAACATTTATCTCTGTACCCAAGCACTGGTAGATAACAGTACAGACAGAAGGAGGAGGAATGGAATGCACATTGCAGCGAGACAGTCACAGCAAATTGAATAGGAGAGAAGAAAAAGGTTACTTGTCAGTTTCCACTGATGTAGGATTATATTCAAATAATTTTCAAAAGTACAAGATAACAGATAATGCTTTTCTTAGCCATTACAAAACAGAAAACTAATACCAAATAGAAAAGCAGTTCCTACTAATCAAAATAAATAATTTTCAAGGCATTGCAATAATTCCAAACATGCAGCATAAGAAGATACGTCATTATATGATAACTATATCAAATGGAAATTGAGCCATTCATTCAGATTGCTGGATACCTTATTGAAGAACATTACTATTAACATTACTCTGTCAGAAGCAAGTTTCATCATAAAGCCACAGGATATTTGTGTAATGCTGTGTATGTTCCTCTCTGACTGGCTTAAGCACATAATTATTCTGTTCTCCAGGTCTATCAGATGCAAGACAGCAGTCCTACCTACCTATCTACACTTCTAAAACACAGCATAAGGTGTATGCTGTTTAGGAAAATTATCACTCTAAACCACTAACATTCACCATATCAAGGGGCAAATTCTTCCTTCAAGTGCACACTCCTGACTTCCAGGGGGAGTCATACATATGCATCAAAGAGCAGGATTTGGCCCCAAGTGTTTTAATCTACACAAACCATTTGGTATAACAAAAATGTTATAATGGAACATAATTACAGTAACAACATCTCCTGCTTTTTCAATAAATGTCTTGGCTTTGACTCCACATTTATTTTCCATAAATACATCAGTATCTATCTAGTAGCAAGAGACCATTATCCTGTGACAACGTTCTATTCCACTCACATTGCCTCTTAACTGTTTAAATGCTTGGGGATAAAAACAGATGACAAACACTGTTTCATATTACTAATTATGCACCACACCATATCTGAGCCAAAGTTGAAGACAGTCTGAGACACAAAGGTCTGTACTTTGAGTAATACCATGTTTGTTCTGGAAGATATATAAAAAAGCCAAGTAAGCCCTCGTACTGAAAAATTACAGCAAAAATGTAACTGAATGTCCATCTACTTTACAACAGAATCACTCTGACTGGCTTTTATGTAAACACTTTGTTCTGATATATCTAGAGAACATGATATTGTACAGACAGTGGATGAGCACAGGTCTGACTTGCATACATTGAGGGCCTAATATTCATATTCAGAACTGTTCTGATGTCAAAAAGTGTGCAGAACATTAGGTTAACCCAGCTATATTTATTCATTTTGATTTAAATAACAAAAAGATGACTATACACGCTGACATGTAATTAATATTGTGTGCACATACACAGAAAATAAAGGAAACATCATTTCCTGCTGGGTCACATCATAGTAAAACTCAGCTTTTGGGTCCCATATGTATGATGTCCAGGAAAAATAAGGAAATGGAAGAGGGGACCAAGCTCAGAAACTCAGCAATGCTGCTAATAACAGAAGTGTATTCACCTACAATTCTGGACAGTATACAGAATAATCTTATTATTAAATGGATGCTGCAGTGCTTGGGCTGTTGGCGGAGACAGACTGACTCACTGTTGACTAGTATTATATGATATTTATTATTGGGTTACCCAGTGGAACATAAGAGAGGGGAAAAGGGACAGAAATATTTGCTAACATTTGCCCCAAAGACTCTGGAGAGTTGTGTGCATATTATGGTGAATCTTAGTTTTATGTATTTTTAATTAAATGTCTTAATTATTAGCATCTCAAAAATACCACCGTTTTCTGACTGCCTTCCTAAGGTAGCCTGCTCTTTTAGTCAGCCAGAAGTCCACTGAATCTTACCAATCTCTGCCCCACACCCACATATTGCATTGGGACATTGCTTCACAATGGTGCAATCGTAACAAACCATGAAAGAGCATATAAAACTAGCAACAGCAAAATTACATACAAAATCACTAATGGGATAATTTGGATGTTTGTGTTATCTTGTGGGAGCACAGTAGCCTGCTATCTGGTATGACTGTTTTTTAGTTCCTTATTAGGAGATATTCCCTTTCTCTCTCCAGAGCTTCCTGCCTTAACTGAGACAGCCATCATTTGACAAACTTGTCACACATTCCTGCATTTCAACTGGATTCCCATGTATCCTGCTGTTGCAGACACAACAGTGCCAGAGGCAAGCAACAGCGGTTTGTTGCCTAGAGTGCTTAAGCGCCAATAAACACACCAGGGTGGAGAAGCAAACAACTAAATTTATTTGAGCTTAAATAAGGTGCCAGGGAGAAATAACAATTTTAGATTTTGCACCCTTAAAACAAGCAGTTTTTTTTTTATATTCCAGTTGTTTACTACAAAACTTTTTTGCTGACTAGCTGATTTTTTATTTTCCCCTCCTTTCCCATTCAGCTGCAGTATTTTCTCTCATTCAGTCTTTTGACTTCCCCTTTTCTCCCTCCTTTCCGCTGCTGAGACATGTACACAGTATTTTAAAACGGCCTTGAGCGGGCTTTAGCCGAGCTTCAATGTATTACAGCAGAGAACTGGCTGTTACAACCAAAACTAACTGCTAACACTACATTTTACAGCTTTTAACATATTAGGTTACACAAAGTGTTTAACATGGAGGAACACTGGTTCATTGAGGCCTACAACAGGAGGGCTTTATTGACACTTGTGGTCTACCACCTTTCCGAGTTATTTAGGGTTATGCCAGAGTGACACCAACACTGCTGAGCTGTGAGCAGACTGCAGACACTGGTCTGCAGTTACACTTTCAGACCATATAGGGCAGCTGTTGTGCTTGTTGGGCAGTAGGGTGACCAGATGTCCCGATTTTATAGGGACAGTCCTGATTTTTGGGTCTTTTTCTTATAGAGGTTCCTATTACCCCCCACCCCCGTCCCGATTTTTCACATTTGCTGTCTGGTCACCCTATTGGGTAGACAGTCAGATGGCCCCTCTGTCTCCTCTCTGACTGTTCCCTCTGCTGGAACTCAGAAGAGAGAATAGCACAAGGTGTGTCCCAATACTGGCCTCACTGGCTCACATACCGTCTAGAGAGTAACCCCAGGCATACATCTCCACTTCCACATACATCAACCAGCAACCATCCTACCTTTCTGGTTATATCAGCAACTTTCTCACCTGTCCCCCTAACACTTTTCACGCATCCCAGTAACTGCAGACAACCAGCCAACTCCCCCTCAGCCATCCCAGACACCTCAGTTTCCACCCTTCAGGAGCCTCATGCAACCATCAAACAAGCACCCCCAGCTAACCCAACATCCCACCCTCGAGAACCTTATCTACTTAGACATCCTAGTGCACACCCATTTACCCAGCATCCTCAAACAGAAACCATCCCACACCCATCCATTGCAGAACCTCTAGATACTCTCCTACCTACCCCAATCTCAGCTGCCAGGTTCTGTGCAGCTCCATGTCCTACCACTGCTTGGGGCAGGATGTATTCACCAGAAGCAGAAGTTTATGGTTATATGAAAATCATTAGCAAATATGCAAATTAGCATCATACATGTTTTACTATAAATGATCATGTATGGAGCTGCATAAAACGTCCTCTCCCTAATTTTCGTCCCATTCCTGTGAGGTTTCTTTTCCTAGTCTCTCCCTCTGCTTTTCTTTGCTGTGTCCCTCACATCACTTCCTGGTATACAGCTCCATGTTTCTTTTCCCCATGTAGGTTTCCCTTTTCCATTTACCACAGCACTGTGAGAGTCTCCTTCTTCTAATCTCTTCCTCTACCACTTCTGAGTATCTCTCTCTACTGAATTCTCTTTTCTTTCCCTACATAACGTCGTTATTTCCCTATCCTACACCTTTGAAGTTCTTTCCTCTACCAGAGTGTGGTGCTTCCTCTCTCCTCACTCCTGCAAGAATGAGTTGAAGGAACTATTGAGTGGCTGTTTCACAGGCAGGTGACTGGGTGGCTATGGAGACTGGTAGAAGACACAAGGAAGAATAATACAAGAAAAGCATTCTCTGGTTGCCTAGCAGCAGTCTTTAGTGGCCACAGGTGGTAACTGAAACACAAACGTTTTTCCAATACCAGATACTTGGGATGGAATTGAGACTATTAGCAAATATCCTTGCATCCTTACCTCTATCCTAAAAACATAAAATGAATTTCAGTGCACTGATTTATGCAACGGCTGTTCAAAATAAAATCATAACAATTGGCTCAAAGTAGAAAAGTCAAAAGGTCTGATTTCACTCCCGACAAATGAAAAAAGTCTGTCTCTGCCTCTTAGCGGCAGCCCAAGGCCAACTTCCAGACATGCAGACTCAGAAAGCACCAAATTAGTAAGGCTTTTTATTGTACTGTATTAATATTTTATTTAAACAAAGCTCTCTGCATACATACATCTCTCTTTCATACACTCATCCCACAAAGTAAAAATGGCAGCTGCAAGTAACTTCAGACTCAGTAAGCTCTCCTTCAACTCTACGTGGCCCATTTGTACAACCCTATCCATTACTGGCTTTCCAGCTCTGTCCTTAATTTCCCTGGAGAAACATTCAGATGCATCTATTTGTATGTTCATGAAGCATCAAATAATTTTCACTCAACTATTGTGTTGATCTGTAATGTTAGGATTCTAAAGAATTACTCATTCACAACTCTAATGCAAGCCTGAACTTGCTTGGATGCTAACAATATTCTGTTAACAATTAATGACCATTTACTTAATTAAGCAATATAAGATACATGTTTTAACTCCATCTGTGGCTGATGATTAAAGAATTCTAATATGTGTTTTATTATTTTATAATGCAATTAATTCATATATGAACTAATGGTTTTTATTTCACTACTAACATTTTATTATACACTTTATTTCAGATTACATCAATGCTTAGTCTTTGAGCTAGTCTTACTAACCTCCTCGAGCAAAGCTATTGGATAGATTTACATCCAAATGTCCTGGCACTACCTGCTTAACCACAGTGGACATTCTTGAAGCCCTCCTTTCAGTGCCTAAAGTCAGTCAAAAAGAATAAAAGATTAAAAACTACAATGTCATTCAGACTAACATTACTCAAATGACAAAAATGTTCTTTTCATGCTGAATGTTTTTAATTGCTGTCAATTTTTTACTTTCAAAGTTCCTTAAACTTGTTTTTAGAGATAATGCGTACATTTGCAATGTTATGGAGGGTTAGGTATGGCTAATGCAATCAAAGTATTTAATGATAAATGAAGCAAAAGCAGGCACAAATTTGGGATGGTGTTATTTTGCAAAAAAAAAAAAAATTAAAAAAAAAAAGACATTTAGATACACTAAGTCAGTTCCACCAACTGATTAAGCCAAGTAGACAAACTTTTCAAATTGCATGCTCCTGTTTCTAAGACATTATTTTAATTAACTTTACATGAAACCTATCAGGTTTCCTCACATGATAACTGAAATAGAATACTGACAAATTTCTTAGTGATTTTACTGAGATCTAGCTAAAGTAGAGTGTACTGCAAGAATTTTCAATGTAACTGAAATTTTACCTGGAAAAGAAATGAAAATTCATTCTGACTGTGTAAAACACGGAAATAACCACTGCTTATGCACCTTCCACTACTTTTATAGATAAATACTGTATATGTTCATGTAGCATCAACTTCCAACAACCTTTACAAATTTTCACATAATATAAAATAAAGCAGTGTTTCTCAACCTTTACAGATTGGCGACTCCTTATCTGAAGCAAAAATATTCTGCAACTTCCTTACATTTAATATAAAAAGAGCAAAAAATATATTAATGATAACTGTGATAAACCTGAATAATACAACTACTATTAATACATTGGACCTCACAAACTTTGAAGGCATTGGCCACCCTGAAATGAATTTGGAAAATTTATTTGCTTTGTTTTAGAACTGTAATAACATTTTGAATGCCTTGTAACTCTCCTGATTTCCTTCTGTGATCCCTCTGGTGCAACTTGTGGTTGAGAAACCGTGAAATAGTGTGCCAAATAAAAAAAAAATTATGATGGTCCAAATTTAGCTACAAATTTGGCATGACTGAAATTGTTCTGGAGAATAATTTAGCTTTCACATTCTTGACACTATGGAAAACTCATTTGCAAAAAATTGGAGTAAATTAGCTACCCAGAAGCTGTAATATTAAGAAGTCACACTGAAGGAGTAACAGAAATCAGACTGGGGAGTCTAAGACACAGACAATCACAGTGGTTTTACTTTTCATCTTAGTTACCGAAAAGAATAGTGCAGCGTATTTTTACCTGGAGACAAAGCAATTGTTGGTCTTACAGTAAGAGTATTATTGCCATTCATTTTACAGTGGATGGAAACTGCATTCAGTAAGGCTTGCAGATATTTCTCCTGTTCTATGCTGCTTGAAGATTCTAAATTAGGAGGAACTATACAAATACAGAAAAGTACAAAACAGATTAAATTATTGCTATATTTACATACATGTGTAAAACAAAAACAACATAGATAACAATCAGATGTAAAAAAGGTGACTGAGAATGAGAGCAGAGAACACTTTGCATTCTGTCTTTAATGCACATCAACTGACTTGCAACACTTCTTAGATTCATAGATCATCAAGCCAGAAGGGATCACTGTGATCATCAAGTCTAACCTCCTGCATAACACAGAACTTCCCTAAATTTATTCTTGTTTACTAAAGCCTATCTTTTAGAAAAACACCCTATCTAGATTTAAAAACTGCCAGCGATAGAGAGTCCATCACAATCCTTGGTAAAGTTGTTGCAATGGTTAATTACCCTAATTGTTAAACATTCATGCCTTAATTCCAGTCTGAATTTATTTAGCTTCTCCTACCAAACACTGGATCTTGTTATGCCTTTGTCTGCAAGACTGAAGAGTCCTCTATTATCAAATTTCTGTTCCCCAGCTAGGTACTTACAGACTGTGATCGAATCACCCGCTTCACCTTCTCTTTGTTAAATTGAACAGATTGAGCTTCTTGAGTCTATCACTATAAGGTATGTTTTCCATTCCTTTACTCAATCTTGTGGCTTTTCTCTGAACCCTTTCCAATTTATCTACATCTTTCTTGAATTGTGGACATCAGAACTGGACACAGCATTCCACTAGTGGTGGCACAAGTGCCAAATACGGAGATAATACATTAATCATCCTACTACTCAAGATTCCTGTGTTTATACATTCAAAGTTTGTATTAGCCCTTTTGGTCACAGCATTGCACTGGGCGCTCATGTTCAGTTGATTTATCTTTCTCGGCATCACTGCTTCCTAGGACAGAGTTCCCTATCCTGTAAAAATGACCTACCTTCTTTGTTCCTAGATGTATAACTTTACATTTGTTTGTATTAAAATGCATATTGTTTGCTTGTGCTCAGATTACCAAGCAATCCAGATAATTCTGTATCGGTGATCTGCCCTCTTTATGAATTACCACTCTTCCGAACTTTGTGTCAGCTGCAAATTTTATCACTAATGATTGTATATTTTCTTCAAAGTCACTGATAAAAATGTTTTGTAGCACAGCACCAAGAACTGACCCCAAGGGGATCCTCTGAAAACACACCTGCTCAGTGCTGATTCCCCATTTACAATTACACTTTGAAACCTGTCACTTAACCAGTTTTTAAATCATTTTAATGCATACCATGTTAATTTTGTATTGTCCCAGATTTTTTACACAAAATATCGTGCAGTACCAAGTCAAATACCTTACAGAAGTTTAGATGTGTTACATCAACACTACTCCTTTTATCAAACAGTTCATCTCGTCAAAAGGATATCAAATCATTTTTACAAATACCCGTTTTCCATAAACCCATTTGATATGCCTGAATTGCACCGCAGAAAAAAAATCAGTAGCTTTAAAAAGCAGCATAGTGTACATCAGTTATTACTTTAAAAATCCCCAGCTGCCAGTGGTCCCCAGTGATGGCAGATTAACATCAGTTTTCCCCTATACTCAGAATGGGAAATAGCACAGTAACTTTGTAGTACCTGTTGGCAAATTTCAACTTTTTTTCTGATGACCTTTTTTAGTGACTGCTGAATGTACAGAATAATTTCTTTAACATATTCAATTTTTAAAAAATTCACAAAGATTGACTACTTACTTTAAAGCAACTGGGGTTTTTTGAGATGTGTTATCCACACAGATTCCACTCTTGGTATGAATGCACCCTATGCATGAGTTCTGACTGATCTCATGAGTTGTATCCCTGCAGTGGCCTCAACCATCATTGAGACCTAGTTTACACTAGGAAATTGGGTTTGTATAACTATGTCATTCAGGAGTGCGAAAAATCCATACCCCGAGTGATGCAGTTAAACTGACCTAATCCCCAGTATAGACCACGCTAGGAGGATGGGAGAATTCTCTGTTGATCTAGCAACTGTGTCTCAGTGAGGTGAATTACCTATGCCAATGGGAAAACCCCTCCCACTGGCAAAGGTAGTATCTTCACTGATGTGCTACAGTGGTGCAGGCTGGGCCACTCAGCGTTTTAAGTGTAGATAAATCCTTTTTGAAAGTCCAAGTACACTATATCAACTGGATCACCCGTGTCCACATGCTTGTTGACTCCCTCAAAGAATTCTAATAGATTGGTGAGGCATGATTTCCCTTTACAAAAGATGCGTTGACTCTTTCCCAATATAACATGTTCATCTATATGTCTAACAATTCTGTTCTTTACTATAGTTTCAACCAATTTAGCTGAAATTAGGTTTACCCATCTGTAATTGCCGGGATTGCCTCTGGAATCTTTTTAAAAAATCAGTATTACATTCGCTATCCTCCAATGATTTGGTACAGAGGCTGATTTAAGCAATAGGTTAAATGCAACACTTAGTAGTCCTACTGTTTCATAATTTAGTTTTTTCAGAACTCTTGGGTGAATACCATCTGGTGACTCATTACTGTTTAATTTATTTGTTTGTTTCAAAACCTCCTCTATTGACACCTCAATCTGGGATAGTTCCTCAGAACTCTCACCTAAAAAGAATGGCTCGGCTGTGGGAATCTCAACAACCTTGTTTTCTTTGAGTGCTCCTTTAGCACCTTTATTGTCCAGAAGCCCCACTGATTGTTTGGCAGGCTTTCTGCTTCTGGTGTACCTAAAAAAAAATGCTGTTAGTTTTTGTGTCTTTTGCTAGTTGTTCTTCAAATTACTTTTTGACCTTCTTAATTATATCTTACATTTGACTTGCTAGAGTTTATGCTCCTTTCTATTTTCCTCAGTAGTATCTGACTTCTAATTTTTAGGATGCTTTTTTGACTATAATCGCCTCTTTTGCTCTGCTGTTTAGCCATGATGGTATTTTTTCGTTCTCTTGCTATTTGTTTTTAGTTGGGTATACATTTAGTTTGAGCCTCTGTTATGCTGTTTTTAAACAGTCTCCATGCAGCTTATAAGCCCTTCACTGTCGTGACTGCTTTCAGTGGTAGCTGTGTTAGCCTATCAGCAAAAAAAAAAAAAAAAAAACAAGGAGTCCTTGTGGCATCTTAGAGACTAACAAATTTATTTGGGCATAAGATTTCGTGGGCTAGAGCTCACTTCATCAGATGTATGAAGTCAAAAATACAGGAGCAGGTATAAATAAGTGAAAGGATGGGGGTAGCTTTACAAGTGTTAGGTCAGTCCAACGAGATAAATCAATTAACAGCAGGATACCAAGGGAGGAAAAATAACTTTTGAAGGACAGTGGCCCATTACAGATAGTTGACAAGAAGATGTGAGTAACAGAGGGAGAAATTAGTATTGGGGAAATTAAGTTTAGGTTTTGTAATGATCCAACCACTCCTAGTCTTTATTCAGGACTAGTCTGATGGTATCTAGTTTGCAAATTAATTCCAGTTCTGCGGCTTCACGTTGGAGTCTGTTTTTGAAGTTTTTTTGTTGAAGAATTGCCACTTTGAGGTCTGTTATTGAGTGACCAGAGAGACTGAAGTGTTCTCAGAGCCGGCTCCAGGCACCAGCAAACCAAGCAGGTGCTTGGGGCAGCACATTTTCAGGGGCGGCATTCTAGCCAGCCTTTTTTTTTGTGTGTGTGTGCTTGTGGCGGCAAAAGCCTAGAGCCGGCCCTGGCAGCAGCAGCGCATCCTGCACGGGGGGCACCCTGAGGCTGCTGTAGTTCGTATCGGGGAGCAGCGCCCGCACCTTATGGCCTGGCAGGCTCCGAGGGCGGGACACTCGGGCTGGGGTCCGTCCCGTGGGGCGCACGGAGACGCCTGCAGGTGCCACAGCGTGGCCACCTCCCGGGTGCCACAGTCGGGGCTGGGTAAAGCAGCCCGAGCCACCCAGGGACTGTGGGAGCGGGAGCAGCAGCAGCAGGGCCATAGTGGGGACCAGTGCCAGGGGTGCTGCCGTGCGGGGCCCGCGTCCTGCTCTCCAGGGCTCTGCTCCCCCTGGGGCTGCCCTGCCCCAGCTCCTCGGACCTCTGCCAGGCGGTCCCCTGGCTCTGCCGTCCCAGATCCCAGCCGGTCCTGGAGGCAGGAGCTCCGGCTGGAGGGACTCTGGGCTGAGGCGCAGCCCGGGAGCCCCGCTGCTTACCTCGACTCTGCCAGCGCCGTACCGGCTGGAGGTGAGGGAGGAAGCAGGCGGAGTCAGCACTGGTGGGGGGACAGCCCAGTGCTGGGGCAGAAGGGAGTGCGGGTGGGGTGGGGGGGGGAGAGCCCAGGGCTGGGGCAGCAGGGAAGTGCGGGGGGAGAGTCCAGGGTTGGGGCAGCAGGGGGTTGCGGGGGGAGAGCCCAGGGTTGGGGTGGGGGGCAGCCAAAAATATTTTTGCTTGAAGTGGCAAAACACCTAGAGCCGGCCCTGAGTGTTCTCCTACTAGTTTTTTATGTTATGATTCCTGATGTCAGATTTGTGTCCATTTATTCTTTTGCGTAGAGATTGTCCGGTGTGGCCAATGTACATGGCAGAGGGCCATTGCTGGCACATGACGGCATATATCACATTGGTAGATGTGCAGGTGAACGAGTTGTGACTGTTCCTTTTAATTTCCATTTAACTAGTTTCCTCACTTTTGTGTCATTTCCCTCTTTGAAGCTAAATGCTACTGTGTTGGGTTTCTTTGGTATTCCCCCACACCCTTGGGATGTTTAATTACATTATGGTTGCTATTACCAAGCTGTACAACTATCTTCACCTCTTCAACCAGATCCTGTGCTCCACTTAGGACTAAATCAAGAACTGCCTCTCCAGTTGTGGGTTCCAGGACAGCTGCTCCAAGAAGCAGTCATTTAATGTGCCCAGAAATTTTATCTCTGCATCCCTTCATGAGGTGACATGTACCCAGTTAATATGGGGATAGCTGAAATATCCCATTATTGTTGTGTTTTCTGATTTCGTAGTCTCTAATCTCCCTGAGCATTTCACAATCACTGTCACCAGCCTGGTCAGGTGGTCAGTGGCAAATTCCTATGGTTATACTCTTATTATTCTAGCATGGACTTCATCCCTACGGGGTGTGAAAACGTGGTGTGGTCCTGAATAGGAGATTGATTTCCAGAGAGCACTGCCAGTTGCACTCTTACTGAGCTGAGAGTCCTGATTGCTTCAGAGAAAGTAAATAGTCCAATATTGCTGAAACTAGAACTGTCAACACTGAACTGATGCTGAACTGCTCAGATAGAAAGCTTCTTCCATTTGGCCTCGTATAATTGAAGGTTTTCTGCGTTGAAGAAAGATGTTTTGGGCTGCAGCAGAGCAGCATTGCTCTGTCGATGTCATAAAGCCAGCATCCCAGGCTGCAAGGTGTAATGAGGTCATCATTCTGAGAAACCAGGTTGGTTTCTGTATTGTTAGATTAATTAGATCTGAATACCTGCCTGGTTCCTTCTGGGACTATCATCTTGCCTGAGCTTCCTTCAAACTTTGCGTATCACATGTGTTGGTTGAAAGGCATACATTAAATTTGGAGCCCACAGGGTGAGATAGGCATCCATGAGGATGCCTCTTTTGGAGCAGAACATATGGCACTTGCTGCAAACAGTTCCAATTTTAGAAACCTCCATATGCAAAAAATGACATGAAGGACTGAGGTCTTGAGGGATCACGTTTCTTTCAAATAAGTCTCTGCTGAATTGATCCGACAAAGTAGTCTGGAGGCCAGGTGTGGTATGATTACAGATACACCAATCCCAGAAATGCATGGCTTCCTGGCAGTGAAGAGGATCTGGCTCCTCCCCACCTTGCTTGTTGATATATTGTATTGCTGTGGTGTTGTCTATGAACATGTGGATAGTTAAGCCTTAAATAAGAGGTAGAAAAGCCAGCTGAAATGCCCTGACTTCTAGAATGTTTATATATAGGACCATCTCCTAAGGAGACCATCTCCCCATAATTTGTAATTGGTGGAGCTGAATGAATGTGGTGTAAGTGCATGCTGCCATGTGCCCTATGAGTTTGCGGTGGGTCCTCAATGGTGTTTTTGGGTATTTCTGGAACCGTCTGATGAAGTCTGTCACTGTCTGAAATCTCTGAAGGAGCTATGCTCTTGCTGACCTAGAATTTAACATGGCTCTGATAAATTCTATGCTGTGATTTGGGATCTGTGTGGATTCTTTTTTTGACTTGGAATCCCAACGATGCAAAGAGATTTAGAATAATTTAAATGAGTTGGTCACTTGTTGTGGGGATTTCCCTTGCCTAAATGGTTTTCTAGATAGTGTTATACCTGGAGTCCTTGCTTTCTCTTATAGGCATGGCACCATTGCCAGAACTTTGGTGAAAGGCCAAAGAACAGGACTCCATACTGATAGTATGATGTTCCTTCCTCCTGTGAGCTGGATGTATCAAAATGTGAAAATAGGCATCCTTTAAGTTGAGAGTCATGAACCAGCCCATAGGAGCCAAATCAGGGATTAAGGAAATGTAGCAATACAGAATTTGAAACAATGGATAAAGGCATTGAGATGTCAAAGATCAAGGATCGGTTTCAAGCTTCTTTCTTCTATATTGTTAAGCAGTAAAAGCCCTTGCCATTGAACTCTAGGGGCATTCCCTCCGCTGCTCCTGGTTGTATGAGGGAATTTATCTCTTGCTTCAAAGTCTCTTGTGAGAAGGGTCCCCGAAGAGGGTCAAGAAGGGGTTGGAACAGCTTGAAACCAGATGGGATACTTTTTGCTTATTATCTCAAGGACTGACTAATAAAAAAATAAAAAATATATGGAGATATACCTATCTCATAGAACTAGAAGGGACCTTGAAAGGTCATTGAGTCCAGGCCCCTGCCTTCATTAGTAGGAACAAGTACTGTCCTTGACAGGTGTGTGTGTGTGCGCGCGCGCGCACCCCAGTTCCCTAAATGGCCCCCACGGCTCACAACCCTGGGTTTAGAAGGTCAATGCTCAAACCATTGAGCTATCCCTTGAATTCTACTTCTAACACTATATGCCTAAGAGGTGCACCAGTCCTGTTTTCTTCATACAGTCACAAGTATTCCCAGTACTTAGACTTTCCTTATTGGCTAGCATCTTTGAGGTATTAACTTTATTCAGTGTCATTATCTTATACTCAGAACAAATCGTCATATACAACTCACTCAGGCCCTCTCAAATGCATAAAACCAAGACAGTAACTATGAGAAAGAATAAGAATTGAAGACACACCATGCAGCTCATGTGGGAGGTGAAAGTTGAGAGTAATGTGTGCTTCATAATTCATTTCCTTCTAAACATGCAATTCACTTTCCTCCAATATTCTCTTCAAAGATACTCCATTATGACAGATCTTGCATTGTTCCAGTGGTGATCATGGGAAAGATGAACCTTTATCTCACCCAAAGAACCCAAGCAGCACTCTGGAAATCTCTCAGGCCTTGGTTTTATAAAAAGCTCTCTCAAAGTAAAACTAAAATTATGCTCAAAGCCATCATAGAGTCAAATGGGTAGAATTTGCTCTAACTATTGCTAGATCCCATAAATCATGTGTGATGCAAGAAAATAAGGTGCAACAACAAAACCAAATTAGAAGAATATTGTTTAAAGCAGGTGGAGTTGCTGTAAATTAAATAATTTATTCATGAGAACACCATATCTCTCTAAAGGAAAAGAACCTCTTTCACTGAAACAACACATGCAGGAAGTCCAGCAACATAAGCTCACCTGCAGTATGTGTGTTTTGAGATTTGAAGAGGCCAACAACTCCCTTTCCATGGAAGCTCCCAGCTCTTAGAAGCAGAGTACTGATTTTTGAGTTTTTCCAGCAGACAACTGGCAGGCGATTGTGACGATAACAACGAGCTACCCTCTGCAAACTGCTGTCCTGCACAGACTGAGGTACTACCAAAAGTCCAGGATAGCTATATTAATCAATAGAGAGAAAATTAAAAAGATAATCAGAATTATTTTCAAAAAGATTCTTCCTTTTCCTTTTAAAAACAGGATATGTATATTTCTTAATCTGCAGTTTTCACTGATATATGCACTTTTATTTATCTTGGAGTCATAGAATATTAGGGTTGGAGGAAGTCATCTAGTCCAATCCCCTGCTCAAAGCAGGACCAACACCAAGTAAATCCCATCACCCAACACCAAGCATCATCCCAGCCAGGGCTTTTAAAGAATAGCTAATTTTTGTAATGCAGTATAGTTCTGATTATTATTTTGATAGGATGAAAAGTATTAGAATTTTTTAAAAAGCAAATTTCATTGGAGAAAATGTAAATGACTACTTCCTTTTTTTCCTTTCATTTACAGTCTTATTTGTTGATAAATCTCCTCGCTCCCCATTTATTCCTAAAATTCTCTCCTCAATCTGTTATTTGAACAGAGTCAGGTTTATGAGAATGCCATATAAAACAGATCACTGGGGCTCTTCAAAGGAAACAAACATTATTTTTATATTTGACACTAGTGATTGTGTACAGGCGCTGACATTTTAAAGGCAAGAATGTTTAGACGCTTTGAATTAAAACACAGTACTTTGGCATTGACCATAACTGGCTCATGTCAAAATGCATTTAAATATTTTAGTAAGAAACAGTTTTGGAACAGCAGATTACAAATTGCTGGTTATATAATGTTAAAATAACAAAACAAAGATAGTTTGGAAACTTCCATGATATAACAGTTTTGAAAACGGAAAATCAAGCAAAAGTGTCGTCTCTGGTTATGTAAGTGGAAGAAAGATTCAAGGCGTTTGAAAGATTTCTTCTACCTCCTAGAAAGAGGATTCAATTAAAGTGTCGGTTTTATTTTGAGAGAAAACTAATTAAAGAGAGCACTCGGGAGATTTTACATTTTACTAAAGAACCTCTCTTCTTCTACAATGCACAGCATAGGATTGTTTGTGACACAATGTAAGTGAACTTATTTGACATTTACTGAACTTTATCTTTAGGGAATGAATGTCTAATCCATTTGATGGTCTACTTCCTAAAATACAGTACCTGAACCAAAATCACATGATATTAAATAACCACTCCTATCCCAAAATTTGAAAACCAATTGGATATTGACTACTTTTCTCAAAATAGTGACAAAAATTCAAACAGGTATTTTTTGGGTACGGATAAAGTATGAAAATAATTTTAAAAATATAGTGATTACGAGCAATTTAAAAGCATAGTTAATATAATGCAGTGATATCTTTGGTTCAATTTAACTAATATTTACGAGTGATTGAATAAAAGTATTCCTGTCACACTGGTACTTTGGATAAGAGACAAACAGCCTGGATTTAATATTCTTTTGTGCTCTTTCCATGAAAGTGATGGTAATTTCATTTTTCCATAATGAAAACAACTTTTAGCCTGCAGTGTCTTTGTAGGATGTGAGTGCTTCAGTGATGAAACTTCTGCAGATTTGCTGTTGTGTTAAACAGCATTTTTGTAGGCACTGATAATAAATATCAATGAACTTTCACAATAGAAAGGGCTTATGCATTAACTTCTGACTGACATCCAGGAGTTCACATATAGTATATGACAAACATTTAAAAGGAAGTGCTCCAACAACTGCTTCATGAGTTCTTATTTGCAGTTTCTGGCTTGAACTGTATTAATAAACATGCACGTCTGGGGCTTGTTTTCCTAGACACAAACAGAAGTTTTAGGTGTGTAACATCCAGCAACTTTAAAATGAATTGATTGTATGTAGCTCCCATGCATTGACAGGAGAATAGACCTTTAGGAGCTTTCAAATTAGGATTTTATAACGTACAAAAAGGACATCATAGATCCAACTAAAATACAAGTCTTAGTGGCTGAATATATAGAGCTGCTAACAAATATGTTACAACAAAAAGAGAGAGAAAATCAGCACTGTTATGTTTTCTGTAAGTTCAGTGTTACTGGATTTGGGTTTATGACAAGTACCATTTTCTCAGAATACTTTGCTCTCTACATAGATGTGTTATATGTAATGGATGTTGTGGATGATGTATAATATGGCAGATACACATTTCTAAACATAAGAGTGAACTGATTAACTCACCTTCTACAAAGTGAATACATCCTGTTCAATGCAGTTATTCGGAAGTATTCTGTTTTGGATCGAGAAGAGCTACTACTGATAGTCCCCAGTCCCAAACGCTGATAGTCTCTAAAACAGGCTCTCTCTACTAACTGCTCCATTGTTGACTTTTCTGACGCTTTCAAAGTACCACTTGTGTGCAATTCACTGTCATCTGAAACTGAAGTTAAAATACTTTTCTAGCTTAGTATTTACAAATGCACTAGTTACAAAAAGTAGACAGACGCTTCATTCTGAGCAAAACATTACATTTACCAAATCCAGCAATTGCTGATGGCAGGGACTAATGACAACTGATACCAATTTATACAAATTATATCCAACAGGTTACAAATTTTATTAAAGTAATTTAAGATAAAGGCTACAATATCCTGGAACTGATGGAAGGGAGCATATGTGAAGCAGCAGCACTCTAAAGCTGTCACCAGCATCCCAGTGGCATGCAAATATTATTGATGACCTAAACAGTTCTATTTAAACCTAAGGCAAAGGTGAGCCCATATAATTCCAAAGCTAGTAGTTCAGCATAATCTATGCTGGCAAAGTTGATGTGGGATCTTCAGTTACTTCCATGGATCTAACCCACAGGGTCCAAAGAAGTTGGAATTATGAACATTCCACATGCCACCCACCACAGAAACATAGAAATTACCTCACTAGATCAGTATCTAGTTTAGTATCCTGTCTCCAAAAGCAGCCAGCACCAGATGCTGCAGAGGAAAGTACAAGAACCCCACAGTAGGGAGATACTGGATAATCTGTGCCCCACATTAAATAATTAACTGATCTCTAACAGTTAACATGAGACATGAAGTTTAATATCTCTTCTACAAAATTTATCATTAATTATGATCATTCTAGATCTCTTGTTATACATATAAATGTCCAATCCATTTTTGACCCTTTATATGTTCTTGGCCTCAACTTCCTTTGGCAGTAAGCTCCACAGTCCATCACGAGGTCAGGAGACCAACCCAACCCTTCTCTACCCACATCACCAAAACAATTTAAGCCTTGCCCAGAAGAATAATGTACCCTGTTGCACAGAACACAAATATTGCAATCACATGAAATATATTGGAGACCACACTGTGTTAAGTCTATGCATGGTTTTACATATCACTGTGGCCAGGGATTGTATGAAACTCCTAGGGGGCAGGGCTACAACAGTTACTCCAGGAACCAAAAACAGTGGAGGGTGATTAAGGTGAATCACTCAGGCTGTGAACACCTCCAGAGAGGTACCACCTGGGGGGGGAGGGCGGGGGTTATGCATATACTGGTTCAAAATGGGTTTTCCGGAGACCAACAGACAACAAAAGAGATTTTGGTATAAAAAGTCTGGGTATAAATTTCTTTTGACTCAGCAAACGGACAGCATCTTCTGTCCAATGGGGGCCCCAACCCTTGAGGAAGAGTTGAAAGGACTTTGGCTTACTAGATCCCATTAGACTGATGGGTACTTATAGTCCGCTTTCAGCATGTGCATAGAAATTTTATTTTTTTTAAATATATTTTCTCTGTAATGCTTTAACCCTAAGAATAAATGTATTTTGCTTTGTGCAGGCTGGGTGGTAACTGGTATACACTGGTATAGTCTCTGGAGAAATGTTAACCTCAGATGCTGGACACGTCAGATCTGTTGGAGAAACCACAGTGAGGTGTAGAGGAACTGCAAGCCTAAACCCTCAATGTACAGGGAGAGAGAAATGGGTCAATGACCCAGAGGGATGTTGTCTGGGAGCTGAAATCTTATGAGGGTGCTCTCAAGGAAGATGGAGGGTGGAAGAGAGGGCAAAGATGCAGTTAATTCTGATATTGTGACACACATTTCCAAAAGTTGCAATCTTGTGAAAGGACAAGAAACAAAAATTTAACCTGGATATAATCCTATTCTTATTTTCATAGTTTGTGGCTCAAAAGTGAGCTGGAATGATTGGCAACCCTTTTTACTGCTTTAAAGTTATTCCGTGTATTTAACTGAATTGATTGGTGGTCATGTTTTTTTTACCAGCATATCTATTAGTGAAAAACTGTTATGTTTAGAACTACTTTACAAAAGGGGTACATAGTCTATTGATAATGAAAGATATATTTAAAAATTCCTCATATAGCCACAAGGAAATGGACCACATGCTCTTTAACTACCTTAATAGGCTCTGTTCATCTATCTAAAATTTTAGTGCATAGAATTGTCTCATGTCACAGGTTAGCAACAGATAATGTTCTAAGTTTAATTTGTGCTTCAATATCAATATCAAACAGCCTTCTTCAGCAGAGTATTACCGTCAGTTGCACTTTCCCAAAGTAGAAAATATTTCAGTTATGAGAGATAAAAACCATGTCTCAAGTTCAAGCTACAGTGAAATTCAAGTAAGGCATGGCCTTTATACAAAACCAGCCACCCACCTGCTATCACCACTTTACTTCAGTTCTTCCCAAATATTTCTGAAGGCTATTGTTTTACTGTTCATGGTTTGTCAGTTCCCTGCTCCCCCATTATTTGGCCTTTATAAAATATGTGCATACAAAGAGAATGAAGTTATTTCTGCATGAATTTTTGGCTAAAGGCACTGGGAGAAGTGCACATTTTGAAATTAAAAATAGTTTAGTACAGGTCAATTTTTTGTCTACCTTACAAAGCTTATACTCAATTTGACATCATTTCTCTCTTAATGTGTAATGCGTTCCATCTGTAATACAATAACTTTTAATCAATTCAAAATTTCAGGACATGTTCGAGGCATCAATGCGCAGAACCCTATTAATGTTGAAGAAAACTGGAAAACTAAAAAGAGAAAAATTGGGGACATATGGAGCCTTTGCCATCTAATTCACACAGCCACAGTTTCAAGCACCTCTGCAATTATCTACAGATCAAACAACTGGTTGATGGCATCCATTATGCTTTCCAGCATAACAATACTCCATCTCATCTCATCCTCCCCATGACACCCTGAATGTCTCACCCCCAGACAGAAAGATTGGAGGGGGGGAGGATGGGGAAAGGGATAAGAGAGACAGGCACATAGCCCCTGGCATGGGGGAAGAGGGTAGTGGGCACACAGAATGCCTGGCCGGGAGTGGGGGGGAGAGAGTAGAGACTGGGGACCATGATCTGTGGGAGGAGGGAAGGAGCACACACAACCTCTGGCTAGCGGGGGAGGAGGTGGGAATTGGGGGAAGATAGATCCCCTGGCATCAAGGTGCACAGTGAGGGACTCTGGTTTGGGAGTAAGAGATATGGGGAGAAAACTTGAGAACCTGGAATGAGTGGAGGGTGGAATGGGGGCCATGCACATTCCCTGAAGGCAGAGAGGCTAGGGGTCCTGCTATTCAGAGGAATAGTGAGCGAGTGGGGAATGGGATGCGCACAGAGTCCTTGCCATTGGGGGAATCGGGGTGCACACAGAGCCACTGACATGGAGTGGGGAGAATAGGGAACCCTGGTATGGGAAGAGGGGCAAATGAGGGGAACGACACAGAGTCCCTGGAATGGTGGAGGGGATGGGAGAGCTACAGGAAGTCCCTGAAATAGAGAGGGGTGGGAGGGTGGCACACAGAGAGCTTGTGGACTGGAATGGAGGAAAGCAAGGAGCCCCTTGTAAGTGCAATATGGTCAATCTACACAAGCTATGAAGTATGCGACCCTCCTGTACGGAGAGAAGTAACTTATGGGACTAGACTCTAGATATCCTTTCCTTCAGGCACTTGTTCTAATATGGTTTGAAAAGGATTGTCTTATTAGGACCCCTACTGCACCTCAGACTAAAATAAATCAATGTTATTCTTGGACAAACTCTAGACAGGTTACATTATGAACCTCTCATTTTTCTTTGTATGTTTATATGCTTCTCAGAGTGAGACAACTGACAAAGCAGGCTATGAGAGTTTTTTCTAGGTGATAAGAAAGGTATATTAAAAGCTACAAGCTATATAGGCTTTAGAAATAATTTTCATATTTTTTTGACTATATCAATTCTATATTTAACATTTCTGAATGGAAATAAATGGTTACTTACCTACAGTAACTGAGGTTCTTCGAAATATACTGTACATATGTGTTCTACTTCAAGTGCACATGCACCTCATGTGTTCAAGTTTGGATACTTTTGGCCAGCAGTGTCCACCAAGGCCACGCCTGTGTCTGAAGTGTTCTAGTGCCTGCCTTCCAAGGGCATAAAGGGTGAAGCAGGCCAAATTGTCCCTCACTTCCCTCATCAATATAGAATCTAGCTGTTATAGGATTCCACACTAGTGAGGAAGGATGTTGGACACGGAATACCTGTGGGCAACATATCCTGAAGTAACCATTTCTTCTTCTTCAAGTACTTGTCAGTATGTATTCCAATTTTGGTGACTCACAGGAGAGATCTGCTCTCCTTTTCCTGCCAGTGGGGCCAATGCCACAGGAGCTGCATGCATACAGCTCAGCAAGGTAGCAGCAGCCAGCAGGGCATCCACCTGTGCCGATCCCGTGGGGCAAGAAGAGGTGAGCCAATCTGACCTGAGCAGGCTTGGTTGTTTTCACACCCAAACCAACTCGGACCCAACACTTGTAGTTGGGTCCCATCAGGTTTGGATCAGATTGCAGCACACAGGCAGTGACCTGGCATATAAGAGAAGGGTGCTTGGAGTCTATCTGAAGAATGACTTGAAGAAGTGCTCTGCTAAAGTGGTATTCAGTTCTTGATACCTCTAACAAAGGAGTAATGTTGTGGAAATGTATGAACCCAATCCCACATAGTTGCCCTACAGATCTCAGAGATTGGTACACTTTTTAAAGAAGCCACAGAATCTGCCTGGGTCCAGGTGGAGTGGGCACTGATCTAAACCAGCTAGCTCAGTATACTCTGATGCAACTGGAAATCCATTTAGATATTAATCTATCCAGATATACTTATGAAAACTATGAATAATCTTGAAGAATTCCTGAAAGTGAATGATAGTGCCCTAAGCACATGCAGGGTATGCAGTATGGCTTCCCCGTAGCTAGAGAGGGGCATAAGAAAAAAAGGACAGTGCCACGCTGGTACTAGACAATCAGGTATTACTTAGTCAGACAGAAGTCTGAGACTACTTTCAGCAAGATTTTAGAGTGAGGCCTAAAGGCCACCTTATCCTTATGTAATATATGTATATTGTGTAATATACTATATTGTGCATCAGTCATAGTAATAGTAATACGTGCCTATATTTCTCCTTCTCTTTGAGTAGATGTTATTGCCACAAGGAAGGCTATCTTCATGGATAAATAATAAAGTGAGCACATAGCTAGAGATTCAAAAGGGTGGGCAATCAATCCCACTAGGACTATCTTAGAGATCTCAAGCAGGAGAAGGCTCCTTAACTGGATGAAACAGATGCATATGGCCCTTAAGGAATCTAGCTACTGTCAGTTGGGAGAATGCTGTGTGACCCAGAATGAGAGGGATGGTTGGCTACCCAGTGTACTCTTAAAGAGCTTATAAACAGTCATGAATTTTCCAGCAATAAAAGGTAATTCAAAATAGCAGATATCTCAGTGTCTAAGGGAGCTAATTGATGTTGCTAGGTCCAAATAGGAAATCTTTTCCACTTTGCCAAATATGTAAGTCTAGTAGAGTCTTTTCTATTGTGGATTAACATACACTGGATCACTGCAGAGCAACTCCTCTCAACGATGGTTTGCTAGTCTTCATCTAGGCTGTCAAGTGTAATGAATCAGAGTCTGGATGGAGGATCTACCCATCGTTCTTGGAGATTATGTCTGGAAGAGAGAAGGGTACTGGATAGATTAATCAGGTCTGAGAACCAGAACTGTCTTGGCCAAGCCAGTACCAGCATGATCGTAACAGCTGCAGGCTTCCTTGGGACCTGTGCTCAGGAGTCCAAAGGTCTAGGGCCTGGAGATGGTCCAGGTGAAGTTCCAACTCGAGTGTGGAATCATTTGTCACTAGTGTCTTAGATGGCAATGGTGGGGAAAAGGATAGTCCTTCTACCAGTTTAATGACAACAGGACTTCTGGGGGACCTGCATCTTTATGACTATATCATCTTGTGGGAAGATACAAAGATTTCAACCATGTGACATAGGTGAAGACTGGCATACTGTATTATGTAAGTGCAGGAGGCCATGTGATCTAGAAGTCTGAGGTATGCTTGTCCTGAAGATTGAGGATGAGACTGTAAATGATTGTTGAGATCCATGATGGTGTTGAATCTGTCCTGAGGCAGATGAACCTTTGCTGTGGCAGACTATGAATTGTATCCTCTGGGTTGGTACCAATGCTGACTTTTATATGTTGACTTTGAGACCTCAGGCCGTGAAAAGCTGAAGTATTTGATGATTGGAGTTGGTCACATGTGGTGTGAGTTCTCAAGAATAAACCAATCGCTGAGGTATGATACACCTGGATCTCTTGCTTTCTCAGGTGAGCCATCACCAGTGCCAAGCATTTTATGAATACTGTTGTTGCTGCTGGTAGTCCGAATGGAAGAACTCTATATTGATAATAGGAATTTCCCACTTGGAATCTCAGGTCATTCTAATGAGCTCGATCAATTGTTATGTGAAAGTAGTGAACTTGGAAGCTGAGAGCTGCAAACCACTCCTGGGGATCTAAGCAGGGGGTTATAGAGACTAGTGTTACCATCCTGAACTTGGGACAGCTAAATGCCTTGCTCCAAATCCAAACTTGGGCACCAGCCTCCCTTTTTCTTTGGAATTAGAAAATAATGGGAGTAAACCCCATTCCTTCTGCATTCTACAAGCACTTCTTCCACTGCTTCAAGACTTAGAATTGATTCCACTTGTAGCTGTAACAGTCTCTCGTAGGAAAAGAGATGAGATGGGGGGTAGGAAGGGTCTGAAATTGTATGGAATATGATGATCGCTAAGACCCAATGGTCTGTGGTGCTGAAAAAATAAAGTAAATGGTTTCCAAAAGGAGAAGAGGAGTGAAAAAAGATCCTAGGTGTTATAAATGGCTCCTGACCAAGGCATCAAATCAGCTGCCTTGAAGCTGTTGCAGTGAGTGGCTGACAAAGAGGAGAGAAAGGACATCTCTTTTTTGGCACCTCTGCTGAATATAGGAGCTCTGCTTGGAGTAGATCTGGTGCAGATGTGGTTACTTCGCAAAGATCTTAAAGGTACTTGTGAGTTGGCTGAAACTCAGAATTTCTGGTTCATGGGAAATTCTGACATTTTGAAATTTGGTTTTAATCTGATTCTATGGCTGTTTGTACTTCTCTAGGTATGCCAGAAACATTAACCACAAGGACTTCCTCACAGCAATAGATGTGGCCATGGACTTAACTGTTGTGTCTGAGATACAGCCTCAGCTCTCCAGACTAGTACAGCATGGTAAGAAGGGTGTGCTGACTTCAGAGACTAATGACTTGCCTTAAACTGCAGCGAAGAGTGTAAGCCTTGCTGACGTTTTGCTTTCTTGAACAACCTGAAAATGCCCATCATTAAGTGGCATCACCACATCACAAGAAGACTGTTCTTAAAACCAGGAGACTCCAGTTCAGCCATAAGGGTTGGAACCCAGTACTGAGGAAGCCTCACAAACTAAGGAATTTTTTTACAATTTTTTTTAAAGGGGTGGGTGGGGGGGGAGACAATAATTAACCCATTAACACTAAACTTACTAACACTTCCTGCCTTTTATGCATTCCAGGCAGCAGGACATACAGGGTGCAAGCACAACCCCAGTGGACACTGCTAGCCAAAGAATCCAAGCTTGAGCACAGGGAGTGGACACGGAAAACAAATCTACATGGACAAGGACCGAAGAAGAATCTGGATTTTCACACAATGAGAGTTATTTCTGACTAATGTGAGGATATTTTTCCTCTAATTTCTTTCCCTTCTCCCTCAGATGAGTAAAGAGCATTAGGTATTTTTAACCGTTTCCTCAAAGGCTTTGTTCATTCTTTTTGAGAGCACACAATGAGCCAAGCTTAGGAGTTCTGTAGGAATGAGCTTTATATACATCCACATATTTTGTCCCACTCATACTTACCAACCAGTCCAATAATTTTATTAATGAAAAAAAGTATTTGTGTAATGTTTTGAAGAAATAATTAATTTTTGATACACTTCATTATCTGAAATAGTAAATAAAAAAAGTGAAGAATGGTGGGACAAAACAATAGCTATTTAGGTATAGGAGAATCTGGTTCCCTCTAGTGGTATGTTTTATAGTAGCATTGATCCAGATTAGGAAAAAATGGATGTAGTGACAGCAGTTGTATGCAGTGTTGTTGTAGCCATGTTGGTCCCAGAATACTGGAAACATAAGGTGGGTCAGATAATATATTTTATAGGACCAATTTCCATTGGTGAAAGAGACACGTTTTTGAACTTGTTTCCTTCACCAACAGAAGTTGGTCCAACAAAAGACATTACCTCACCCACTTTCTCTCTGTAATGAGAGCAGCACATTTTAGAAACTTAGATATTTAGAAAAAAAAACCAAAACAAAATGAACAGTTTTTTCTGCCTTCAGCACCAATACTTTCCATTGATGTCTGGAAGTGTGATATTTTCACATGTAATATTTTTTGTTAATTGAAGAAATCCCCTCATTTTATACTTTCACATCTGTTGATAGAACTCATGCTATTTGCTTCTTCTTTACACTTGCCTTTCTAGAATGAGAATCAACCATTCTAGATTAATGGCTCATGACAAACTGTTTAACAATACTGTACATGAATGCTGCTGAGTTTGCCTTAATGCTGTTAGCCAACGTTATTCTTGTCTACTCCAGGGTGCTATACACGGTGGTAAGCAAAGTTGTACTGAGCACAATTTGGTGATTAAAAAAAGGATCTGAAATTTGAAAATTTCCTCTGCAAATAAACTAAGTTAAAAGTTTGTGCTCCCCCTTATTTCCTACAAACCTGGGAAAGTAATAGAAGTTCAAAGTCTTCACCAAGTGATGACATTTGAAACCTTTCAATTTAATGTCTGAAATAGACCCTTTCTCCAATTAGTTACTGTTTGAGAATCTCTTGACAAGTCACTGTATTTGAATGGATGAACAAGATTATCTGATAATATGAATATATTTTACCTGAGATGTCATCATCTTCATTCCAGCCTGGACGATTCCCTCTTTCTTCCACTATTGTGCCTGTCTTCTTCTTTAATAAATATTGACGACCAATTGTCATCTTCCCTGCACGTTTGGCTCCTTTCACAAGTGTTTTTGAGAAGGTGCTAGAATTCAGAAAAAAATAACAATGCCTGATCTCAAAATGTAGGTAAAATACAACAGTTATATTTAACTCTCACTAATATTCAGTATCTGTGTCGGTATACCAAATACACTTTTAGGATGTATCTTCTCACTCACACAAAGCATGCTTAACAATTTTTCATTTAATTTCAAGAAAGAAAAGTGAGGTCAGGACCTCAGAAAATGGGCTCCTAAAATTTTAAATTCCTAGTCCTAGGATTTAGGAGAATGTGCTGTTGCTACACTATGCCAACTGTGTCCAATAGTAAAGAATAAACAACCATCTTCTGTTTGTAGGTTTTAATTTTGTTGGAAATATAACAAATAAATCTTCCTGGTTAACAGACTGAAGACATGAAAAAAGAAGCCCCCTAAAAATCTCTGTATTCCAGAATTATGTTGGGATTCTAGTCCACTGAGCCAATAAGACACTAATCAATAGAAGAACACATGAATTACCACTCTGTAACAGACTAATAATCTACCTAGTCTAGTAAGGTGCCTAATAATGGAGTATAACATATTCATAGATTCCAAGTCCAGAAGGGACCATTGTGATAATCTAATCTGACCGTCTGTTTAACACAGGTCAGAGAACCGCCTCAAAATAATTCCTAAATCATATCTTTTAGAAAAAAACAAACAAACAATCTAAATTAAAAATTGTGATGAAGAATCCACCAAGATCCTTGGTAAATTGTTCCAGTGATTAATTACCCACATTGTTAAAACCTTACACCTTATTTCCAGTCTGATTTGTTGAGTTTCAGCTTTCTGCCATTGGACCATGTTTTATCTTTCTCTACTATATTGAAGAGCCCATTATTAAATATCTGTTCCCCATGTAGCCACATATAAACTCTGATCAAGTCAGCCCTTTATCTTCTCATTGTTAAGCTAAATAAATTCAGCTCCTTAAATCTATCACTATAAAGCATGTTTTCTAATGCTTTAATCATTCACGTGGCTTTTCTTTGAACCCTCTTCAATTGATCAACACCCTTCTTGAACTGTGGACACCAAAACTGGATGCAGTATTCCAGCAGTTCTGAATTTTTTTTTCCCAGAGTCATTGCTTCCCAGGATAGAGTCCCCCATCCTGTAAATATGGCCTACATTCTTTGTTCTTACATGTGTATGTTTATATATAGCTGTAGTAAATATATATTATTTGCTTGCACCCAGCTTGCCAAGTGATCCAGATTGCTCTATTTTTGTGTTGCCTGTAATTTTCACCAGTGATAATTTTAGTTTTTTTCCAGGTCATTGATTAAAATTTTCAATAGAGTAGGGCCAAAAACTGATATATGTGGGATGCCACTTGAAACACATACTCAATCACAATTTTCCATTTGCAGTTACACTTTGAGACCTAGCAGTTGGTCAGTTTTTAATCCATTTAGTGTTCGCCATGTCATTTTTATATCATTCTAGTTTTTCAACCAAAATGTTGTGTGGTACCAAGTCAAATGCCTTACAGAAGTCTAAGTATTAACACTATTACCTTTATCAGCCAAACTTGTAATCTCAAATTAGTTTGACAAGATTTATTTTCCATAAAATCAAGGCAATAATTATATTACCCCTCTTCAATTCTTTATTAATTGAGCCCTGTATCAGCTGCTCCATTATCATGCCTGGGCTTACAATTACCCAGGTCATACTTTCTATCTTTTAAAAATACTGGAACAACATTAGCTTTCTTCCAGTCTTCTGGAAATACAGCAGTATTCCAAGACTTACTGAAAATCAAAATTTATCAATCATTCAGTTTGCTCCTCAGCCAGTTCTCTCAGAACTCTTGAATGCTTTGAATGGACCTGCTTCAAAGGAAGACTAAAAAACCCAAACTCTACATTACAGATCTCTAGAACAACTGCATAATACCATCCCATGAGCGTAAATTTCTTTTTACCTATATTGGTAACCAATCCATACTCTGAAGTATGAGGAGCCTCTTTATATGTTGCCATAGAATTAATATAACTGCAGATGTTATTCATATAAATTCCTGACTGTATGCTTTGAATCTTATTACAGTAATTTCTTCCAAATTTCCTAAGGCAAGTATTTCAACAGGTTATTTATACATTTTTACTACCAAATTCATACATATTTTTACACTAGGTAGCTTTTGTTTGGCATACCTATGTACCGTACTTGACAGAAACTACATAATTCAGCTTTATTGAGGACTACTTAAATGAACTTGCAATTTTGGAAAGCCATAAAAAATGACACAGAATTCAATGCACTGAACTAACAATAAACAAGAATATCAATAATAAATTCATTTTAAAGAAAACAGATTATACCTTACCGAAAGGAAGTGTTCTTTTCTTTTTGCTTTGGCAAGATTATCTGCGGTGCAGTTTGCCCAGCTGCAAAAGCAAAGGTGCTAAAGATGGACTGGGGATAACGGAACTTCATTAGCTGTTTCCTAAATATTTCTACCACTTCAGGACTCACTTCCTCATCAAATGCTACTTTAATTAACTGCAAATAAAAATACATAACATGTTAGAGACTGGAAATAATTTAATACGGCAACTTTTGAGATCAAAGAAAATGAAAACGATCCCACAAAGGAAGTAAAATAATATATTAATAAATAAACAGAAATATGTATATGTTACTGATTATGGCAATTCATTTTATCCATTTTTACTTTATTTTTAAAATTTTATATTCTAATGCCAAAATACTTCCACTTTGTGGTGTCTGGAATTCCCATAAAATTAAGACAAAACATCTGAGCAAATCTAAGTTGCAGCTTTTGCACTAACATTTCTACACTAGTTAAAACACTACCCATATTTTCTTGCTACTGGGATGGCAAGGGCTGGAAGAGCTCTGGTGGGCCAGGTCCTTGAGGCTAGACAGGACGACACTGGTAAAAGACTGATACTCTAATTTAAAGACTCTTTCATTATACTATAAAATTCTAGCATTCAAAAATTACCACAACTATCCTTCCATATTCCATTCGTTTCAATTCATTCCTTACCTTGCAAAGCCTAGAAAACTGTGCTAGTAGCAAAGCATGATAACCAAATCTGACCCTTGGAAAAGGAAGTGCTTTGCACTATCCACACCGATCTCTTTCCAGTCAAAATATGGCTTTTATACAGTTTAAAGGGAGCCCTGTCCCAAAATCCTTAGGCAGAGGGATGATGGGCAACTTTTATATCTTGAGGATGAGTAATAAAGGAGAGGGAAAATGAGGGTATGTAAAAGGAACAAAAAGAACTTCAATGGTGAGGATAAACAAAATAAACATTTCTGAGGTATTTGTTATTTTAAAAGTCACAAGATTAAGTTACTTTTTATATGTCTTTTGTTTACCGTATGCAAGGCATATCTGGTCCTTCGCTTTCATTTCACTTACTTTAGTATTTTCTCTCTAAATGGCTAATAATTCTGTTGTTTTAGGACCTCCTTGAAATGAGGTCTTGAATATTCAGAGGTCACCCTGATATGACATTTTAAATACATTAAAATAATATAGCTGCAGCCATTCTCCCTCGATAGTCATAATTAATACACAAAGCAGAGAGGGGGTCTATTTCATATAATATTGAACACTGGCTGTTAGAAAAGGACAGAAAGTAAACCGTTTGCTGGTTGGTTTTGTTTTTATAATCTAAAATGAAACTATATTAAACAAAAGCAGAGATTATATTTGACCAGAGTCCAGAACCAGAAACTTTGAGTTGTGTCTGCATTTAGCATACTATTGAAGGGTGTTAGAAATTTTATTGTTACTGTTAGTCTCCAAAAAGAGCTTTGGAAAACAAAAGGCTTCACAGTTACTGTTTTACTTGAAAGGCATATAAGAGTGACTCCTTAAATTGTTAATAAAATCCATTCATTTGTATAGGTTAATGTATATGAGAGGAATATTATGTTACACAGTGTCTTGAGACCCCTCCAATACCATGGACTTCACCAAGAACTGGGGACACTCAGCTGCTCCCAGGGGCTAGGATGTTAGTTGCAGCAGGTTATTTTGATGACATCATAATTTCAGGTGTTTTACAAAGCATAAAGAATAAAGCACTCCATCCTACCTGAAATGATGATGAGGTGATCTGCAGTCCTTCGTGCATATTCTGTTGCAACTGGTTCTGTATAGTAATTTTCTTCTCCTTCATAATAGATGCAATGGGAAAGCTCCGGATCACTGTCTGTTCTCCAGCTAAGTACCATAGAATCATTTACAGACATATTAGGTCATGGAATCATATCTGATTTAGTTATATTTTACTTTGAACAGGTGTTAATGAATGGGTGCAAAGAAATGGAAAATAAGGCACATGATCTTGGCCAGAAGGCAATAACAATCCAGAATTCACTTTAGGCAAAAGGCTCTAAAGCAGGTGATAAATTCCCAAAATATGACATACAACCCAACATTCAGTTAACTAACACTCGTTTTTCCTATTTGACATTAATTAGGATGATTGGAAAAATATTTTTTCATTCTCTCTTTCTAAATGGTGGAAATGACAGAAAAAACTATTTGGCTGCAGTCCAAAAATCTGTCTCTAACTACTAGTAATCTGTCATTACATTCTGAAGTTTATATATAATTGATATGCCTTAGTTTCATTATATAAAAACTATGAAGTTTATGTATTTACATTTTTGCTTGATAAATGAATTTGTTTAATAAAGTAACTAAAACAGAGATTTTAAAACAAGAAAATCTGATCTTTAGAACTACTACACTTCCCATGACATAATTAAACACAATATTTAATCCAGTAATGATTGTTGATGGGAAAAAGTAAACTCCATTACACAGGGTTTTCAATATGTCCAAGATAATTGCTTTTTCAATTTCTACCATTCAGAGTCACTCCTTAGTTTTTGATTACTGCACTTTTATTAGTCTGTGCTATTTTTAAAAAAGTTTGAACATATGCAGACCTTTCAGTTCAGGAATTTATCTCCCCCTTACTGTTAAAGTCCTCAACTACAAGCCCCCATCCTGACATGGCTCATCACTTGACATATGACTCCACTAAACAAGATATTAATCTTTAGCCATTAATGATATTTTTGTACTTCTCTAGTACAGAGTACACTTCTGTAGGTTTCACAAAACCTCCATAAAATAGCATTTTACAAATGAGGATAGTGAGGCCCAGAGAAACTAAATGACTTGTCCAAACCAAACAGCAAGTCTGTGGGAGTGCCAGGAATATACCCAAGTGTCCTGACTGCCAATCTTCAGCTTTAACCACTATACAACATTCCCTCACTCTTGTGATAACACTACTGAACTGTTTCACCTTGTGCACGTGACACCGTAAATGACTGCTTCTGTCTGCTTCTTGGAGCAGCTAGTCATGGTACCCACAAGAGGAGAGGTAATTCTTGATTTAGTCCTAAGCGGAGCACAGGATCAGGTCCAAGAGGTGAATATGGCTGGATCGCTTGGTAATAGTGACCATAATATAATTAAATTTAACATCTCTGTGGCGGAGAAAACACCATAGCAGGCCAACACGGTGGCATTTAATTTCAGAAAGGGGAACTACACAGAAAATGAGGAGGGTAGTTAAACAGAAATTAAAAGGTACAGTACCAAAGGTAATATCCCTGCAAGACACCATAATAGAGGTTCAACTTAAATGTACACCCCAAATTAAAAAACACAGTAATAGAACAAAAAAAGAGCCACCGTGTCTAAACAACAAAGTAAAAGAAGCAGTGAGAGACAAAAAGGCATCCTTTAAAAAGTGGAAGTTAAATCCTAGTGAGCAAAAGAGAAAGGAGCATAACTCTGGCAAATGAAGTGTAAAAATAAAATTTGGAAGGCCAAAAAAGAATTTGAAGTGCAGCTAGCCAAAGACTCAAAAAGTAATAACCATTTTTTTATAAAGTACATCAGAAGCAGGAAGCCTGTTAAACAACCAGTGGAGCCACTGAACGATTGAGATGCTAAAGGACGATAAGGCCATTGTGGAGAAACTAAATGAATTCTTTGCATTAGTCTTCATGGTTGAGGATGTGAGGGAAATTCCCAAACCTGAGCCATTCTTTTTAGGCAACAAATCTGAGGAACTGTCTCAGATTGAGGAGTCATTAGAGGAGGTTTTAGAACAAACTGACGAACTAAACAGTAATAAGCACCAGGACCAGATGGTGTGAAACTGCAGGACTACTAACTGTAGTCTGTAACCTATCTTTTAAATCAGCTTCTGTACAAATGACTGGAGCATAGCTAATATGATGCTAATTTTTAAAAAGGGCTCCAGAGGTGACCATGGCAATTACAGGCTGGTAAGCCTGACTTCAATACCAGGCAAACTGGTTGAAACTATAGATTATTAGGGTTGGAAGGGACCTCAGGAGATCATCTAGTCCAACCCCCTGCTCAAAAAGCAAGACCAATCCCCAAATGGCCCCCTCAAGGATTGAACTCACAACCCTGGGTTTAGCAGGCTAATGCTCAAATCACTGAGCTATCCCTCCTCCCTATAGTAGGAAACAAAATTGTCAGACACATAGATGAACATAATTTGTTGAGGAACAGTCAACAGGCTTTTTGTGAAGAGAAATCATGCCTCACCAATCTACTAAAATTCTTTGAAGGGGTCAACAAGCATGTGGACAAGGGGGATCCAGTGGATATAGTATATTTAGATTTTGAGAAAGCCTTTGACAAGGGCACTCCCCAAAGGCTCTTAAGCAAAGTAAGCAGCCACGAGATAAGAGGGAAGGTTCTCTCATGGATTGATAACTGGTTAAAAGATAGGAAACAAAGGGTAGGAATAAATGGTCAGTGTTCCGAATGGAGAGGTGTGTCCCCCAGGGGTCTGAACTAGGCCCAGTAGTATTTAACAGATTCATAAATGGTCTAGAAAAAGGGGTAAAAAGTGAGGTGGCAAAATTTGCAGATGATACAAAACTACTCAAGATAGTTAAGTCCCAGGCAGAGTGCATAGAGCTACAAAAGGAGCTCTCAAAACTGGGTGACTGGGCAACAAAATGGCAGATAAAATTCAATGTTGATAAATGCAAAGTAATGCACACTGGAAGACATAATCCCAACGATACATATAAAATGATAGGGTCTAAATGAGCTGTTACCACTCAAGAAAGAGATCTTGGAGTCACTGTGGATAGTTCTATGAAAACATCCACTCAATGTGCAGCGGCAGTCAAAAAAGCAAACAGAATGTTGGGCATCATAGGAAAGAGATAGATAATAAGACAGAAGATATCATAGTGCCTCCATATAAATCCATTGTACATCCACATCTTGAATACTGCGTGCAAATGTGGTCACCCTGTCTGAATAAAGATATATTGATATTGGAAGATTCAGAAAAGAGCAACAAAAATGATTAGGGTATGGAACGGCTGCTGTATGAGGAGAGCTTAATAAGACTGGGACTTTTCAGCTTGGAAAAAAGATGACTAAGGAGGGATATGATAGAGGTCTATAAAATCATGACTGGTGAGGAGAGAGTAAATAAGGAAGAGTTATTTATTCCTTCTCATAACACAAGAACTAGGAGCCACCGTATGAAATTAACAGGCAGCAGATTTAAAACAACCAAAAAGAGGTATTTTTTCACACAGTGCACAGTCAACCTGCGGAACTCCTTACCAGAGGATGTTGTGAAGGCCAAGACTATAACAGGGTTCCAAAAAGAACTAGATAAATTCATGGAGAATACGTCCATCAAAGGCTATTTGCCAGGATGGGCAGGAATGGTGTCCCTAGCCTCTGTTGGCCAGAAGCTGGGAATGTGCGACAGGGGATGGATCACTTGATGACTACCTTTTCTGTTCAATCCCTCTGAGGCATCTGGCAATGGCCACTATCGGAAGACAGGATACTGGCTAGAGGGACCTTTGGTCTGACCCAGTATGGCTGTTCTTATCTTAGGTATGAACAGAAAACTCAAAGTATATTTTTATTGTATTTTAAGTAAATAGGGCCCCAAAGGCCTACTGTAACATGGGAACAATGCTAAATTCAGTACCTAAAAACTCAGGTGGATATTTGAATTGCAGATAAATTAAAATGTAACATCAAAAATAAATATCATTGTATTTAGAGATAAAGTCAAGAATCTAGGTGCATGGTCTATTTCTGCATAGATGATCAACATGAATTAAATTAATACTTAACTGAATTCTTAGCAGTTTTCTGTTGGGTAGATCTGTTTTGATGATCTTGCTTAAATAAACTGCAGGGCCAGTTGAAGGTCTCTCATACCTGCCAGACCATAAATTATTCTGATCTTAGTAAGAAAGCCCATACCTAATTGATCATGAGGAGTGCCTTTAAATATAATTCTGTATGTGGTAAGGAACAAGGCTCCTTCTGCTGGGAGAATGTTGGGACCTCCAAGCAATCCTCCTGTTGCTTCCTCTCTCCCATCAGGATCCAGCAGCACGCGGAGACCTTCACACACAAACTCTTCTCCTGGCAGCAAAGCAGGTCGCAGAATCTTAGGCTGAGGTCAAATATAAGAATTTTAAACGTAAGTGTAATGTACAGTATAACACTGGAATCTACCAAAGTGGTATTTGACAAGAAAAATTTAAATTCAAAACTGTTATGAGACTGACTCTGTGAGAGGCTGAGTTTGGACTCAACTCAGTGAAATGGGTCTTAACAAGTAGTTGGCATGCAAACACTTTATGTTCAGAGATTTGGCTCTGCTACTTTGACAAGTTCATATTTCATGAGACCAAAGCCAATCAATTTATTTAACACTGGTGGAAAATTTCTTGATTATACTGTTCAGTGATCAGACGTCTCTTCATAATATTAGAAAAAGGAAGGTTGAAGCCATGCCAAACTGTGTATGATTCCAATATGTGTAACCAATACAAACACCTTTTATAATACTTACCTTCTGTATTGGTGGTAGTCTTCTACTCTCTCGATGGACGGCCTCCAGAGTCTCAATATGCATTGCTACAATCCCTGGGAATCAGTGACATCATAAATTAAACCTCACACAATGTAAGAAAGAGTAAAAGAAACTAAACATAACTCCACTGTTTTGAAATCCTACAGTTAAACTGTCAAGGAAAAACAGCATAGATGTCATCAATGGCTATTTGGAATTCATCAATGATTACAGTCTAGGAAACAAACTCATAAATTATACTGAAAACAACAAACCAAAAATACACTTCCACTGGAAAATATCAGTTCCCAGAGAAAGAAGTGACAATTTTGCAAATTTACATTTTTTTTAACCAGTTCTTACCTGGTATCATGCAATGAAGACTCTTGATGTGATCCTGTGTAACTCCACTCTCTGTACATACTTTGTCTATAAATCTGGTGATGAAGCGCACAACTGCATTGGCAATATCATTGTTCTCAGAGTCTTCAAACCCACTTTCGGTGTCATAGCTCTCGGCAACACTGCCGGCAATACTACAGAAAAGGAAAAAAACTGCTAGTGTAAAAAAATCCAGTTAGCTAACTATAACACACAGAGAATAACTACCATATAATTTTTGTCTAATGAGTCTGCTGTATTCAGTGTAGCTAATTATATAGTCCACTTTGCCTCTACACTTCAAGCACAGTTTCAGATACTAACAATATAAACACCAGTGTATGCTGGTGCCACGTCTACAATAGCACTCCCACTGCTGGAGCTGCACTGGTGAATAAATAAAGTAGAAAACTTTCCTAACAAGTCTAGTATAGAAAGGAACAGTTCCTCAAAAAGGAAAATCCTTTAAGTCTGGTCCCATGTCTCCTCTTCATTATACTTAGCATCACTCACAGTCTATAATCCATGCTCAATAAAGAGAAGGATACTAACCCTGTGCAGTAACTGTGGTTCTTCAAGACGTGCATCTCCATGTGTGCTCCATCCTAGCTGTGCATGGGTCTCACGAGCCTCAGATTGGAGATTTTAGTTAGGAGTGCCTGTTCAGCCCACATATGCAGCCCATACAGTCCCATGCTCTGCACCGTAGCCATACAGAGCTGTGCAAGTGAACTGCCCTCAGTTTCTTCTGTACTGCCAAATTCCATCACAAAGAACTCGGGAGCAGAGGAGATAAGGGCAAGTAGTGGAGCACCCATAGGGACAGTCTGCTTCTCGAGTGTTTCTTGCTCTTTCTTGGCTGTGGTGAACAGGTCTTCTGTGTGATGCTCGAACACCAAAAAATGCAGTGGTGTGTAATGGGCTCTATCTCCCATCTGTGATCTTGTGAGGAGTGCCTACTGAGGGTATCTGCTGTGATGTTTTGCATGCCTGGAAAGTAAGCTGCTGAGATGCTGATCTGATTTAGAATGCACCAATTCCAAAGCCTCACTGCTCCAGAGCAAAGAGAATATGATCTCGCTCCCCTCTTGATGGTTGATATAAAACATGCATGACATGTCTGTCATAATCTTCACGTATTTCCCCTGATCAGTGGAAGAAAATGGAGACAGGCATTTCTGACTTGTTCAGAGTTCCAGTAAGATGATGTGTAGCATGGACTCAAGCGGTGACCACTTGCCTTGAGCAGTGAGTGTTTAGATGGGCTTCTCATCCCAAAAGGGATGTGCCCATTGTTATTATTGACATTGGAGATGATTGAGAAAAGGGGACCCATGCGAAAAATTTTAAGGGTCCTTCCACCAGTTAAAGGATTTTTTTCACGACTGAGGGCATCAAGAGTATTTTGTTCAAACTCTATTTGATTGGTGAATAAACAGTTCTGAGCCACCCCTCAAGGCAGCATATACGCTTTATCACAAAGGTATCAGCTGCCACATGTTCCATGGAGACAATCTCTAGATCATATCTAGGGGCTGATCTAGACTGTAGTGACTAAATTGGCTAGGGCTTTGAACCTGTGCGAAGGGAGGTATGCTTTGCCCACTACCACACTGAGGTAAGCTTCTATGAACTCCAGACTTTGCACTGGGGTTAAGGTGGAATTTTGGATGTTTAACTGTAGTCCCAGTCTGAGAAATAGGTCTATGGCTCTCTGAGTGGCCAGTGAGACTTCATTGTAGGAGAATCCCTCGAGCAGCCAATTCATCAAGGTATGGGAAAATCAGAATTCCTTGTCTGTGAACACGAGGAACCATCACTGAGAGAAATTTTTAGAACACTTTGGGTGCAGAGGAGAGACCGAATGGGAAAGCCTTGTATTAAAAATACTCTTGACGGACAGCAAAGTGTAGGAAGCTTCTGCGGAAGGAGTGAATCACTGTATGAAAGGAAGTAGGTCAAGGGCCGAGAACCAATCCCCTTTCTCCAGTGATGGAATTATTGCTGCAAGAATTATCATCTTGAATTCTGAATCTTTGCAAATCTGTTGAGTGATCTTAGATCCACAAAAGGTTTCCAGCCACAATTCTTCTTTGGAACCAGGAAGTACCTGGAATAAAACCCCATCCCTCTGTGTTGAGTAGGAACTGGTTCTATAGCACCCAAATTCAGGAGGAAGTCTATTTCCTGTCATCGGAGGAGCTTGTGAGAGGAGTCCCTGAAGAGGGATGGGGAAGCGGGTGGGATGGCTGGAGGGAAGTAAAGTGAATGGAGTATTCTGTTGATATGATCTCCAAAGCCCTCATGTTCATAGGGATATGTTCCCAAGCTCAGTGGAAGTGAGAAAGATGGTCACTAAAGTGAGAGAGAAGTACAGATTGCTGAAGTAGGTATGAGTGGGGATGGTAACTGAACACTTTGACCACCCTGTCAAAATTGGTGTGTCAAAATTGTGGGTTGTTAGATCAATGCCTGAGAAATAGGTGGACTCTTCTTTTGGAACTGTTGTCTCTTATGCTGGAGTCTGTTAAGGTACTTGGGAGGCAAGTAGGGTGACCAGATGTCCCGATTTTGTAGGGACAGTCCTGATTTGTGGGTCTTTTTCTTATAAATGCTCCTATTACCCCCCCACCCTAGAGACAGGTTGGTGGGGATTATCTGCCCTTCTCCCAGCGAGAAACACTAGGGGCCCTGTAGAATTGTAGCTGAGCTGCTCAAGGGTCCCAGTATAGCCAATGAGATGGTGCATATGGCATGGGTGGGAGGTGCCCAAAGGTGTCCATACCAGTGGGATGGAGTATGAGGATGTCTTTCAAGAAGATGTTCTGATTATCTGGAGGTCTCAGGAAAGAAGGTCCCTGATAATGGAAAGAAGAGCCAAGGACAGAAATCTGAGAGACTGATGAAAAGTCCCCATCATCTTCCTCATTGTCACTTTGTCAGGGAGGGACACCCTTAGAGATAGGTGTAGACTTCACTGGTACTAGGCAAATGTCCAGAGAGCAAGAGGTCCTCAATATCAAGAATCGGTGGGTGCCGAACAAAGGAGATTCAGATGTTTGTGTTACTGCCAGGTCCCCCAGGAATCAAAACTCTTGCAGTACTGAAACATTGGTTGGTGCCAAAAAGGCAGCCTAGGCAGAAGTAACTGTGGCAGAGGGAGTTAATGGTACTGAAGGTCTTATGCAGTATGATGACTGACCAGTAGGTGTTGTCTGGTTTTCTGCAGTGCCAAAATGCTAGATACTGAGGGCCTGGTAGACTCTGTCAGTACCAGAAGAGCTGATCATCATCTTCCTGCTGCTCCAGTCAACAGACAGTACTGATCTTCTGGAGCTAGAATCCTTAGAGTCCTTGGCCATGCTGGTGCTCATGGTACCTAAAGAACCTGCAGCCACGTGGAGCCTCCACCAAACTGGAGATCGATAGGTGTCGAAATGGTTGTCTGAACCAGAGACAATCTCTTTGAGGTAGATTCTCTACCCAGATAGCATGAAGACTGCTTCCTATAGTCCTTTTGAGACAATTCCAGAGACAACTTCTTTGATGCTCAAGGGGATGCACTGAGGAGACTGAGGCAGCTGACTTGCTTGAAGTTCATTGTACAGGGCGGGGTCCCTTGGTTGGGGTCAGAAGCTGGCCAGAGAGCTCTCTCCGTCATGAGAAGACATAACTGAGGTTCCTGTTCTTTCTTGCTCTTAATTATAATGCCAAGCAGGAATTACACTTTTGGGGAATGTACGACTCCCCAAGGCAATGGACATGCTGGGGATGCCTGTCACTCACCAGAAACACCTTCCAGCATGAAAGACAGCATTTCCAACCAGGAGAACTGGGCATGCCCTCCAGTGTTTAAGTTCCCCTGAGAGGCAAAAAAAGCTAAAAGGACAACAATCCTTACACTTATAATTAACTCTCTCCCCTGCCCCCGCACTCCCCTCTCTCTCTCTCTATAATATATTTTTTTTAAATTATATAATTACAACTAACTAATACAAAGCTAACACTAAGGACTAATGTTAACTAACTAGTAGATAAGAGAAAGGTAAGCTCAACTTGGACACTGTTGAGGTGCCATCACAGGCCGAGGTGGCTGAGAAGGAACTGAAGGCGGTTCACCTGCACAGCTGCATATATACATGGTGCAGAGCATGCGGCTCCATGGGTGCATGCATGGGCTGAATGGCACTGCTACCTAAAATCTCCAATCTGAGGTGCATGCACACCTAGAGTGGAGCGCCCATACAGACACTACTTGAAGAACATTAAAAAAACCCCTACCTTCAAAGAACAATTAGATTGCAAAGTCAAATATTCAGAAATTATTAAGTGCCAGAATGAAGGTGGAAACGTAATTCACTTCCCTTGTAAATATAAATTACATTCTTTAATCATATAATGTTTTTTCTACTGGACTCCTGCTTCATTCAGTGCATAGAATGGATGGTGCTCAGATAATTCAGGATTGTATAGTGAGTGGGGCTGTTTGTAGGACCTCAGATTCGGTTGTTGTGGAAGTTGGAAGGTGTGTACTGACTAACGCAAGGGATTGCAGGAAGAGAAAGAATCGTCTCCTGGAACAGTCAGTTGACTACTACCTTGGAGAATTGGATTCCACCTCTGACACTGCTATACAGTTCCTGTGAGATGCTAGGCAAGACACTTACACCAAATGTTTCACTGGTGGTCACAACTTGAGAGACAGCAGCGGCTTAATTTGCAGAAGGGCTGAGTACTCAAAACTGCAAGTGAAGATACTGTAATGGAAGCAGGTTTTCAACATATAAAGAACTCCTTTGTCTAGAATGATAATATTAAGTGTCCTAATTTACCAACAAGTCTGACTGCCCCTATGAAATGCATGTCATTTTAAGTGGCAGCAAATGATCTCTTATGTGTGAGAGGGTTGCCTTTCCCCAAGAAATGGCATGCAAAATAATAATTCAAATAATTTGCATTTCGTAGCTGTTCTAAGGAGTTAAGAAGAAAAGGAAGGTAGGGCAAGTGAAAAAATTAGAAAGAAAATTGAACTTAAAATTTCTATGTAGACTGTAAGCAACTATGCAAATTTTAAAGTAAAACTACATTCTCTTCAGCAGCTACATGGAGTTGCCATTCAGGTTTATCTCCTTTAGTATCAAACCACCACATACTTACCACACAATTAGCAATCATTTAAACCATGCGCAAAGGACAAGTACTGCATACAGATTTAATTATTCTCACTGAAGTATGAGATGATGACACTGGAAAGACACTGTGCAATAACTACTTATGTTTCAGCCTTTGGATCATTCAAGATCTGTGACACTCCTATCATCTCACTATCTCTAGTCATTAAACAAAAACATTTGATAGTGTTGTCATATTTATAATGATACTTGAGAAGAGAACTTGGTTTTGTTGGTCTCGGAATTTTACAGAATAAACAACAGAGACACCAACAAATATTTCCAGATCGGATGATGAATGTGAAACTGATTGTGAATTTCTTAAATGATTGCAAGTTACATGATTTCCATAGCCAGCAAAACAACAATCTACATTTCTATTTCACTAGTATAGAAAATGTTACTGGTTTTCTCCTAGTCCTGTTGAAGACAATATGAATTTTGCTGATGACCTACTTCTTAAAGTCCATTTAAATGTACATGGAATAATTTTCAATATTTGCTAGCAAAAAGGCAATTTAATAATTATTACACTCTTTTGGTCAAATTTTGATCAATTCAAAGAAAGGAAGAAAAGAGAGTAAGGGTGAGAACATTTTACCTAAATAAATACCTAGATAGGTATTTAATGTATTTTCAGTGTATATTTCAGTGTATTTCAGACTCCTTGTCACTAATGGCTACTCCTGACTCCAAAATCTATTATAACTAAGGAGCTAATTGCTACTTCTAAAGGATATGATTTTATGTTGGTACTAAAGTGCACAGAGAAGGAGTTTTCTTCCTTATTCCTCAATACAAATGAAAAAGTATCATGTTACATGAGAATGACCATGCTAAGCTTCTGGCCGCCTTAATATATTGCTCCTGAATCAGTTATCCCAGAAAGAAAAGATGCACACAGTAGAATTTCTCTGATGCCTTTGAGATTATTTGAAAACAATGTTTTAGGTACTTGAGACAGGGCTGAGCCTTGTTATATCAAATTCCCTTTATTTCTTGCAGTTTTATATGCTCTGTGAACATTTATTATAATATTTTACATAACACCTGTAACTGAAAAGGTAATAAAATGCTTTACAAATTTTGACCAGCAAGGTGGTCTGTGAAGGTGGAACCCTGTGCTTGCAAAGAACTTCACTTACTTCACCAGGACTTTGTGCATTTAGAGCAGTTTGCAGGATTAGAACCTTAGGCTAACATACAAAATGCACAGAATGATCACATCATCCATTACTGAATTGACTTACAGCCTTAACTACTACCAAAAGAAATATTGCTTTGCGGGCATAAAATTTTTAATAGCTCAATACTCTGGAACTGCTTAGAGAAGTAAGGATTTCTGTGCATTGTATCAAAGGAGAAAATGGCACTTTTTGGAGGATATTAAAACATTATGTTGATATTACTGGTATTATGAATACAGAGCACTGCAAACTGAACAGTAAGTTAGAAAGAATATCAGCAGGAATTACAATTTCAAAGGTCCTTACTTTTACATTGTTACAAAGGTTGTTACCATAGGACATGAACTTCCATTACTGTAAAGTACTCCCGTGTTTAATTTTTATAATACAGTATTTTTATTAAAAGGACCGAGTTACATTCCACAATTGCTTACTACCAAACCATGTCTTTTCATTTACGCACCTATTTGTGACAATGCTATTGCTTCCACTCTCCCAGTCTCCTGTAGCTGATGTTCTCAATAGTTTGTTTTTACTTGTGTCCAGTGGCACTAGCAGATAGACCATGAGGTTAGCAAAATGAATTGCCTGACTGAAAACTGTACTTTCCTCATTCTGTATCAGCTCCTGCTGAGTTTCTTTACTGAGTGTTGGCCATAAACGCAACTGCTCAGCAGCCAGGTCCATGGCTGTTTTATCCTGGTCCAGACCTACAGAATTTTTCTCCTAGAACAAATATTACCACAAACAATAGATGACAGAGTTATATTACTAACATTAAGAAAAGAGATATTAACATTAATTCCAAAGTGTTGAACTCTTCATTTCATTATATAAAACGTAAAAACAAACAAACAAAAAACCCTAACACTTATATCCACTTATAATAGGACTTAAGGATTGCATCCTTAAGTGAATTAAGGTATTGTACTGAAATAATGCAAATAGCATAGTATAGCCAAGTTAAATTTAATAGTTTAATTCAGTTCTAGTGTTTTCTAGCTCATACCATCTTTGTGTATTCATTTTTTGCTGAGTTGGGTTTAACAGTCTATTATATAGCTTTTCCTTTCAGCTTGCAGAGTCTTAACTCAGGCAGAGATCAAGCTTGAATTGGATGGAGAAATAAGATGCAGCTAATTGCCTGACAGATAATTTTGTCCAAAGTCCTATGGCGTTCAGCTGAGGCTTGTGTAGATATAAATAAAAAATGGTTACTCACTTTCCTGTAACTGTTGTTCTTCGAGATGTGTTATTCATGTCCATTCCAACCAGGTGACTCACAAGACAAAGTTCAGGAGGTGAGGTCAGAATCATCCACTGATTGGATCACAGCTCGTCCAAAGGCCGCATCATCTCTGGCCTGCTGTGTGATAGCATAGTGTGTCATAAACGTGTATAGAGGACCACGTCGCTGCTCTGCAGATCTTCTGGGTGGGGACCTGTACCAGGAATGCAGCTGAGGAGGCCTGAGCCCTGGTGGAGTGAGCGGTGATCGGCTGAGCTGGCACTTTCGCCAGTCCTGAATGCAAGACATGATTCACGACGAGATGCGCTGGGATGAGACGGGGAGGGCCTTCATCCTCTCTGCCACCACTATGAATAACTGGGGGGAGGGCCTTCATCCTCTCTGCCACCACTATGAATAACTGGATGGACTTTTGGAACGGCTTAGTTCTCTCTATATAGAAGGCCAGCACTCTGTGAACATCCAGTGAATGAAGCCTTCACTCCCTATCACAGAAATGTGGATTAGGATAAAACACTGGGAGAAAGATGTCCTGGTTCATGTGAAACTGGGAGACAACTTTAGGGAGAAAGCCGGGTGTGGCTTGAGCTGAACCTTGTCCTTATGAAATACTGTGTAAGGGCGCTCGGATGTAAGTGCCCTGTGCTCCGACACTCTCCTAGCTGAGATTATCACCACCAGGAATGCCATCTTATAAGGAAGATAAAGCGAGGAGCATGTCACCATTGGCTCAAATGGGGGTCCCATAAGTCTGGTGAGGACTAGGTTAAGGTCCTAGGCTGGGGCAGGCTGATGAGTTTGCGAGTAGACCCTGTCGAGGCCTGTGAGGAAACAGGTAACCATGCGGTTCCCGAAGACCAAGAAGCCATCTGTGCCCGGATGGAAGATGGAGATAGTGGCCTTGTAATTGACAAAAAGGACAGCGCCTGTTGTTTAAGATGGAAGAGGTAGTTCACTAAGAAAGGGACCGGGGCGAGCATTGGAGACTGATGCTGCTGCTGCTCCAACCAGAGAGAGAACCTCTTCCACTTGGCAAGATACGTTGCCTTTGTAGAGAGTTTCCTACTGCCAAGGAGAACTTGTCTGACTTGATCATAACAGGACAGTTCCAGAGCATTTAGATATGGAACATCCAAGCTTTGAGGTGGAGCGACTCTAGGTCTGGGTGCCGGAGGCAGCTGTGATCCTGCATGATCAGGTCCGGGACCAACAGCAAGTGCTGGCATGCTGGCATGGCCATGCTGGAGCTATCAATATGACCTGGTCCCAGTCCCAGACCTTGAGGAGCACCTTGCAGACCAGCGGTATTGTTGAGAAAGCATAGAGCAGATGGTTCCCACACAGAAGGAGGAAGGAATCCATGATGGAACCTGGCCTGTGATTCATGAAGGAGAAAAATAGTTGACACTTCCTGTTGCTGCGCGTGGTGAACAGGTCTATCTGGGGAAAGCCCCAGAGATGGAAAATTGAGCTCACTACGTCCTGCGAGAGAGACCACTCATGGCTGTGAAAAGTTCAGCTGAGGCTGTCCGCCAGCTCGTTCTGCATCCCGGGGAAGGTATGAAGCCTGCAGGTGTATCGAATGCTCTACACAAGTCCTACAGCATGAGGGCTTCCTGGCACAGGGGAGAGGAGCATGCACCCCCCTATTTGTTGATATAAAACATCACTGTGCTGTTGTCCATGAGGACTGATATTCTGAAAACCTGGCACGCCAGACGCACCACTCTCAGCTCTCTGACGTTGATATGCTGAGTGAGGTCTGCCTCAGACCAGAGGCCCTGAGTTCTGAGGTCTCCCAAATGTTCCCCCAGCCCAGATTCGAGGCATCTGTCACTAATGAAAGGGATGGCTGGGAGCTGGTGAACGGTACTCTCACACAAAACACTTGTGGGTCGAGCCACCAAAGGAGAGAGTCCAGTACAGGGTGGGGCAGGGTTACAATGCTGTCCAGAGAGTCCCGGGCCAGTCGATAAATTGACGTCAGCCATGACTGAAGTGGGCGAAGTCTGAGTCTGGAATACTGTACTATGTAGGTGCACACAGTCATGTGCCCCAGCAGTTTCAGGCAGTTCCTTGCTGTGGTTGCAGGGAACTGTCCGAGGCCCCATACGATGTCCCCTAGAGACTGAAACCTGGTTTCCGAGAGGTACGCCCTGGCTTGGGTCGAGTCCAGCACTGCACCTATCCTCTGCACTGGGGACAGAGTAGATTTGGCATCGTTGAGAAGGAGACCTAGTTTGAGGAAGGTCCTTCTTATGCAGCCGACCTGGTCCTCCACTTGGGATTTGGAGTGGTCTTTGATCAGCCAGTTGCTGAGGTAAAGGAAAACCTGAATCCGGTGCTTGCTCAGGAACACTACGACAACTGCCATGCATTTGGTGAAAATGCGAGGTGCTGCTGACAAGCCAAAAGGGAGGATGGTAAACTGATAGTGGCTGTTGTTTACCACAAATCTGAGGTAACGTCTGTGAGGAAGAATTATTGCTATGTGGAAATAAGTGTCTTTAAGTCAAGGGTGGAGTACCTGTCTCCTGGATCCAATGAGGGGATAATGGAAGTCAGCGAGACCATGACGCTCTTAAGTTTCTTTATGAACTTGTTGAGCTGCTGCAGGTCCAGGATGGGTCTGAGGCCACCCTTGGCTTTCAGTATTAGGAAATACTGGGAGTAGAAACCCTTGCCCCTGAGGAATCTCTCCCACTGTCCTTACCGAGAGGAGGGAGTTCACTTCCTGAATTAGAAGTTGCTTGTGAGAGGGGTCCCTGAAGAGGGACGGGGAAGAGGGATAGAGGGCACAGAATTGGATGGAATATCCCCTCTCTAGTGTGCGGAGCACCCAACAGTCTGAGGTGATAAGGGACCAAGCATGGTAGAAAGGGGATAGATGGGATGAGAAGGTAACAGGAGATAGATCCAGATTCTGAACTGGTGAGCTGTCCTTGACCACACCTTCAAAGGGAGAGTGGGTCTGGTGCCGGCCGAAGGCATGGGCTGACCAGAGGCTCTGCCCTGAGGAGGGGTGCTGCCTCCTCCTACTGCTCCTATTCCTCTTATGAGGAGCGTCCTGGCGGTTCTGAATCTGATAGAACCTAGGGGTAGGCTGAGGTCTGAAATGCCTACGCTGAGTAGCTGGTGGTGAAGCCGCAGAGATCATAGGCTGGCCCTCGAGTCCTTCAGACTATGAAGTCTCTTGTCCATTTTATCAGAAAACAGGGGAGGGGAAGGGGAGGTCCTAGAACATTTGTTGGACCTCATGTGGTAATCCAGAAACCTGCAACCAGGAGATCTGCCTCATTACCATCCCTGTTGCTAGTGTGCGTGAGGCTGCATCCGCCGCGTCCAAAAGCCGCCATAGGGAAGCCTGGAAAATCAGCTTTCCCACCTCCACTAGTGCGGAGAACTCCGCGCAAGAGTCTTGTGGCAGGAGCTCCACAAATTTGGCCATCGCAGTGCAGGTATTGTGCGCATATTGTGCTTACGATGGCCTGCTGATTTGCGATGTGGAGCTGTAGGTCCCCCGTTGAATAGACCTTCCTGCCAAACAGGTTGAGTTTCTTTGCCTCCCTATTTTTTGGGGTGGGACCTTAGAAGCCCTGAAGTTCCCGCTGATTGGCTGCATCAACCACCACCGAGTAGGGGGTGAGTGGGTATATAAGTGTTCATATCACATATATGGTACAAAATAGTGCCTTTTGTTTCTCTTGGCCGTAGGGGCCAGGGAAGGAGGGGTCTGTCACAGGGATTTAGTGGTATCGACTACTGTCTTTATCAGTGGCAGGGCTCCCTGCGATGGACCCGAGGGTGTGAGGATATCCACGACTGGGTCCGACTCCTCCATCACCACCTCCTCTGCCTGCATGTCCAGGGTTTGGGCAGCCCAGCGCAGGAGCTGCTGGAGAACCTGATTATCCTCCAGAGCTGATGATGCTGATGCCCCCATGACTGATTTATCTGGCAAGGATGATGAGGAGATAACTGGCAGTGGACCTTGCTCACTGCCTTCGGCACCCTTTGGGTCTCTTGGCATGCGGTATTCGATGAGATGTGGTGCCGGGGTCACTGGAGGTGGGAGTCTCGGTGCCACGGTTGGTGCAGGAGCTGCTAAATCCGGTGGTGCCGACCTCGTCGACACTGGTAGAGTCAGAGCTGAAGCCATCGGAGCTGTTGTTTGTAACAGTGAGGCCGGCACTTCGGTCGGCAGTGCCACTGCAGGTGGTGCCGGCATTGCTTGAGGTGGAACAAAGGACACCGAAGACACCGACGCCAACCGGGATCTTGGACCTGACCCTGGTTCTGGTGGTACGCCCAGGGTGTCCAAAAGGGCCATTGGGATGATGGCTGCCACTGCTGCAGCCACGGTGCCAGGTAGGGCTGGTGGCTCCAGCAGGATCTGGATGTCCTGCTCCTGGACCTGTTGGAGTGATAGGAATCCACCTCCGACTCAAAGATCTCAGAGTAGGAAGACCACAGAAGAGCTGTACCCTGGGCTGCTGGCAAGCAGTGCCGAGAGGCCAGGGACTGGTGCAGCTCCCCTACGTGTATGAGCCGTGCCAGGGAGAGGTGTGCCGGAGATGGAGATCGGCACGGCATCAGCACTGTTTTGCCTCTAGATTGGAAGTAGGGCCGCACAGTGACCGGAGACTTGTCCCTCCTCTCTGGGGAGGTCAGCACTGAGAGGCATATCAGGTCCTTGGCCGCCTCAAACACCTCCAGTGTCAATGGGAGCTGGAGGTGGTCGCCTTGGCAATCTGGGGACCGTGGGGGGTTCGGACTCAACTGGATCCCAGCCTATTCTTCTTTAGCGGAACTGGGGATTGAGAGTGGTGCTGCACTGAGGATGGCTTCTCATGCCCTGAGCCGAGGCAGTGCCGAGGGGGCTTCGGGTCCTTAAGTGGCACCAGTTCGCGCACCATCAGCACCGGAGTACTGCGTACCGACGAAGAGGTACTTGGCGCAGGTTTGGCAGATCCGGGGTCGGAGTGTGGTCGCAGAGCCATCTCCATTAGCAGGATTTTAAGTTTCTGCTACTGGTCTTTAAGGGTTCTGGGGTGGAATCTATTACAGATCCTGCACCTTTCTCTCTGGTGGCTCTCTCCGAGGCACCACAGACAGGAAGAGTGAGGGTCACTCTTGGGCTTAAACTTGCCACTCCTCACAGTGTTTAAACCCTGGAGGTTTGGGCATACCCCAGAGCTGGGAAAAAAGTTGTTGGGGGGAAAGCCTCCCAAACAAAGCTAAACTATTAAAACTGCATCTAATTACTAACCAACTAAAGAACTATTTACACCGTATGTACACAAAAACTACAGAAGACACTGCCAAAACGCTTGCCACAAGAGCGAGCGATGTTCCAGCTAGCCATCACTAGTGGTAAGAAGGAACTGAGGGGGTAGGGGTCGGCAGGGTGCTATATTGGGCATCATGAAGGCGTGACTCCAGGGGGTGCCCAGGCCAACCCTACAGATGCTGCTAACGGAAAAATCTTCCGGCTGGCGTGCACGCGGCATGCACACACCTGGTTGGAAAGGACGTGAACAAGCACTTAAAGAAGAATTTATAGTATAGCTTAAATGTTCATGTTTTCACACGCTGGATTCCAATTCAAGCATTTGCTCTCTGTAAACTCGGCAGATGGCACGTAGGCTAATTATGTGATAGCCTGAGGAAATTCAAATAAAGACATCTGGTAGCTGATATCACATATCCTCATTTAGCTGAGGATAAAGAATTAAAATAGCAGGGATGTATTCTATGTGGAAAAATTTTTCCAAGTAATTTTCAGTACAATTATGCATTATTTGGGAATGTGAATATGGGTGTCTGCATGTGCCTCCTCCCCTACAGCACCTTCCTGCCCTCTGCAGCTTCCCACACACTGCAAGTGGACAAGCGACTTCCTCATTCAGCAACTTTTCCCATCCCCCTGACAAACCGTATGACTGAGGGTGTCTTCTCTGCAGCTCATTCTTCCCAAGCCCATATGGTTATGTGGAGCTACACTCTGCAGCTCTCTCTCTTCTCATCATATGTCCCTGGTAGTACTTCTCTCTCAAATCACATGATTAGGAATAGTGGTTCTGGGAAGTTCACATAACAGAAGAGGATAGAGATGGCCCAGTAGGTCATACCTGGCATTCTGATACACAGCTTCGAGGAACATTCTTATTTTAGTATTTTCTGAATGTGCACATCATTCAGCCATTCTTCCACCCGCTTTCCCCCAGCTGGGGACAGTAAATTATGTTGTTTGGGAGATACAAATGATCTGAAGCTAAGGGAGCTGAGTACTGATCAATTGATAAGGCTAAAACCTTTTTCCTGCTTAGCAAAATGTCTCTGGAATACAATATAAAGTTTGCATACTCTAAATTCCCTAAAAAGGACCTTTTTTTGTTTAGGAAATTAAAGGAAAATATATGTTAGTGGAATGTTAAAGTTGAAAAAGCAATGAAATTCAGAACTTTCCTTCATACCCGGGCAAAACTCCCTGTGATGGAGACCTTTGGGTATCAGGGAGTAAAAAAAAAAATTAAAGTTTGATTATTTGTCATTAATATGCACATAAATCAAGGGCAATATACTGTAAAGTATGTCCACAAGTTATATTTCACAACTTTTTTCCATAACTTAGATAAAATTCAGATGTAGATTACAGAACAAAGTTAATAACATATCTATTTAATGTGGCAATAGTAACAAGAAAACACTAGATTTGTAGAAGTGGTGAGAGCAATAAACTTACATTTTCATGACTTTTGTTGCATGTAAAATGGCAGCCATTATACTGCAGTAAGGTTGGTTTTTTTGCACTTCATTTATTTTATATTTTCTCTTACCTTTTGCTTCAAACGTATTGTATGATTGTCTTCCCTAGCTGTGAGATAGAGGGAACGAACTTGATTTTGCACATCACTATAAAATGTGGTTTCCCAAAACTGTTGGTTAGTCCATATAGAGTGGTCTTGTACACAGGTGTAAGCAAACTGACTAACTCCAGGTGCCAGTTTCTGAAAGCACAGAAATAAGAATATCAGCTAAAATAACCATCAATGTGTATATTGATATATTTTTACAATAGTAGAATATGCAGGTTCAGTACACTTTATCTATCTTAGAGTTTTGTTTACTTTAAAAGTTGTAGTCAGATAAGATCCATTGCAATGTATCTCTTCAGATCTATAGTAACATGGGAAAAAATTATTTACATGTATTTGTGCTTCTTTGAAGATATCATCTCAAAGGATGATTCTCACTCTAGAGTCTCGATCTGCCAGTACAAGACAGGGCCTGCTTGGGTTGCACTGGAGGCAAGACTCATGAGTGAAAATCCTGTGATGATGGTAGCTTTAAAGAATAATTTTTTAATATAAAATATAGCTTAATTGCCAAACAGTATGTAATCTTTCACTTTTTATTACTGATATTCTAAAGCCATATAGTATGAATAATGGATCAAAGAAGTGTTAGGACATTCCTTCATCCATGTAAAGTTTATTCTGTACTTTATGTATTTCAGAGTAAGAAATGCAATCATGTAATTTCAAAAAAACAATACATTAGCAAAACATGAAATTTCCAAATAAAAATCATGGGTTTGACATTGAACCCTATTCTCCTGGAGTAATGTGATGGAGAGCATTTGGCCTTTAAGGCTCCATCCTGGGGGCCCTGTGGTACTACCCCACTGTGCCCCAAGAAGCAACGGGTTGAGAGGAAAAGAACAATGAAGATGGGTCCTCCGGATTTGCTTAAAGAGGACTCTTTAGAGCAGGCATTTTGAAAACCACAAGAGACCTGGTCCTCAAAGGGCCAGAAGAGCTAGAAATACTTAATCAGGGTCCTGCTGAACCATAAAAAAAAAAAGAGCTGCTTGGCCTTAGCAGTTCAGTTTCTGGCTGGGACAAGAGGAGTGAAGGAGGGTTCTCCTCTCGGTACAAAGGAGTCAACTATTAGACAGATTTATAGCTGGCTGAACTTACATAGCTGGGATTGTAGAGAGAGAAGAACCAGAAGACACTGTCCCTGAGAGAGGGCTGGAGTTAAAAGGGCCCAGTATGAAGCCCAAGGAAATATCAGCGAAGGATTCAAGTAAGCAGAATGTGGACTGCTGTGTATAGGATCCCTGGCTTGGAAACCGAAGTAGTGAGTGAGCCTCGATTCTCCTATCAACCATGGGTAAAGTGTCATAGAGGGCTTATATGGGAGCCTGAACAAAAGGCTGAATTTAAAAGGCCTAAAACTGGGGTTAAAGACCCTCGCAAGGCAAACAGACTAATACCCCAGAAGGGGTTCATTTGGACTTTGTGATTTAGCTGGCAGCCCCCAGGGTGGGACCAGGGTCAAGAAAAGGACTGTGATACAGCACCCAGCCGCTCAAGAGGTGAGTGCCCATTTACACGTAACTTGTCCGTTTGCCACGAGGGACTGTTAGTTGGAAATTCTAAATTGGAGGCTGGTGGAAGTAAATATCTTTCTCACCATAAGGTCTAAACTCTTGGCTTCCTTATCTGCAAAGGCAGCTCTTGTATATTGTTGTCTCGACTTTTCTGTGGCTGGTTGGATAACTAGGGAGTTTGGGACAGGATTGGAGAACAAGAACTCTGCTCCCTTAGCTGGGGCAAAATACCACTTTTCTGCCTTCTTAGGGGTAGAAGCAAAGGTTGTTGGTGTATTCCACACAATTCTTGCAGGTTCCGGTATGGCCTCGTTGACTGGGAGTGCTGTTTGGCTAGATCCCATAGGTGGTAGAATGTACACAAGCTTGTGCTGTGAGTCCTGGACCTCATCTAAAGGGATCTGGAGCTCTTCTGCTACTCTCTGAAGCAGCTCTTGAAATGGCCTGTGGAATAAATGCCCCATAGGGGGAGAAAGGAGAAATATTTGCTGGTACTGATGGTACCAAGGATCCAGTTCATCTTTTTCCTTTTCTGTAGGCTCAGGAGGTTCTGACTGGCCTCTTGGAGAGGAAGTGGAAAGGCTTCCTATTGGATCTCATGGATTCTGAATGCCATTCATACAGGTCCCATAGTCCCCAGTAAGGCCAATTTGAGGGCTCAAATGTAAGTTGTTATTCGCAAGACATCGTTTCTGAGGATGAGGTAGCCACTTGGATGGATGAGACTGGTAGTAGAAGATTTTCAATCCGCTTTCTGGGCTGAACTCCCTTGGTGGAGAGAAGATGGTTCCATCAGTATGTCTGACTCTCCCGATGATGAGAAGGTCAGATCTGGTTCCATCAGTGGTGCTGTCAGTACTGATGTCGGGAAGCTGCAGCTAATGGACGGATTGGGAAATGGGTTTTTCCCTGGTCTTAGAATCTCCCTGTTGAAAGTTGGTCCTAACAACAGGGGAGATTGCGGCTCCAGGAGGATGAAGATATCACCTGGAGTGGTGTGGGATGCTGGAGCCTTGGAAGGCTGCAGCTTGTTGCTTTGTGCCACCAGAGTTGGTGTAAAGGGACTCTTAGTAATTGGTGGTTCCTTTTGGGGCTGTGAAGGTACTGCCTGCAATGGAGCCTCTGACTATGTGATCATGATTGGTCCTTCAGCTCCTGGGGTTTAGTTTTAGTTGGTACCATATTCAGTGTCAATGGTGATGCACGGAACAGTACTGAAGGAGCTTTCTCCTATGCACCTTCTGATCACTGCCATGAAACTTAGGAGGACCTAAATCTGTATGTCCTGGGTGCAAGGCGTTGCCCAACCTATATGGAGTGGGGAGCGATCTTTTCTCTTGGAAGATCTAGGAGGCGATCTATTTTTATGCTTTTGAGAGTGCCCCTTATACTAGTGAGAATGCCCAGACAAAGGGTCCTACACTCTAGTCCTTCCCACTCCTGAGTCAGACACTGAGCTAGAAGGTGTACTCATTGATGTTTCAGCTGATATGGAGTGCGCTCTCCCTGGCTTGGATTTGACTGGGGCCTCATGGAGCGTTCCATTTCTGAAGCTGGAATTCTCATGCCTGCCACATTTGGTTGGGAGAGGAGTGCAGATACTGCACTTAGCAGAAATGTGAGCTTCTCTGAGGCAGTAGAGGTAGCGCTGGCAGTTGTCCCTGATACATCAGGAGCGAGGGCATGAGATACAATTCTTAATGTCTGGAAGCCTGGGCATAATTAAGTCCGGCACTGGGGGGATCAGAGGATTATCTAAACTAATAAATTATTAACAATAGCAACTAATTTTATAAAACTCTGAAAAATAGTTACGGGAAAAAACGCTGAAGAGTATCAGTTCTAGACATTGGAGATTCCGACTCAGGCTATGAGAAAGAACTGGAGAGGTGTCAGTCTGCACCACCCCTTACAGCCTTGGCATGGCGCACGAGGAGAGCAGGGGTACAGGCATGGACCAAAGCACAATACTTACTACAATTCTCCGGTGTCAGGTGCATGCATACCCACAGGGGAATATATATATAGGAACCGGCACTCAAAAAAGTTGTTATAGCTACAGCAGCAGTAAGTCTGGATGATGAAGGATAAGCTAATTTACATCTAGTTTAGTAGCATACCACACTAACCATTCTTAAACATCACACAAAAGATAATCTGCACCTGGAAGATATATTTTACATAAACTAATATATGTTGCAAACTACTTTCATTCATACTCAATTTGATATTTTTAACTATAAAAACGTGCAGAACAGCCAGTGTAATGTTTCAATACCAGACAGAAAGGCCCTTCCATACCAAAGAGTAGCAAACTACTATTCAAATTTCTGAAAGATTAGTTTTGAAGTCCTCTGAACAATTCTGTTTCTACACTGTGTTTTCTTCCGAGAACAAGTAATGATGAACTAAAACTTCTGATCACTTTCCATGTATTTATGCACAATCACAGAACAGATATTTTGAAATGGAACACTCCAGAAAATGACTTGTAATGTTTTGCCATAATTTACCTTATTGAAGTATATGCTTGCGATTAACTCAAACAAACATTATTCTTATTCTTATTCAGTTCTCAAGAATTTCACTAAAGCCTCTGAACTAATAAGTCTTAAAGGTAAAGCTGTTTGTCTGATGTCTTTTGAGCAGTAGGAACACTCATAACATGAGCTAACTTCTCCTGCAAGGTATGCTGTGCTCTCAGCAGACTAATATTACTAAGAAGTATATATGTTATGTAAGAATCAATACAAAGGTAGATTTTGAAATCACTATGGACCTCTTACCTGTAAATTCATTCATTCTCATGTATATTCTTACATACCTAGAATTTACTTCTCACATATCCTCTTACTGAAAATGAGTACAAGCACATTTACATTTTAAAATAGTCATTAAAAATACTGATATTACAGAAAAAAATGTATTCTCACTTTCCACATCCAAAACTTTCCATGTGTGCACATGCACACACACACACACTCATTGTATGGACCTGATTTTGCTCTAAGATCTGTACTGTGCCCACACAGAGTTCCATTATGTTCAGAGGGACTACATATAGGTCCTGTCATACAGATCAGATTGCAGGATCCTTAGTGTATGGGTGCACATGCATATTATATTGTGTGTGCATATATCTCAAACATATATATATTTACTTGTGTTTATAGGTATAGTCTTCAATTCTATGGTGGGCTCTATATAGGCAAACCCTTGTGCTCTTGTGGAAGCTTGTTGATGTCAATGGAGGTCCTCCCATCTGGAGTTCACTGTAAGGTTGGGGCCACAGACATTTATATACACAAATGTAAAGGGATATAGTGCACGAAAGAGAACTAGCTGTGTTGGCTCACTGCTGTTAAGAAAACTATTTATTTTTGCATTTACTCTTGGATACAAAATAAAAAACATATTACAAAATAAATAAAATTAAAACATTCAAGATTGTTTAGATTCTTATTCCGTTTTAAATGTGAATTGTACACCGAGCCCTCATGTTGTTTGTCTACTGTTATTTCACCATGAAAGCCATAAAAGGTCATCAGATATTAGTCAGCATTACCAAATCACAACTGTTTACAGTGAACCAGTAGAGGGCAATAGAATTCCGCAGAAATTGTATGTAATCCTCCTAGGCAGAGATTTATTTATCATATACATTTGCTGGCAGAAGAAACTCAGCATCTAAGTATGTATTTTCTTTTGTCCCACATTCTTGAAAAAAACTGTATACAGTATACTCTATTATACATTATTTTTGTATTGCATTAATTCCCAGTAACACTCCCCCTCTCAGGATTGGGGGCTCTTAGAGCTGTACAAGCACATAGGAAAACACACAGTCCCTGTCCTGAAGAACTTATCATAGGAGTGGTCGGCGGTGACTAAAGACCTGAATCACCAGATCCTAAAATTTCATTTTCGGTCTCCTATTTCCCCTTAAAACTTTGCCCTTCTCAGTAACAGCTGCAATCCATTAACATTACAGCTGGCATGACAGGTAATCTTGATTTAGATTTAAACACTGTTCATCATTCCCTGCTGGGGGAGAGATTGATAAAGCCTAATAAAGAATGCTGCCTTCTCCTGGATACTGAGAGCATCACCTGCTGAAAGGAAGGCATTCCCAAAATGTGTTGCCAAATACAAGCCTGCACTGTGGCTCGACAAAATAGTATTTATGTCAGTCAGAAAACTGCTGAAGCCAAATGTTATTTCCCTCCCTCCACCCCCTGGAAAGAGAAATGAAATTATTACAGTTCAGCTTTTACATATGTTGTCATATATTAACAACAATTACCTTCTGGCACGAAATCTGATAAGGCAAGCACAATGACTGAAAAATTATGGCCAATTTGGATTATAATATTAAAAATCACATGTAGCACCATACATTTACAGAATACTTTAAAATCAGAGAGCAAGATACTACTTGAGCAGGGAGATTGTCTTAATATTTATTTTTTGAGGTATCTAGCAGTATGAAACTATACAACATATTAAACAATGCATAATATTGAACCATATGATCCATTCCTTCCACAAAGAGTCTAATCCTGCAATGTGCTGAACACCTGAAAAGCACTGAAGTCAATGAGAGATGAGGGTGCTCAGTACCTGAAATGAGCTGACATGAAGTTACACAAGACAAACACAAACCAAGACACAGGACAAGAGTTCAGGCAAGGGAGAGAATGGAGATTATGGATGATGAATATAAGGTAAGAAGGATGGTTCAAAGAAGTGGGTAAGAAATACAGTGGTGCCTTTCCTTTACCTACAGTAAATTCATATGCTTGGTTACATTACAAGAGGTAAAGATGAAGCAAAATTAAAAAAAAATCTAAATCCATAGCACAGCTGGTCATGTGTCCAACCGAAAAGAAGATCCAAGTCCTCCAGTTAAACACATATTTCACTGACCTTAAGTTTTGGATCATTTGACCCCTCCTCTTGGTGAGTTCCTGAGATTTTGACACTATTACTTTCAAAGAGCTTTTTTATCTTAACCATTTGGTATCAAATGTCAAGATTTACAAAGCCAACAGTATTTGGGTGACTGTATGCACTATTAGTTTTTGGAAAATCCCAACTGCTTGCAGATAGGGATTAAAAATAATTTCACTTTTCCTTATGTAATGTGAATTCTGATCTTAATACTGATAATAGGGCGAAACCACAAAATATTTTAGGATAATTATCTCTAAAATTACCCTATTTTTGAAAGTACATTGGAATAAGGGAAATGAGATGTTATACTGCAAATTTTAAACTATTTATGGTCTGAATATTAAAACTAGATTCTGAGTAGTGATCGTTTAATAGGCCAGCAATGAAATTCAGATCCAAATCTCCATGTTTTGTGTCCAGTTATCGGTTCAGGCTTCTCCCCAGTGCTGAGAAAAGAAATGTAAAGCCTGGTTAATATTGCATTTGGTATCTAAAGTGAAGAGTGCAAAAATTAGGTAATAATCCAGAAAAAGGTACGGAAATAAGTGAATGAAAATAAATATTAGATAATGTGACAGTAGGACTTTATACGAATAACTTTTTTTTTTTTTTTGTTCTCTTTTGCTAACATCCTCCACCTTTGGTGGTGGAGTTCTCTTTGTACTCAACTTGTCAGGAGAGACTACTGAAATGAAGAAAAACTGGTGGTTTCAAATAGGTAGTCTTCAAATAAAAGAAGAGCAGAATTGTAATGAGTTTATTTGCGTATTACTTGGGATGGCCTCCTAAGACAGGAGATAGCCCAGTAAGGGTGTTCTTTTGTATTGCACTAAAAGCTTTCTGAACATGAGAAGGCATGGAGCCAGCCAGGGACTCCAGCCAGTAGAAACAGAAGCAACCAAAGCAGGGACTGCTGCACTGAGGTGAGGGGGTAAAATTGGGCCCCAGCCAGGGCCAACCCTGCCCTCAGCACCTTGCTGAACCCAGAATGTGGCCTTGAGTGGGGGGAGGGGGAACTGCAGCGAGAAGTCAGTCATAGACACCAGCTGGTATGGGAAGAGATAGCCATGGCAGGGACCCTCTGGACATTCAGGGAACTTTCTAGTTTTGACTGGACTTCTTCTGCCCTGTGCTGATTGGCTGTTTGCTCCAACCCTCTCCCATCTGCTCCCTCACAGCCTCTTCACCTCTGCTTTACTACACACCTCTTCTCCCGTGCCCTGTTCCCCTCAACCCCCTTCTCGTCCCTTTTTTTTCCATTTAGCTTATCCCCTCTTAAGTAGACCAACTTCCTAAAAAAATCATGGAACTAACATGATGTTTGCTGCCGTAGTTCTTGATATACCCAGGACTGAGTCATGCTGCCTCCAGTGTGGGGGAGTCTTGCCTGTGAGTGGCTGGGTGTCAGCTCCCTAACACCACCAGTCTTTCAGTCACTTAAGCACTCTCCTCTGAGCTGTGGATGCCCTGTCTTCATCTTGCAGGTGAACAATAGGTGCACCCCAGTCCCTTTGAATCTCTTCCCTGTCATATCCAGCCCAACACTGGCTACTCACAGAAATCCCAGATCCTCTGCCCCCGAAGGAGTGGTATGCCCCAATTTATTATTTTGACCTTAAATCACTGCTCCTGTAAGAATCACACAGCACTTGGGAGCATGTATAATAATTAGTAAAACAAAAGTAGGTTTACTTATGTAAGATTAGAGATTCTACTAGAAACAAAAAGAGTGATAGAAACAAATGGTTACAATACAAAACAAAACTGGGACTACACTTATTAACAGTTACCTTTCCTGAATAACACCCCCCCTTCCCCGAGTTCAGTCTGTTGCAGAGCTGGCCGGCTTTCTGTGAACACCTTACACGTTACTCTTTATGAATAAATTTCCTGTAAGTCATGTGTTTGGTGTACAGGAGACCTTTTGCCTAGGAGCCTCTGCTTGTGTGTTATACCCTTTCCACCAGCCTCTGTCTATCTTGTTTATTTAGACTGTAAACTCTTCAGGGCATAGACCATCTACTACTCTAGATGTTAGAACAATGCCAAGCACAATGGGGATATACTCCTTTTTGGCCTTCAGGCACTACGGCAATAAACATGATTAATAATAATAAGGCTCCCTGTCTCAAAGAGATCACAATTTAAAAGTGCTAAGTCATTATAATCTGTGCTATGTTACATCATGATAATCTATGCCAACAGACTTTTTGAGGTCCACCGTTGTGGTGCTCCCCTCTTGCAGTCTTTAGTGAGCCAAAAGGAGGGGCTCTAGAACAATTTTTATAGTGGGGGTGCTGAGAGACATTGAAACAGACTGTAAAACTTGTATATAATGGAAACTACTTCAATCCAGGAGGTGCTGCAGCACCCCTCACATCTCTAGTCCCAGCACCCATGATCCAAAGGAGAGTTGTGGAAAGACGAAGGAGTTATAGCTAAGTTAAATAAGGAGGTAGTGGACAGTACAGTGTAGTGGAAGGGGAGAGGCACTTCAGGTGCTTAAAATTATATATCAAACTTTATATGTTTAAAGTTAAATAGATTTAAAAGACTCAGCCATTCCTTAATATGCATCCTGGGACCCCATATCCATTATTCTTCTAATTGCTTTAGCCATCACTGAAATGCAGCTGTCTCTGGGGTTTTAACAGCATGCTACAACACTACATAACAGTTTAGATCAGGAAATGAAGAATACCATACCCAATTTACTGGACATAATAAAGTATGCCTTTAAAGTATCTATATACATGTTTGCAGAAAACTTCATGTTTGGAAAAAATTCTGGGGCAAGGGGACAGAATATGCATGTAATTTAACAACTCTGCTTTGTCCTGGAATAAAAACAACGCAAAGAAACATCATTTTCCTGTAATCCAATGCCGTGGGAGTAAATGTGAGTCTATTTACCTAAACAAACAGTGGACTGGGTTCTTAATTACAGAACCAACCATTACTGAAAATCTTCTCATTGCTTCCTATTCTATTATTTATTTTTCAACCAAGCACCTCCTTTCACAAGCCTCAGAGGGCTGGAACTGAAGAATGCAGGCTTTTCTCAGTGTCTTTCATGACTCTATCATTCTGGGAAATTATGCTACTTCTGAGAAAAGTTATTACCATAATCCTTCTCAAAGGTCCCTTTACGGGCAGAAGTTAATAAAATCCTCTCTTTTGTCTCTCCTTCTGATGTGTGAAAATATGTAGGGTATATCTTTACTAGGTCTTGACTCCTTTCACTTTATAACACATAGCAATCAAAAATGCAAAACTGATGCTTTCCTGTAATGATGTTACCTGTGAATGACCAAATCCCTCTTTTAAACCCATATTGTTACTGTGATCCAATATGACAATACTAATCATCCAAGAATTATTTTAAAAGCAGAAGTGAGCTGCACAGCACCTGCAAATTAAATGGAAACTAAACTGACATGTCCAGCATACTACATTCAAACATAAAATGCGCCTGGTAAATAATATTAAGGGACAGACTGTCATTTTGTTATCTGTTTTCCAGCACACTGGGGTCTGAGTGGGGCTTGCAGGTACTACCACAAAAAACCTACTACTACTATTGAGCATCTGAGATTGGATTCCTAGTTTCATGCTCTAACCTTAGAACCACATCATCTTTCTGTACAAATTATTTGCAGGTTGAGTCTTTTTTCCAAGTCAATTTTTAAGGCCACAGTATAAGCCTTGAAATAAGGGGGGAAAAGTGGAAACACTGATAAAACTATCACATTTTATTTTCTCCCATGCTGCCCCTCACTCTTGGAAGAGTTCTCCATTAACATCTTCAAAGCTACCTCACAGTATCTTCCTTCAAAACCCTCCTTAAAACTCTCTCTTTTTTTGTGATATCTAAAAAAAACTTGACAGCAGTAAGGCTTCAGCTGTGCTAAGGCCACTACTTATGCTGACCAAGATTGTCTGATTGTTTCTTGTACTCTCGCATCTGTCTGTATGCATCTGTTGTCATTATATTTTTCCATGATGCTTATAAAGAGCTTGAAATTGACTAGGCCCTAAGTGTGCTGAGACCACAACCCAGCATGCTAACCAATGCTGTCTCATTGTTGCCTTGTACTTTTCTGTCTGTACCCATCTGTTGTCTCTTTTCTAATACTTAGACAGTAATTTTGGGGGGGCACAGTCAGTCTATTTGTTCTGTGTTTGTACAGTGCCTAGCACAGCGGGGTCTACTGCATGAGTAGGGCTCCTAAGCATTGTAGTAATACAAATAAATAATAATAATAATATGTATAGTTAAGAATATAGGTAAATTACTTAATCATTTTTCCTGTGCCAATTTCAACATGTTTAAAATGGGTAAAATCTCTAAATGGAAAATTATTACCTGAGACCCTACACACATACACAAAACATTTTTAATTAGGGCATTTAGAAAACCACTGTGATTTTCCAAAATATTGGGATTATGATGTGGATAAACATTTCTCATATTGTTGAGCTTGTGGTTACTCCTCTTAGGACTGACCTCAGACTTAAGGATAAACAAATACCCAAGAGATTTTTTTTCCTGTAAAGACTGAATATCCTCTGAAAGGATAACAAATTAAGAGCAACATTCAGCAGATATATTATGTCATCTTATCGCCTCTGCCCAAAACTACAAAAAATCTCTTTCCAAACCAGATTGATAGTCTATATTAAGATGCAGCTGAAACATAACAGTTTTTTCTAACATGAAGCAGCATCAGGTTTTGATAAACTAGACAGAGAGAGAACAGCAAAATCCAATAATGGAAATGCTAATCTTAGTATTTTGCTAACACAGTGCTTATTTAATGGAAACACTTAAGCCGTAAATAATATTACTGTATACAGTAACTCCTCACTTACCATTGTAGTTATGTTCCTGAAAAATGCGACTTTAAGCGAAACGATGTTAAGTGAATCCAATTTCCCCATAAGAATTAATGTAAATGTAATATATATATACACACACACACACACACACACACACACACACACACAGAGAGAATAGGTTTTAAACAAACAATGTACTACTGGTACACAGTGATGATGATTGTGAAGCTTGGTTAAATTGTAGGAGTCAGAGGGTGGGATATTTTCCAGGGAATGCCTTACTGCTAAATGACGAACCAGCAATTGGCTGAGCCCTCAAGGGTTAACTCTCACAGTCTACAAGGCAGCAGGAATGGAGGGAGGGGAGAGAGCATCGCAGACAGAGACAGAGACACACACTGTGTGTGTGAGAGAGAGATGTGCATTTCCCTTTTAAGTATACCGCTTTGTTAATTAGATCAGCTTGCTGAGACCACAGCTGCTTCTGCCAGCAAGCTCCCTCTGTCCTGAGCCCTGTTTTATGTCCCCCCTGCTCTATGGAAGATGGGGTAAGCGAGGTGCAGGAGCAGGGTGGAGGGGACACCCTGACATTAGAACCCATCTTCCTTTCCTCCCCCACCTCCACAGCAAGCAGAAGTCTCGGAGAGCAGCTCCAAGGCAGAGGGCAGAAGCAAAACATGGCAGTGGGGGGAGGGACAGCTGTAATTGCTAGCCTGCTGGGCAACTGCTGCACAGGGAACTTAGCGGAGCATGGAGCTGATACGGGGGCTGCCGGTCCACACTGGTTCCAAGCCCCCACCAGCTAGCTGCAATGGGCTGCTCTTCCTGCAAGCAGTGGACAAAGCCGGTGGCTCCCAAACAGTGGCAGAAGAGAGCATTGCACAACTTTAAACCAGTATGTTCCCTAATTGATCAACAATGTAACAATATTAACCAGGATGACTTTAAGTGAGGAGTTACTGTATTTTAATAGATTATAAAGCCAAGAATTTATATAACAAATAGGTAGCATTAAAAGTTTGTCAACTTTTCAGGCCTACATAAATCCTCTTATCTTCGGTTCAGATTTTTTATATCCCACTCATTATGTGATTTGAGCACCTCTTATTGCTGTTTTTCATTTTGTTGACACTAAGAGTGTCCACCATTGCAGAAATTGAGAATGGGAAAACACTGGTACAAATGCCATAAAATGCAATATTATAATACCATGTAATTCTTAAAAGTATCTCTGTGGAACAAGATGGGTTCAGAACTAGCAGGATGAAGTTATAAAGTCTTGGAGTAAACAAAGATGCTGCAAAGATGACATAAAATTTTATAACAGACATTTTTCATGATAGGGATGATGTGAACTTATGAAAGTGAGTAGGTGTGCCGCAGTACTGTGATTATCATAGAATTTGGATGTAAGTGATTTTGGTGGCCACAGAAGAGGGAGCTGCAATAATCAAAGCCTACACTGGAAAATGCTAGAATAAATAAATTACCTAAGTGTCAAATCTGTGGCAAATGTGAACTATAATGGAGAGGCGATTGTAGGTGGACTTGCAGCGTACAGTATAATGAGGTATAAAACTCAACAGAAAATTGAAGATGACTCCAAGCAAAAGGATATTAGATGAGAAAGCGGATGATTAGATGGAGAGACACAATCACATATCAGATTGCTTACACAGAATAACCAACATCTTGGTTACATTAAAATCAAGAAAGACAAATATAGATGCCAATATGCTGATAGGGAGGGCTTAAAAGAGAGGCGGAACATTATAGAGTGAATGCTGAAATTAAATTGGGAAATAATATACTAGTTTTGATTTCCAAACTTACTGTACTCGTAATTAATTCTATATAACTGGCTGGGGTCATAAAAATTCTACAAATAAAGATGACTACAAACTACTCTGCATTTCATATTAATGGACAATGTGTTAGTTCCAAATCCTTCAGTCTTTTCTCAAGACTGATTCAGGAAAAACTCCCACTGACTCCAGCTGACGTTAACTGAAGTCACTTTGACTTTTGCCTGAATAAGTCTTGAGTAAGACTACAGGATGTCTCTAGTTTGTTCTCAGTTAACCCTTTACCCATCACCAGAGTATTCTAACATTCACATCCATTAAAAATTTAGCCTTTACTTTCCACAACAGGCCTTCATGCTTTTCAAATAGCAATTGATACAGATGAATAATTAATCTTTTATTTAATAGATTCTGTAAGAAAGAGATAACATACCAAATGGTTACATTCTGGTTCCTTGAGTGACTTGGAACTGGGTACCTCTTTGAGAAAGTGTCTAAGATGACAATATAGATATATGTTTAGAATGTGATATAGAGTCCTGGCTGTCCTGAACGTTATAATTTTTGAACTTCTTAGAGGTCCTATACTGTTATAACAAAAAGCTCCTCCGCCACCGCTGATTTGAACTGGTTATTTATTAAGGTCCATAAAGGAGATACAACTTGAAAGAATTTACAAAGTTTAAGGACTTCATGCCAAAGAAATGCTATGTATAAGTCCTTACTGAAAGTCTTTAGTTAGGAAAAGTATATTCTTGTTCTCGTTTGGTCTAACAGATCCTATGCTATAAAGAATATGCTCTCTTCACTTTGAAAAACCAAAACCAAAACAGTATTACTAATCTGTTATGTAACTATTGTTCTGGGAGATGTCTTGAACATGTCCACTCCACTTCTGGCGTGGACATGCCCAGTGCACCAGAGTTGGAGATTTTTCCCTTAGCAGTACCCACTAGGGCAGCACATGTGGCCTTTGCTGGCTCATGCAGCCTTTGCTGGCTCATGCTGCTGCATTATGGTAAAAAGGGTGAAGCCTCCCCAGGCCCTCCTCAGTTACTTCTTACCAGACATACTCCAATATAAAGGGATAGGGAGGTGGTTTGTGGAATAAACATGTGCAACACATCTAGAACAATAAGAGTTACAGAACAGGTTAATAATTTTTTTTTCTTTGAGTGATTGCACAACGATTCCACTGCAGGTGACTCACAAGCAGTTCAATCCGGACATCGATTTTGGAGTCTACCTGAAAAATGAATGAAGTACTGCTCATCTGAACTTGCATTATCTCTGGAATGTTGAGCTATAGCATAGTGAGTTGTAAAGGCATGTACCAATGACCAAGTTGCAGCTCTACAAATGTCTATTATATGTACGTGAATCATAAGAGCTGTGGAAGTTGATTGAGAACTTGTAGCATATGCTACCACACTGTTTGGAGTGGGGACATTGACAATGTCATAGCACAGACATATGCAGGATGAAATCCAGAACAAAGTTCTGTGCATCAAGACTGGAAAGCCTTCCATCCTGTCTGCATTTGACAAACACTTGGCCAGGGTACCAGTGCCAGAGTTGATGCTCCATTGCGTGATGAGATTGGTACTGAATACTCTACCTTGCCAGAAAATCCCCTTCTCTGATCTCCTCAGGGTATATGGTACCAGGAACCTCAATCATCTAGTGGAGCTAAGTCTCAGCTCCTTGGACTATTCCAGTCTCTTGTGTTTCTTCCTTGGCCTCAGGGGATCAGTGCTGATGTTCCCAGGCAGTGACTGGAGGGGCACTTCTCAGTGATGCTGAGCACTTGTGTGCTCCTTGAACAGGAAGGCTCAGAAGGCAGATACATGGAAACCTCCATAAGGACGTAGCACGCTCTTGCCTCTCTTTCTTTGTTTGGGCTTAAAGTATCTATAATGTGACCCCCATTGAAGCAGCTTAGGCAGGTGGAAAGAGGTTGACTTACTGGCATCTCTTTTGCAGGTCTTTTGCAGCCATCACAAGGCTTAAACCCTCAAGACTGAGGCATATCCAGGTTCTGAGTGTCAACACCCCACAACAAGAAGGAACCAATGCTCCAACAAAATAACAAAGAACAACAACAAATAAAACATATACTAAACAGTTAACATCTAACAAGAACCAACTATTCACAGAATGATAGGATAAATTCCCCATAAGGGGAGAGAATTTGCAGAAGCACACTGACATGCTCCGACTACCAATCATGGGTAGTAAGAGGAAACTGTGGGGTGGGTGAGGTGGCTTTGCCCTTCATACCATCATACAGCAGCACAATGCCACAGAGGGTGCAAATACTGCCCCAATGATACTTCTGAGGGAAAAATCTCTGACTCTCGTGTACCTGAAGTGGAATAGACTCAAAAAACAACCATCATAATTATTTATCTGGTGTCTCAGTATGCGTACTGTTTGTCCCATATTTAATAACTTATCACTACCCTTTTCTTCCTTCCAGCTCTCGTTTTACTTCTCACATTATGATTGTTTTGATAGAGCAATGTTTCTTTAAAATGCTTTCACTGAACTTTAATAGGCTATCCTTCTTGATCCAATAAGGAACCACCAGTAAATCCCTTCCTCAAATGCTCTGGAAAAAAGGATCCATGTTCTATAAAAGGTACCCACACATGCCAACCGAATACTTCTTTTGTACATTTTAAAAAGACTGTATCAGTGAAACAGGAAGTCTGTTTTACCCAATTCCATTACCAAAATACCAAAGTAAGCAACATCATGACAAAATACCTTGCCTGGGGACTCAATATAAAAATAAGAGTGGGTGGATGTGAATGTGGATGTGCAAACAATGGTTCCAACTAAGAATTAACTTGCTAATCCCAGTGTCCATCTTTGCAAAATATTTTTCCAATGTTTCACTATGAGATTTAGATTCAAAATTGTCATCAGTATCCAATTTAATTTTATTGGTGACTAGATGGCTCAAAAGTGGGGAAAAAATCAACAAAACTTAAAATGATACATTTGGATGAATCTGTTACAAGTAAACTTGTAGCTCTCTTGGCCAAGTGAACAATTGTTCAGGAGTGACACAAAATCTTGAACCACAAATGAGGTCAATTGCATAATTTAGTCATGTATTTCAATCTATGAAGTAATTAGTCACTGAAGTATCTAAATGTGTTACCTTAAATGGTATATGTTGATTTTTATGTAACATAGCTGAGACATGAGATAGCTTATTACATATCTCGTTTGCCAAAACAAGATAATCACTGACAAGTGCTTTAAATCAAGCCATTAAAAATATTAACTGATTCAGAATTCTAGATGGTACACTTGGGATACTGAATAGCAAGATCATCCTAGTCATCAACATCTACAAGAATACTTATTACAATGGAAAATTTAAAGCCCTAAATTTTCTATACAAAACAGATAAATTTGGTTTTCTAAAGGGGAATGTTTTTCATTATGTTATTTTCTGTAATCATTTATGGGTGAATTAATATTCACTATTATGAATGCTGAATAATAAACTTCAAAATTAGGTCAATAATCTGTAATGTAATGTAATTTTCCATATATAGATGGATCTATACAGGCTACTGCATATAATTCAAGATTAAATTATTTGAACTAAGAAGTCAAGCCTACATGAAATTCAAGCTTCTACTAAAAAATTCAAAAAATCTGTTTCGTGGAAACTAGAAAATTCTTACTGGATCTTCATTGTCAGAATGTAGCATCAAAATGCCCCTGAGCCCCATCTCAGCAGGGGTAAGGGGTTGAGGGAGTAGGAGGATTGTTTGATCAGACTGCCAGGTGACAGACAAACCATAAAGTGCTGAGAAAAATAGCCAAAGACAACATAGTATTTGCCATGGAACTTCTTACAGTACTTATGTTCCTAACTCATAGGAAGAAAACCCCATACAAATAGGAAAAGTATAACAGAAATGAGTTAATTACTTTATTAATCAATTGGGGCCTTATTCCTCTTGACTTCTATGGTTGCTTTGAGATCTTTTATGTTTGTAAGGAACTTTGAAGATAAGGTACCACACAATGTTAAGGATTATTATGAAAAAAGTAAAGGAAAATGTCCCATATACTGAACCATTCTTCATGCAAGTCAGTTAAGAGAAATACTTTTTTGTATATCAACAAACATCTACCAGGAGAACACTACACTTTTTTTTGTTTTATACAACTCTATATTAGAAAACAAATAAAGAACAAATAACAGAGGACATCTGCAAACCTTGGGCAATATATTTTTATCTTCAGGCATAAATAAGTTTTATTTATTTATATTGTTTAAAATTTAAACAAAATTCCGTAAGTATTACTAATGGTAAGTGAAAACCTTTTCTGACCCAGAGGCAAAAGATTTGTTTGCTTACATGACATTACAGTACACAGTGAAGAGGACTGCTGTCACAGATAAGTCACATTCTGTTAATAGCTTATGGTCTAGTATGTTAAATGCTTTTTAAAAAGCATTGTGATTTTTTGTAGAAATATGTTAAACCATTTTTCCAGCTCGCAAATATGTACTGACTTGTTGTCTATGAATTGAATACTATCACTTTTCACAATAGCTTAGTCTTTGGGCATTAGCTAGTGAAATTTTGGAATTTTACTGGACATCCCAAAAGCCAAAACCAAAGCCATAGCATGTCGCAAGTTGAAATTTTCTGTCTTATTATTTTAATTAAATACATGTAGTAACCCCCTAGAGTAAACATCTCTTAGTAAGAGACATTAGGATATTGAAAAGACCTAATAGATCACTCTGTTCACTCGATGCCAGGGCAAATTTGTTCCCTCCAATATATTTTTAATGCTTTTTTCAGTAGACTGTTAAATGTCTCAAAGGATGGAACTTATAACACTTCATTGGAAAACATCCTGTAGTCTAACAAATCACACCATTAAGTAAGTTTTGCGTGTTGGTCAGCTTAATTTTTCCTCTTCTTGATTGCATTTATGATTCCAACACCTCTTTATGCCTATTTGGACTATCCTAAATAATGCTTCTTCTGCTGCAATATTTATACACTTTAAATACTTGTAGCTGTACAACATTCATATACATACAGTAATGATTCCTGGAAAGTAAACAGAACAGTTACTGAGGAGTTGTCATCACTTCTGCTTTATGAACTAAACAAAGAGATAGCAAAGTAAACTTCTGGCACACTTCCAAGTAAATGCCTCTCCTGTAATAAGTTCAGCTCATCAGGTAATTCAAATGGATGCACATTATGAATCCTAATATTTCCTATGCATAGTACTTAAGATGTGGAATTGAGATGTTGGATTACTCCTTTTTACTATTTGATCTGAAGGAACAGGAAATGATGTTAATGATAAGATTATAATAGTTAAAGATGGAAAATTCCATTCCACTGCAATTTCAGGATATACTGGTATTATGGTCTCCAGATCCAGGGATAAATCAGATATTAAACTAGTACATTTGAGTTTTAGTTATAAGACTGAGAAGATATTTAGCAGTTTTGTAAATTTCATGTTTTTTAATTAAATTTTACAGCATCTCTAGATTTATTGTAGGGATTGTCTCACTGGTAATTCTTTTGGGATCTAGTACAAATTGCACGAGACACAAAAGGGTACCTCTGGAACATGGCATAAAGTACAACAGATACCCATAATAAATCTAAGATTCCTGTTTACTCCTGGCCTCAGATTCTTCAACTATCATTAAGATTGTGCTGCTTGGATGGACAATTTCAAAGTGTATATAAAATACTTATTATATTTTATACTGAGGAGTGATAACAAAAACATTAAAAGAAGCAAAAAATTACAAGTACTACTATAACTTCCTTTATGGAAAATGTAAAAATATCATAGTTCTTAATGGTAAACAGTGAACGTTCAGTTCAGGTATGGATTTTCAGCAAAATGGGTGCAACAGAATTAGAATGCTAATGGCCTCTCTATTAGTTTTTCCTGAAGAGAAATAAGATAATGAGAAAAAAATCTATCCTATAAGAATAGTTAATAACAATGATTAGCAATATAGCAAGAAAAGCTATGACATATATTTGGTTTTAATAACAAATCTAGTATGTGTGTGCCAGGATACATTTTAATAAAAAAAAAAACCTAAACAATTTTCCCTAGCTTAGTTTGAATTTTGTACGTCCCTTTGGGCTGATCACAGATGGCAACATGTCTAGCAGGAATCTGGAAAGCTTTTATTCTTCTAGCTAGGGCCACTATAAAGGGAAGTCCAGATGAAGAGAGGAGAGAATTTTTCAGCCTACCATCCATTACGATATGAGGTCCTTGACAGGAAAACTCAGGTGAGGAAATAGGATGAGCAGCAGTATTTGTGAGCCAAACCTGCAGCCAAACCAGGGTTGCTTGCTCACCTACCCCTCCAACAGAGCTGTGGGGAGTCACCACTCAAGCACGCAGCAATACCTTAGCTGTACTAATTTACTCTTCCTACAGAGCCTGTAATGACAGCCTTTAGGCATGCAGAAGCAGCCTATCCTGTAATACAGCATGGGTCAGATGACCTCCATTCCTAGTTATTTCCCAAACTCTGTCTGTCAGAGTTCCCACTCACTCTGAACTCTGGGGTGTGGGGACCCACATGAAAGACCTCCTAAGATTAATTCTACCAGTTTAGGTTAAAACCTGCCCAAGGAACAAATTCCTTTCCTTGTCCTTGGACTGGTATTGCTGCCACCACCAAGTGATTTACACAAAATTTTCAGGGAAGGGTCACTTGGAATCCCTATCCCCATCAAACTATTCTTCCAAGCCCCTTTGCCCCCTTTAATGGGGAGGCTTGAGAATAATATACCAACCAATTGCCATAGTAATCTGAGCACAGACCGGACCCTTTGTCTTCAGGACACTGAAATCAATCAGGTTCTTAAAAAAAAGAATTGTATTTAAAAGAAAAAAAGTAAAAGAATCACACCTGCAAAATCACGCTGGAAGGTAACTTTACAGGGTAATAAAAGATTTAAAACACAAAGGATTCCCCTCTGGGCTCAGCTTTATAGTTACATAAAATGGAATAAAACTACCTCTGTAGCATAGGAAAAATGTATATAAGCCAAAACATAATTTCTTGCCCTAATTACAATTTTTGTGGTTTGAGATGGATTATTCCAGGTATATTTTTAGATGTTGTATCTGCTTGGCTTCTCCCTCCGTCGGGAGAGGGAACAACAAAAGAGAACAAGAAACAAATCCTCCCCCACCCCAGATTTGAAAGTATCTTCTTTGGTCCTTGTCATAAACAGATAAGAAAAGTTAATAGCACAGAAGTACTTTATATCTCTTTGACTGTAAAGGGTTAACAAGAACAGTGAGCCTGGCTGTCACCTGACCCGAGGACCAATCAGAGAACAGGATACTTTCAAATCTTGAGGGAGGGAAGTTTTTGTGTGTGTTGTTAGTGTTTGGTTGTTGTTCACTCTGGGGGCTCAGAGGGAGCAGATGTGCAACCAGGTTTCTCTCCAATCTCTCCAATACAGGCTCTTATAAGTTCAGACTAGTGAGTACTAGGTAGATAAAGCGAGTTAGGCTTATGTTTGTTTTCCTTATTTGCAAATGTATATTTGGTTGGAAGAAGTTCAAATGTGTATTTGGCTGAAAGGAGTTCAAATTTGTATTTTTGCTGAAAGGATTTTAATTTGTACTTGTATACTTAGGCTGGGAGGGTGTTCCCAGTGTCTATAGCTGAAAGACCCTGTACCTATTCCATTTTTTTAAAATTTACAAAGATAATTTTTACTGTTTTTTCTTTCTTTAATTAAAAGCTTTTCTTGTTTAAGAACCTAATTGGTTTTTTATTCTGGTGAGACCCCAGGGGACTGGGTCTGGATTCACCAGGGAATTGGTGGGGAGAAAGGAGGAGAGAGAGAGGCTGATTTCTCTCTGTGCCAGGATTACTTTCTCTCAGGAAGAGTCGGGGAGGGGGAAAGAGAAGGAGGGAGGAAGGTGAATTGTCCTCTCTGTTTTGCGATTCAAGGAGATTGAATCACACAGTGATCTTCCAGGGGAACCCAGGGAGGGGAAGCCTGGGAGAGGCAACGGTGAGGGAAAGGGTTTACTTTCCTTGTGTTAAGATCCAGAGGGTCTGGGTCCTGAGGATCCCCGGGCCAGGTTTTGGGGGGACCAGAGTGTACCAGGCACTGGAATTCCTGGTTGGTGGCAGCGCTACAAGTACTAAGCTGGTAATTGAGCTTAGAGGAATTCGTGCTGGTACCCCATCTTTTGGACGCTCAGGTTCAGAGTGGGGATTATACCATGACAGTCCTTCTGGTCAGGTGCCAACTAGGTTATTTGACTGTTTAACCCCTTACAGGTAAGGCAATTCAGTACAGCTGCCAAGGAGGGATTTTATGATATTCATACATAAAGGTTGCTACCCTTCCCTCTATATTTATGACACCACCAGAGCTGCAGATCAGTTTGCACAACAATACTATACCACCAGGAACTCTCCTGCAGCCTCGCAGTGCATCAGATGCTTGAGACTCCAAGCCTGCTCTTGATCCTTTTCCTCTTTATTCCCCAGCCTTGCCTGAGCTCATTCCAGTATTGTCCTTGCCCTACTCTGACCTTGCTCCAGCCCTGTTACTGACCTGCTTACAGCCTTGCCTCTGCTTCCTGATCCTTCTCGGACGCTACCTGGCTTTGACCTTTGGCCTGCACATGGACCCCTGCTACAGTACTGTCCCTGGATTCTGATCACCTGGCTTTGACCCCTGGCTTGCACCTGATTTCCAGCTACAGTACTGATCCTGATCTCAGTTCTGACCCTGACTTGTCCCCAGATCTTGATTCCAGTGCCACCCTTGGCACCGTCCCAACCCTACATACAGCTTTGACCTCCACTCCAAACACTAGGAATGGCTAGGAAGAGAAGCAGTGCCTGACAGTATTTGATGGTGTCCTCTCCTCAAAGTCAGAAATGGAGGACCACCACCAGATGCCTGACACAGTGCAGCTCTCCAGAAACAGTATCAAACAAGTAATGGGGATGAGGAGGTTTTAAAAAATATATAGGTACCATTTTCCTAGGAAGAATGCCCATACACAGCCCATGAGAGGTTAAGACCTATTTGTTCCAGTCCAGCACAAATTTTGAAAGACTCTAAAGAAATGGAAATATATTCTAAAAGTTCTATTAATCTTCCAACTCCAAATGGAATCCCTGTACTTAGACCCTCCAAAAGTTCCCCTGATGATCTGGCATACTAAACAACATTTTTAAAAAACAGATTAAATCTTAATTTTGTATAAAACATATAACCAAAATAAAAACTGCTTCTGCATTTTTGCCAAGGAATGTGGGTCTTACGAGGCATAAAACGGGGACAGTCACTTAACCTGAAGGTTAGATCTGGGAATAACAAAATTCTTTTTCTATTATGCAGCAACATCTGGTTTGTGCAAGTGACAGTCAGATTTCTTAGTTTTTCTCTTTAGGTTTGAAACGTGGAAAATCATCATCCTTTCAACTTCCATACTCCGAAAGCTGGATAACTGTAGACCTATGCAATAAATATGACACTGACCAGAATAAAACTTTTTGTACAACCCAAAATAGATTTTTCCGATTTGCTGACAAATTCCACATAATTCTGGAAATGAACTGAATATTTTTTCTGATTTTTCAATCATCTGGCAGAACTGAAAAATCAATTTGTTCTGCTCTAGTGAGAACCCCCATTACCAATCATCCCCCCTCATTCTTGGCCTGATGCACAGCCCGCTGAAGTTCACTGAAAGACACTCATTGACTTCAATGGGCTTTGGCAGAAGGCTTCCTACCTTTTAGGTTTTCTCCTGTTATCACTTCCATCCTTTTAGTGATCTAAATCAATGGTTCTCAAACTTCATTGCACCACAACACCCTCCTGACAACAAAAATTACGACATGATCCCAGGACAAGGGACCAAAGCCTGAGCCTGCCCAAGCCTTTTCACTTGAGGCGGGGAGAAAGGCTTGAGCTCCAGGCGAGCGGCCTGTAACCTGGTCCCCGCCACTCAGTACTGGAGCTGAAGCCTGAGCTCTGCCGTCCAGAGCTGAAGTCCTCGGCTTGGGCCTCAGGCTCCAGTAAGTCTAACGCCAGCCCTAGCAATCCCATTAAAACAGGGTCCCAACTAGGGTGACCAGACAGCAAATGTGAAAAATCGGGGTGGGGGTGGGGGGTAATAGGAGCCTATATAAGAAAAAGACCCTAAAATCGGGACTGCCCTATAAAATCAGGACATCTGGTCACCCTAGCCCCAACCAACTTAGGGGTCCCGACCCGGAACTGCAGATCTAAAGAAATAAAAACATATATAAGAAAACAGTAATCAACTTAAATTAAGACCATTAAAAACTTACTCTGTAGAATGCAGTTGTCAGGGGCAGTAATGCTGCAGCAATGCTGTATTCTTCTGAAGTTGAACAATCCTTCAAGAAAAACATATATAGAAAATAAGCAAAGTCATGATGACTAGCTGACAGCGTGAACCGCATTTATACATAATAGGCAGACTGACCTTTTCCTTTTTGCTGGGGACGGGTGGATGCTCAGACTATTCTTTTCCAATTATATTAACTTTTGATCAATCCAGTCAGAGGTAAATAATTACTTTTACTTAATTTCGGCTTTTTTCTTATATATCCCTTTCTGCTCTTGTTGTTCCAACAGTGGTACCTTAACTGCTAGTCATAAGGGTAAGCCAATTCTACTCCATATATCAGCAACAAGGATGTGCTTTTAGAGATGGGTAGTCCACACATCCTTTTCTTAGGGGTTGAATATCATTCTTGTTGCCCACTCCTGAGTAATAACAAGGCCATTAACTGACCTGAAGCATATTTACTAGGTTATTGCCAATGCTGAGTCTACAGCATAGTAGCATTAGGTTTCAACCACAACAAAGTCTGGTAATAATAACTGTAAACATACAGAAAAGCATTTCTATGAACTTTTGGTTTCAACTTAATTTTATATAATCATTTTGAAATTTTACATTGTAGAAATACAGTAAATAGGTGCATGTAACATACTTTAATTCAAAACTTACACAAGGAAATAAACAAGTACATTGTTCATAATCACTTTTATGGAATGAAAGTATGAGTCATTTTAGAGGGGGTTATTACTAGTCCATTGTAATTTAAGTATTTTTCACACAGTTGATGAAAAGTTATTTCAAGAAACCACTATTTAAGCCAGCATTCATTTAACATGCTGGGACTGATTCTGATCTCACAACTATTTTATGCCAATATAATTCCACTAGCTTCAGTGGAGTTACACCTGACATACATCAGCATGAGAGATAAGAATAAGCCCTATCACATTTAAATCTATGACATTCAATTAACTATCATCGTGGTGAGTCAAATGATAAATACTGAAGTACATTTACCAAAAACAAACTATACAAAAGAAAAATAGTAACTGTAAATCTTCAAGATGACCATCTTATATGTTCACATGTCCTGATGCCTTGATCCCATAAGTGGTGATATACAGAGGCTATGTGAAGAATGTTTAAATTCTGAATTATGAAGCTTCAAGGACGCTTTATTTGAAAAAGGCTTATAACTACAGCAAAGATAGTTCACAGAATAAACAGAATTAAGAACATAAGAATGGCCATACTGGCTCAGATCAAAGGTCCATCTAGCTCCGTAACCTGTCTTCCAACAGTGGCCAATGCCAGGTGCCCCAGAGGAAATGAACAGAACAGGTAATCATCACGTGATTCATCCTGTTGTCCATTCCCAGCTTCTGGCAAACAGAGACTAGGGACACCATCTCCAGTAGCCATGATGGACCTATTCTCTATGAACTTATCTACTTTTTTGAACCCTGTTATAATCTTGGCCTTCACAACATCCTCCGGTAAAGAGTTCCACAAGCTGACTGTGCAATGTGTGAAAAAATACTTCCTTTTGTTTGTTTGAAACCTGTTACTTAGTAATTTGGTAATTCCTAGTTCTTGTGTTAAGAGAAGCAGTA